>NW_026571190.1:30712648-31070148 GCF_026225935.1 Boleophthalmus pectinirostris
ACACTCAAAGCCAGCAATAAAGAAGTGCTGATCTCGTATCTCCCTCTGGCCCATATGTTTGAGAGAGTCGTGGAGGTACAGTGTGTGCATGTGCTCTGTGTGTTTTTGCAGGTTCAATGCACGCTGAGTGTCAGTGATGTTCATGTGTCCTATCTGCCTCTTGCTCACATGTTTGAAAGAGTGGTACAGGTATGTGCATGATACTTACATTGATTAAAAAAAAACATATTACAAAGCTCTGCAGTAAGTAATGTTTTTTAACTACTTTCTACATTTTATACATACAGAAAATGTCAAAGAGATGAGAGTGAGATAGAGAAAGAGAGAGAGAAAGAAAGAGAGATATTTTATTGATCCTGAGAGAAATTCAAGTTTTGCTGCACATTTACACTGTTTGTCTCAGTCTCAGTGCAGTTTAACAAGAGGACTGGTCAGGTAAGATCAGGAGATCTGTGTTTGTGTTCAATTTGAGGAGAGAATGAGACAAAAGTGCCCCTCCTCTTAATTATATAACAAAGGAAAAAAGTTAAATAACTCTTCTATATATATACTTTTTTTTGGTTTATTTTATATTCAAATCCTCAAAGTAGCCACAGTTTGCTTTGTCGAAAAATATTTAGTAGTTATTTAACTTCTTTTTTACTTCATATATTTGCTGTCTTTGGTATGTATCTAAAATGTAGAAAGTAGTAAAAATACAGAAAAAAAAAAAAACATTGAATGAGAAATGTGTGTCCAAACTTTTGACTTGTATTTAAAAGTTGTGAATATCTATATTTGCGCAAGCAGAGATTAAACTAATAAAGAAAACAGTCTTATCGGCTAAAACTGCATTTTGAGAATAAAAAATAGTAATAATAATAATATGCGCATTTAAAATAATAATTATGATTTATTTTTTAAAATAAATGATTTTCTTTTTTCTAGTCTGTTGTCCTCATCCATGGAGGGCGTATTGGGTACTTTCAGGGCGATATTAGACTTTTGATGGATGATTTGAAAACCCTTCAGCCAACTGTGTTTCCTGTTGTGCCTCGTCTTCTAAACCGCATGTTCGATAAGGTAAAACAAATATCTTTATATGTATTTTCTTTTACTATTTGCCAAAAACATTCAATTCAAAGCTCCTAATTTCCACAGATTTTCAGTCAAGCAAACACACCAATGAAACGATGGCTTTTAGACTTTGCTTTTAGAAGGAAGGAAGCTGAACTGCGCAATGGTGTGGTGAGACAAGACAGCATGTGGGACAAGCTGATCTTCAGAAAAGTACAGGTGGGTACAAAATATTAATAGATTATATATCGGTTATTATTATTTGGTATATTAGAATATGTTTACTGGTTTGTGTTTGGTATAATGTTGTTACCTCATTAAAACAGACCTGGAGTTTTGTTTTGTTTGTTTTGTTCACACATGTTTGAATAACACTTTATTATTAGTCTGTCTACATTTCCACAGCTCAAAGTGCTCTGTTCCACCTTGTGATGTCATGAAGCAGTAGTTGTCAAGTTAACAGCAACATTTCACCTTTAATTCAGGAGAGTTTGTCAGTTCCAGGGAAATTATCCAAATGATTCTAGTGAAGGTGTATGAAGTAAACAGCACAGTGGAGCACTTTCTGTATTGCCGCATGACATCACAAGGTGGAACAGAGTGTTTTCTGTATTTCAACAGGAGGACTGGTCAGGTAGGATCAGCAGATCTGTGTTTGTGTTTAGTTTGAGGAGAGGAAGAGACAAAAGAGCCCCTCCTCTTAATTATATGACAAAGGAATAAAGTTTAATAAGTCTTCTAACTATATACATTTTTTGTATGTTTATTGTGTATTCAAATCCTCAAAGTATCCACGCTTTGCTTTGTTGAAAATTTTTCTTTACTACATAATTCCATATATCTTACTTCATATATTTGCTGTCTTCCGTATGTCTCTAAAATATAGAAAGTACAGAAAAAACACAACAACAACATTGAACGAGAAGTGTGTACAAACTTTTGACTTGTATTTAAAAGTATTTGCACAAGCAGAGATGAAACTAGTAAAGGAAACAGTCATATCGACTTCAACAGTTTATTATTACTAAATCCCCAAGCATTTTGATAAATAAATCCCTAAGCATTTTAATAAATAAAATAAATTAAAAAATAACAAGCAACAAGTTTGAGAGAAGCCTAAATATGCAGGTTTGTGTGTTAAACGTGTGAATGAAACAAAACAAAACTCCAGATATGTTTGTGAGGATGAAATAAAATTATAACATTGATCAGAAAATAACATAATATGGGCCCTTTAATTGTCTTTTTGTTTTTCCAGGCGAGTCTGGGAGGTCGGGTGAGGATGATGATCACTGGAGCAGCACCGGTGTCCCCGGTCATCCTGACGTTTCTACGAGCTGCTCTGGGCTGTCAGGTCAGTCTGTTTATTATTATTATTACAAACACGACTTTTTCCTTTTATTTTCAGTCAAGCTAATCCTGCTGTTTATAGTTTTATGAAGGCTACGGACAGACTGAATGCACAGCAGGCTGCTCTATGTCGATGCCTGGAGACTGGAGTGCAGGTAAATCAGTTTGATGATTTTAAACAGATGCCCTTCCAAATCACTTCTATAATCTCAAATCAACTGCTTTGAATCATGAAATAAGTTATTATTTGCAGTATTTAGGGTTCCCATGGTCATGGAAAGCCTGGAAAAGTCATGGAAGTGTGTAAATTAAATGGAAGTTTTAGAAAAGTCATGGAATTTTAGTATCTCTTTCATGCAACTACAGTGGTCTGTTAGGCTATTAGGAATATGTCTGAATGTTTAAAAGAGACGACAATAAATGCACTGACAGTATTTTGAACATTAAAAAACTATAATACCAGACCATAAGGTGAGTGGAAGGGTTAACATTTCATCTTTAGCCCTAAAAATTAGCTTAATTCATGTAGGGTGCTGCAAAGTCATGGAAAATTCACTTTAGGTCATGAAAAAGTCATGGAAAAGTTTGTAAATGTTATCAGTGAAAAAGAGAGGGAACCCTGAGTATTAGTTATATTGTTATTACATAGAATTGTTAAATATTGTTTTGGCTGTTTATAATACCAAACAGATGTGCTGTGTTGTCTTGCGTGAGAGCTCAGAAAATTTCTGTCTTCACTCCCACGCTCTCCACCCACTTCTCTGTTCTACTTGAGATTTTTCAAAATATTCAAACCCTCAATCATAGATATAAGGTTAAAGAAATGTCAGCAGGATCAGTTTTGCAATTCTGAACAGGAAGTAGAATAGATCTAAAACTAGTTAATAATAAACACAGGTCCACAGTGTGTTTTTTGGTTAACACACACACACACACACACAATAAATAATATTAAGTCTGTGTTAATGTGAGGTTATAGTTGTAATACTGAATACCTGAATACCTATTTTATGAAAGTGTAAATTTACCTAAGAGTTTATAAAAGTTAAAATCAGACTTTTTAATTGGTCATTTGTGATGGAGAAAGTGAATTGTCCAATCAGATCACTTCTTTAGGAGGACTTAGAAATGTTATTGTACCTGAAATTTAAATTTTCATGTTATCATGTTTTTGATATAACATAATTTTCAGTTTATAATTTTAAAAATGTTCTATATGTTGTTTCAGGACATGTGGGGCCTCCTCTTCCCTGTAATATTGTGAAACTGGTGGATGTGGCAGAAATGAACTACCTGGCAGCCAATGGGGAAGGAGAGGTGAGCTACAAAAGGTTTCACTTACAGAATTCAGAGTTTCATATCCATATAAATAATCATATTAAAATTACCAAGGCAAAATACCGTCTCGTACTCAGTGAATCTTAACTTATGTATTTGGCCCAGGTTTTACTCTATTCATCTGTACTGCCAGTAATCTCAACAAATCAACAAATGTATGAATCTGCGTCCCTCTAGCCTGCAGTGTAGGGATTTGGCCACAAGATGGAGCCATTAGAACATATTAAACAATGGGCACCAGATGAAAAGATGAAACATGTATTTGTAATAATAATTTCTTTGCTGTAGGTGTGTGTGAAAGGACCAAATGTATTCAAGGGCTACTTAAAGGATCCGGAAAAAACAGCAGAGGCCATCGACCAGGACGGGTGGCTACACACGGGGGATATTGGCAAATGGCTTCCGGTAAGCACATCCTTTTTTTTTTTTTTTTCTCAGTTGAATAAATTTTATTTTTATTTTTATTATTATTATTATTTTTTTTATTATTACTTGTGGCTACTAATGGCTGTGGATGTGGATTCTTCTTATTTCTCTCTTGTAAAAATTGTGTGTTTAACGTGAATTTGTCTCTTACAGAACGGTACTCTGAAAATTATTGACAGGAAGAAACACATTTTTAAGCTGGCTCAAGGAGAATATATTGCTCCAGAGAAAATTGAAACAGTTTATAATCGTAGTGACCCAGTTGCACAAATATTCGTACATGGAGACAGTTTGCAGGTCAGTTTTTCACTTTAACTTTACCTTTAAACTTTTGGGGAAGCTACTCACTAACTTACCTTGTCTTTTTTATTTATTCCAGGCTTGTTTGGTTGGAATAGTTGTCCCGGATCCTGACTATTTGCCTCTATGGGTGAAGAAAAAGGGAATAGAGGGGTCTTACTCTGAACTGTGCAGCAGCAAGGTTGGTATATTGTAATTTGTAACAGCAGTTTACAAACTGGATGTTGCGAGACACTGAGGCACAAGATGATTTCAAGACTTCGCTTAAAAATTTTGTAACTTAATATTTTCTTCGAAGGGCCTAGATTGCGTTTTTTTCTGATTTATGTTGTAATGTTGTTTCCTCATCACAAACATACCTGGAATTGTGTTTTGTTTCATTCACACATTTAACACACAAACTCTACATATTTAGACTAAGTTTTTCTCTCAAACTGAAAACTGTACCACTTTGTGATGTCATTTGGTAATACAGGAAGTGCTCCACTGTGTTTTTAAACTCCATACACCTTCACTAGAATCATTTTGGATCATTTCAGCCCTGGAATTGCCAATCTCTACTAAACAAAAGGTAAAAGGCTGTAGCTCTTAACTGGAAAACTATCAATACATGACATTACAAGGTGGAACAGGATATTTTATGCTTTGGAGATGCAGATACCTCTTGTATATAGCTGAAATTCTATATTGTACTTATACTTATTTATCTATTTTACTTTGACTCGTACATATACATTTATTCAATTATGCCTTCTGCCTTACTTAGAACTTATCATTACCATTTATATATATTTTTTTTACTCTTTGTTATTATATTTATTGTGACGTGTGAGCTACTGTGTCCAAATAATTTCCCTTGTGGATCAATAAAGTTTGTCTAAGTCTAAGACAAACCAATAAACAAGGGTTACTCAGACATTTGTGAATGAAACAAAACGCAAATCCAGGTATGTTTTTGATGAGGTAACATCTATAACAGTGTATGTAAAAATGCACTGCTCGATATGAAACCAAAAAACATAATATTTTTCAGGAGGTGAAGAAGGCCATTCTAGAGGACATCTTGAGATTGGGAAAAGAGGCTGGGCTCAAGTCTTTTGAACAGGTAATTGTTATGAAAGTTTAAACAAATCCCTAGGCCTGTCACGATAATTACTATATCAACTTATCATTCAGTATAGGATAGATGGAACAATAGTTTTTGGGGTCAGTATTTATCATGTTTAGATTTTCTTTGCACTACTGTGAGGTTTTTGGTTATTTTTTGGCCATATGATAAGATTTTAGCCCTAAAAGGTTGGAATAATAACTTCTATGACTCATTACAGATGCAAACTAAGTACTAAAGTCTTTCATTCTGCTGTTTACTTATTGCAGCTCATGATTTTTTTTTTTACGATATTGTACATTAAAGATGGGCAGATATGATATTTGGACTTTATCGGCCTTAAATCTTCAGTAGAGGCAGATTTTTGAGGCAGATTTTTTAATTTTAAGGGCAGTATTTTGGTGAATTTTCTGCCTAAAAAATACACACAAGGTTTTATATTAGCATTTTAATACAATTCGATTCAATCTTTTATTAAGAACATAATATATGGTTCATAGTAAGTAAGTATATAAAAATAAGAAGAATGCATATTTAAATATACAATGCATGTTATAATGTATACAGAAAAGACCTTCAATGTCAGAGCTCCTCACAGGACACACTAGAGTTGGAATAATCTGATTGTTCAAATTTATGACTCTACAATACAAAGAGATAACTGCACAAAACCTTACTATACAAATCTCTTATAGCTTTGTGGTTAAAAAAAGGCCTTGGGGGATTTTTGTTTTAAATTCAAAATACATAATTTGCCACATATCGGCCCAAAAATATCGGCAGAACTTATTGGCTCTGTATTCTAAACAATCAATTATCAACATCGGCCATGAAAAAACCCATATCGATCGATCTCTATTGTAATTTTAGAATATTTTTTTGTGGTTTAAATCTGCTCTAGGCTTATTGTGTCAATTGCATAAATTAGTTTGTGTATTGTCGTTTTTTGTCTATATTTTTTTATGATAGACCTAACTCTCTGTTGTTGGTGCTTTCTCTTATTTGTTTTTATATGTGTAATAGTAACAGTAATCATTATGAGAGTTTAAAGGTGCGCTCTGTAACTTTTCTGGTGGAGGGTCCGTCATATGCTTTTTTTTCCATGTAGATGTAATTGCTTTGTCGGGAATGTTTCACAGTATGGCATTAAACCGTTGTATCTTCATGGAGACCAAACCACACCAAGTTGCAGCTCAGATCTGTGGAGAGGCACAGTCATCATGTCTGTTTTTTATGTATTTTTGAGCTATAAAACCATCTGTAATTGAGTAAATGTAAGCTTGAGCTGTTTAATGTCATACTGTGGAACATTCTAGGCAGAGCAATGGCATCTCCATAGAAACAAGCAGGTGACCAACCCCCCAACCATAGTTACATAGTGCAACCATTGCCTCCCTGTTGTGTTTTTTCTAATCATGTGTCTCTGTTTGTAGGTACGAGATATCACCCTCCATCCTGAGCTGTTCTCTGTTCAAAATGGTCTCCTCACTCCCACGTTAAAGGCCAAGAGAGCTGAACTACGCAGCCACTTCAGAGACCAGATCGATGCCATGTACGCTAACATTAAAATGTAGATATTTACCAATATCATTATTGCTGTTGAATCACTTTTACCATTTCAGGGGTTTCAGATGTACTATGAATTTAGAATAAGTATTTATTTGGAAGTGAGATTTTCCATAGCAGTGGGTGCACAGATATACTGGTGTATACAGTAAATAAATAAACAGATTAATGGTTATCTATTTATGAATGATACTTGTTAATAAATCTGCTAAAATCATGAATTATTTGGTTCTGCTTCATGAAAACATTTTCATTTTTATTGTTCCCATCTTGAAAAAGATTGTATTTGTATTGTTAGTATTAAACAGAGTTGTACACAAAGTGCACCTTTTTAAAGATTCTTAGAGGAAGTTAGTGCACTAAATAAACAAGTAAATCTGCCCCATTTTTGTTTTTCAACACATTTCATTGGATATACAACTTCTGCAATCAAAATTTACCAAAAACCACTATGAAACATGTCATTTGGCTTCTGTTAGTTTTCTTAATAAAAACATTTGTAAAAAAAAAAAAAAAAAAAAATCATGGCTTTCTGATTGTTTCTGAGTTCTAGTTGTCTTCTTAATCTTCTTAAGATCAGTCATGTATGACCATGTATGAGTATAAACAGGTGCAGCTTCGTCACATTTACAATAGCTGTTTTTGTAGTTTTCAGAATACAGTGACTCTTTACTGTGACACTTTGGTCTGCTGCTTTACCACTGAGGACTTCACACCACATTTATAACTGTAATAACAATGCATTACATTGTTTATGTTTATTTTGTGGTGATTTAAATAACATTAATTTCACAAAATAAGTTTTAACACACCCCAAATCATGTTAAAGTTGTTTTATAGACAGAATGACGATTCATTAACAAATCAAAAACACTTAAATTAAAATGGTATAATTCAGACAAATAAAGCATAGAACTGTATCATTCTAATGTATATAAACTGTACATTCTTCATCAAAGCATTCTGAACAATTATCACATTGCACAAAACTTATTAATAATTTAACACTATATTATTTTAACTTTTGTGGATTCGTTTTTGGATAATCCTCCCTCTTCACTGGGAGTCATAATCATCCATACATTTCAAAAGTAGCTCATCTGGAAGCTCCTTGTTTTGTTCAAAGGCATCTAGACTCTCCAAAAAGTCCTGGTCGTCCTGTGTATTGTCCCAGGTGTCTGCAGACTTCTTCTCTGGCTGCTCTGTGTCCATCTGGGCCAGAGGGAGCTGTTTGGTTTGGCCTTGGCTCAGTTCAATATTGCCGCTGTCATCCATTAAGTACATCTGGTCTTCCTCATCCTGTTGAACAAAGTTTGAGTCATTACCACAAGAAGTTTGGGGGTCAGTTGTTTAAAAGGAACGTACCAGTTCAATCAGATAACTTATGCATATTTCTCGTGGCAGTGGGTAACCTGTAAATACCACAAAGGAGAAACCTCATAGTAACAAGCCTCCTCAAAAACATACCTGGAGTTGTGTTTTGTTTCATTGTTGTCTTTTACCTTTAGTTCAGTAGAGATTGTCAATTCAAAGGGTGAAATCTACCAAATGATTCTTGTGTAGGTGTAAGGAGTTTGAGAGAAGAACTCAGCTTAAATATGCAGGGTTTGTGTGTTAAATGTGTAAACGAAACAAAACACACCTCCAGGTATGTTTGTGATGAGGAAACAAATAGCGTAATATACTGAAAGGAGACATACTCGGGGATCTGAAGTTCTTGCAGTCAGGGTCATGGCATTTCTGATACCACACTTCCTCTTTGAGATCCACAACAATCCTGAGTGTGAAATTAACACATGCTCAGAACAGTGAGGCACACAGGTAAACAGCCATAACATGAACAGTACATACAAGATGTTGTTGCTTTTGTGAAATCTGCCCACATTTTCACACCAGCGGAAGTTGGCGATGTCATAAACCAGCAACTGGTCAGCTGCGAAATAGTGCCATCGCCTGATTCCTTTAGATGGGACACAGAGTACAGTTAAAGTTTGACAAAAAGCACAATGCTGGATGTTTCATTTCCATATTTAAGGTGCAATGGGTAACTTTCCTGGTGGAGAGTCCATCACCTGCTAGTGTCATAGAGATGTGATTGCTTTGCCATGAATGTTTCACAGTATGGTCATCTGTCTTGCATGTCATTGATTATCAGTGCTTTTATTGGTCAGAAACACCTTGAAAAGCGTGCATTTGTACATTGAGTTGGCTCACCTCTGAAGAATTGACCTGTAACTTGGCCTGGTGGTGTCACCTGCTTGTCCTTATGAAGATGAATAAGTTTAATACTATACTGTGGAACATCTCCATGAAGACAAACAGATGAAGGACTGTTCACCATAAAAGTTGCACATTGCACCTTTAAGTGAATTAAAGTTAGGTTATTGTCATGGAAACATGGAAAAGACAGTTCAGTATGTTTGTTATTCCTCTTAGGCAGACTATAAATAAGTAATTGGCTCTAATCTTACAACATTATTGTTTTTACAATTGTTTTTCTTTAAAATTTTAATCCTTATTCTCCTGTATACAAACATACAGTGTACACCGCACACATACCTCCCTCGATACCATCTTTTTGAACCAAAGTTAAAACAAACTGGTCCAGTTCTTGATGAGGCGATGACATGCAGCCAGAAAGTGGAGACGCTGTGGGGATGATTGTACTTTAAGTTATTCAGTTTCATAGCATGACAATAAAAGTCCCAATTATAGCTTCATGGGTATAGATGCAACTAGGTCTGTCACAACTGATTGATTGTTTTTATTTTGAGCATATGCAGAGCACAAGGAAATGTCAGCATTTTTCAATTCACATATGTAGAAAAGAAAATGCACTGCTTGCTTGAAAGGGAATGAGAAGAAGCAAAAACACTCATTTACTCTCACCCCCATTCAATATTTACAACTAAATGTGAATGCCATTCCAACATATATATTTCTTTGTTTTACTTTTTAAATAATTATAGAAATACATTTATTACTGTGCTGACTGAGTGTTCAATACATGAAAGCTGGAACGGTATATTTTGTGGCAATTTATCGTGTGTAAAATGTCTCTGTAAAAGTGGGGTGATTTGGGGTATTTTTGTTGTAATAAGGTAAGATTTGAGCTGTAGAGGGTTGAAAAAGTAACTTCTACAGGCAATTATTGCTTCATTCTGCTATTCATTTTTTGCAGCTCAGGCCTTCTAATGACACTGTCTATTTAAAAATGGTTTAATGGTTATTTCTTTCGTTATTGTTAGTGTGTCACTGGCATTAAGTAGTTTCAGTATTAGCAAATGTAGCAAAATAGCTTTAAAGTGGGTTATCCTGACAGGCTTATTTTTACAAAATTTAACCAACACTTAAAGTAATACAGCTCTGAGTCTCCCCCTTGTGGAAATATAGATATAGACACTTGTCAAGTGTACAACACAAATTCCTAGTCACCTTACCTTTCCTTGAAGCTGGTCCCTGCCGGCTCCTTCCCGTTTGATTGGCTTCAGTCTTTTCTGAGAAGGTAAGAATCCTTTGGCCTGTAAAACTTAAAATCCACAAACTGTTTTAATGTTTCTGATACACAACCATGATTAGCTAACTTATATTCAAAACAGATACCTGATATTACAGACTAATGAAGCCAGAAATATTCCCTGTTCCACAGAAACACCCTTCTCGGTTTTTGGTGTGAATTTATTGTCTTCTGCCACAGTAAAAGCTGCATTTTTACCCACCTTTGATGACTTGTAAAGGCGGAAATTTCTGTTTTTTGTGTAAACTCCTTTAAAATATATAAAATAAAACACTATCACCACTAAATAAGGTAACAGAAAATCAATAAAGTTTAAATTTTTGAAAACTTACCCAGATCAACAAAAATGCCATCCTCCCCATTCTTGTTTTTAATGAGCAGGAAGCTGAGGTCTTTGCCTTCAGATTTGTGTTTTTTGGTCTGTGGTTCTTCAGATGTTTTATCAGCAATCATTACTGGATCCTTTTCATGTAAGCTACAAAATATTGTAATTGAAAGTTATATTTTAGCATAGAAAGTGGTCTCTTCAATGAAAAAAGCTAACCTGTTTTTTGGCAATGAAGATATGCAGCCTTTGGTTCGAATAGGTTCTAAGATTTTATGAACAAATCTCCCTGCAAGAAGAGAGCACATAGAAAAATAGTATTAGGATATAGCATTAGGATTGAACTGAACATACCAACATGGATGTTGTCTTTGAAGGCTGCGTTTGGGAGATTGAAGATGAGATGACGACTGAACTTGTCATTTGTGCTTGAGTCCAGATTAAGGACATTCTGTGCAGAGCAGTCAATCCCATATGTCTCTTTCAGCTTCGCACACACGTACTGTCAACACAAATGTTAGTGCTATGTGCTGTAATCTAAATCTACAGAGAATAGGATGAGGCATAACTTTGTTTGCCATGGCAGTTAAATATGAGCTACCTGAATAAGTAAAGACACCATCCTTTTGCCATCTGCCCTAATGTTTGAAGGCTTGTGAAACTCCAGGTCAAAATAGAGCTTACAAACTGCTCCCTCTGGTATCACTTCATAGCAGTGCATCAGAGACTGTGGGTAAGTTCTGACATTCAGAAAAAAACACAATCATGAGTTAGTATCTCATCATGACCTTAAACCCAGTGATGGACGATCCACATACACACCTGTAGTAATGCCAGAGCTCACTGTAACTGGTAACAAGGTACATCCTCTGCCCAAGCGACGTCATCTCTTTTTCCAGTGCAAAGACATGTACCGCCTTCAGATAAAACATCCACACACATGTATTCTGCCATACATATGGGAAAGGCAGGTGCTTATGTTATGGACAATACTGTTACCTCTTTGCAAGTCTGTGCAAACTGAATGGCCATACTCTGCCGGGGGAAGAGCTTCCACACAGATGCAGGCTGGCATGGCCACAGTCTCGGCTTGTAGCCTGAGGTCAGTGGCTTCTTCTCAAAAGACCGAGCGAGCTGCTCCACCTTTTTCAGGCGATCCTCCCACTTTTTCATGGTGAGGCCTTTCAAATGTCACAAATATGAACATTGTCATTGTCAAAAAAGTACTACAGTTGCAGCCTGTAGATAATCTTAGTCTGGACTAAACGTGTCCTTCTGCAGATGCTTTCTGGAAGATGCAATAATTAATTAATTAATCAAAACATTTTACATTCAACCGATGAACATTAGTTAGCACTGTTCATGTATAATACAAGTTTATAATTATAAGTTAACAACTAAACAATCTAATAACAATAACCGCAGCAGCTTTTAGTCACTGGAAACGGTGAATTACTGGTCAACCCCATACACAAGTATAGTTTATATAATAGTTTGTTTACAGTTTACGACTGCGTTATAACGTAATCTTTAGCTGTTCTTGAACTTTGGCGCGCGCTGCGGAGCATTGATTGGAAACAAAAACATTTGGCAAAGGCATCTAAATGGGGACCAACACAAATACTCACACAAAGTAAGCAGTTAAAAGCGTAATAAGCGATACAACAATCATGTGTTTTTCCTTTTTGGCGCTCCTCCTCAAACAGGAAACCGCAGTGCGCGTGTTTCCGGTGCAGTCTCTGCTGCGCGCGCTGTACCTAAAACATGGATCTATAATAATGTGTGAAGTTTATGCTCTGTGCACACCAGAGTTCACACATGGATACACATATTAAAATAACTCTCTCTAGGGCTACTTTAGTTCAGCTATAATGGCACAGATGGTCTTTTGTAAAAGAATTCTGCAGTTTCCTTTTTTTTTTTTTTTGAGTGTGAGTTTTGAGTTGCTTTATTTTGAACATTTTAAAACCTAAGAAAGCACAACATATAGTCTTGATACTTGGAGACCTTCAAAATATGTATATTTAACAAAAAGAAAAAAATGTTAAGCGCATTTTACTTACTTATTTTGTTAGTCTCTGTATCCACTCTGTTGTTTTTAATAACTTGGTCTTTGTAGCAAGTGTTTTTGGATGCAACACTGATATTTTCTTGGTTATTGTGGCAGCATGTGTGGTCATTTTTAAACGGTACATTTTTCCAGATGAGTTTTCCCAGCTGACTTGCTTCCCTCATCACATCCTTAACAATAAACAACGGCTACTGGGGGGAAGGAAGGGGAGACCTCGCAGCGGAAAAGAGCATTGTCAAAGAGCAGACGTGGGCACACACGCACACACATACACGGTTTGATATATTCAGAAAAACATATTTTAATGAGTCTATATTAGGATAAGAGATAAGAAAAGCAATATTTTTTTACTTAATTGCAACAGTCCTACAAAAATACACAAAATACACTGGTGTTCTGGATTGTGAGGCTGGTCCTTGAAGCTTATCTCTCTACAGGAAAGGAGTTGCTCGGAAAGATTTTTTATTTTTTTTTTACTTCCGCTACACTATACAGAACAAATGCGCTGTATAAATTTGATGTAGTTCATTTTGTCTTTTACAGATTCTGGGTAAGTGTTTTTGTTTCATTTTACAGCGATAGGTTATCTGAAATATGGGTCTATCAAATGCTTTTTCTCTGTGGAGGTGTTATTGTTTTGTCTGGAATGTTTCACAGTATGGCATTAAACCTGTCTTATCTTCATGGAGACCAAACCAGACCAAGTTACAGGTCAGATCTGTGGAGAGGCCTGTCAAAATGCTTGTTTTTTATATGTATTTTTGAGTTGTAAAACCACCGGTAATTTAATAAATGTAAGGTAGAGCTGTTTAATGTCACACTGTGGAACATTCCAGGCAGAGCAATGAGATATTCATGGAAACATAAAAGATAAGGCTACCTCATAATATACATATCTTTTTCTAGAAAACTAAAATGAAGGACGGAAAGTATGTCGTTCTTGCTGCATTATGCACCTTGACTCTCTGCATCAAGGCAAGTATATTATTATTTTTACTTTTATTACTGCACAACTATAAAAGATCTCTCTAAATATATGCAGTGCTTTTCTGGTTTATTTTAAGGTGGCTGCACAAATCCCCCTGGACATGGCCCCAGATGCCGTAGACGACATGTATGAAGGATGTGCTAAAGACGCTCTGAACAAGTTTGTGCTCTCAGATTTTCTACAAGTAGAACTCAACAATAGTAAAAGTTTCCGGGAAGCATGGCTCCAGGCCGAGTCCTCCGACTGCACAAAGCTGATCCCAGGAGGACTGAAGCAACATACCACTGCACTGAGAACTATTATCGAAGATGACCATTATTTACTGAGCCTGAACTATGAAGTGTACGAGTATGGAACAAATGTCACAACCTATGAAGATTTTAACTATAAATCTCTACATTTTCTCTTGATGGACTCCATTAAACACCTTGACAGTGGTCTGGCAAATTGTAAGACAGTGTATTCTTTCTCAGACCTAGACTTCATCGCTCAGAATGGTTCCACCGTGAGACTTGGACGATTTTGGATTGGCTATCCAAGTCTGGAGAGGATCCTGAAAGAAAGAGACCTAAACAACGAAGTAATTTTAAGCATCACTACTTGCTTTTCCGCAGATCTTGGAGAGAATATTTGCAATGAGGAGTCAGTGACTCTCATTTCTCCAGCTGAGGAGTTCACTGTGGAAGACGTCAGGGTTGTAAAAGATCCAGACACATTCACTTCGATTGTTTTAAAACATTCACAAATGAAGAGCATGCACAACTGCTACATCTTCTCAAGGTAAGACTGTCTATTATAGCGGAAAAAAATATGATCATAAAGGCTGGTGATTTTAATTAGACTGTGTGTGAAGTCAAGTATTTTAAGTAGACATATTTTCAGCAGAGGAGAACACTGTGTTGCCCTCTTGTATTGCTGAGTGACATTTATTAAAAATACAAAATGCTACTACAAAAAATAATTATAGCTTCTGATAGGACAGAAGTGAAAAACGTAATTTATCTGTCTTAGAATTAGACTTAGACAGACTTTATTGCTCCACATGGGACACAGTAGCTCACACATCACAATATATTATAATAAGAAAAAAATATAAATTGTTATATATAAATAAATATAGCAAATCTATCTATCTCAGCATTTTCTGTGCAATGTTGTGTGACTGTCTGTTATTCTAATTGTTGAAAATGAGACAAAAGCTGCACAGTTACTCCCAAAATGTAATCATTGAGTGACAATGATTCAGCCAGTAAACCTGAGGAAGAGCTACTGATCGAAACAACAGATTAATAGATAGATAGATAGATAGACAGACAGATAGACAGATAGATAGATTTATTGCAGACTCGTGGTCCTGAGTCAGTACATGTCTTTATAATGTTTTTCACTGTCCTATCAGAAGCTATAATTATTTTTTGTATGAGCAGCATTTTGTATTTTTAATAAATGTCGCTCTACAGTACAAAAGGATAACACAGTGTTCTCCTTTGCTGAAAATATGTGTACTTAAAATACTTCACTTCACACACCGCCTAGTTAAAATCAACACTTTACGATCATGTTTTTTCCGGTGTCATTTTTTTTTTCCAGTGAACTGAATGCAGTTTGGGTGTGTCTCGTTGTCTTTGTTCACCGCAGTAGCCAGGCTCATGTTGTTCTAATTAGTGCTTAGTTTGGTTCAGTACCTGTGATAGCAGGTTATGTATTTACATGAGTTAAGTGTGCAAGTGTGCAAAAAAATTGAAAAGAAAAGTACAAAAATACGAAAAAAAAGACACTGTAATTTGAACAGGTTTCAACCCTTTTTAGCATTATGGCTGAGGTAATAGTTATGGAATTATCTCTATGTGTCATACTTGCTGCCTGTTTCATACCAGGAAGTAAAAATAACTTGGCAAAATATTTAGTAAAATCTTAAATATAATGCTGTTGGAGAAATTAGTAGTCCAGCCTGTTATATGCACTTTAAGAAGGTACTTTTTAGTCTAATTTATTACGTGTGTTTTCTCCTATAGGTGTGCTGACAGCTCCCCCCACTGGCTTTTCCTGGTACTTCTGACTCCATCCTTTTTCATCATCAGTTGAAATGAGACAGATCATTAGTCAAAACATTTAATTGATTTTATTCTTTGTAATTACAACATTTCTATAACCATTTTATAATTCTCGAAGTTTGTGACTGATTGTAGTTATATTATCACCTCAGCAACAAATGTACATTTAATAAAAAAATATGACCAACATGATCCAAACGCTTGTCCATAATTTTATTTACATTTAAGGTTTAGTTAACTGAAACACTGCTGTATTGGCACAATCCTTTAGAATAAACAACAGAAAGCACTTGTGAAAATTACATTCAGGGATAAACCATTTTAGTGAATCAAACATATGATGGTAACTGTGAGCAGCACTGGTCTGGTTCTGTAATATAACATTTTTTAAAACTTTATTATTAACCTTTATTTAAAAAAAAAATGATACTGATATGAAATCTCTTTTTCAAGAGTGACATGGGTCAAAGTGAAACTGCAGCACACATGAAAAAACATTTACACAATTGCACTAAAATAGAAACAGTATAAATTATTTGAAAAGAACTACATTCAAGAACAGATAATGTTCATTGGATTCCCGCTCTTTGTTTTGTAAAATACAGTGATAAACCCCTAAAAAAACAACTCACAAAGCTTCAGTTCAGATTGAGAGGTATTCTAAGCTCTGGGAGAAGCAGAACTAAACACTCGCTTCCCCCAGTCAGTCTCATACAATCTGTGGGTCAGTCTGTGGGTCAGTCTGTACTCGAAGGACAGAGAGCACCAGGCCTTCATCTCTCTGTACCAAAGGGCACGAATAGATAATCACAAATAATCTTTTAAATTAGAGAGAACCAATGAGTAAAAACCAACCCGCATTTAGCCTAAACAAGGCTGTGTCTATATTCTACCACTATGTCAGTAACATGCTTTTCAATTCTTACACAAAAATATTTTCAATACTGAAATAATCTACATTATATAAATGCAATTAGTTTTTTTTAGTAGATGCTTTTTTATACAACATGTACTGTAAATTGGGTTACTTAGGCTCATTTTTGTATTTATACATTTTTTATACATTTTACCAGAGATAACACAAATACAATAAAACTTGCAGATTCAAGCTGATTTGATACTTTGCAGTGAAATCATGCTGGGGATGTTCTACATGCATCTCTATAGTGGAATGTTCAGCAGTTACCATGGTGTCAAAATGTACACGTTACCAAATACTGCAAATAAGTTTTAAAATGGTCTGAAAACTCAAGAAAAACAATACAAAATGGATTTACACAACACATTTTCAGGAGCCTGTGATCAGTACAAGCGTTCATGGTCCTGTTTAGGTGTTGGTTAAGACTAACCAGCTCGTGACTCTAATAAGTGTTTTTAAGTGTGAGAGATTTAGTTTTAGAAGCACAAATAAACTCACCTGTTGTAGTTCCAACTACAGCTCTTCAGCTCTTTCTCGTTAGATTGCATTAAAATAAAAGCTCGGACTACTAAAGTCTAACACAGCCTCAGACAGGAAAGAACCTCTAGTTGTTGTCTACATTTCCTGGTGGAGTGATGCTATCAGCTGCAAAATATCAATAGCTTATACAGATAAATAAAGCACCATTTTACAGTTAATTACAGTATTTCAGTTGTAGTTCACATCTCAGTTACATTCACAAGACTTCACCATTGATGTCATGGCAAATACACAATAAATACATTAAAGGGCCCATATTACGCTATTTTCAGATTTATGTTAGAATGTAGTTTCCTCATCAAAAACATACCTGGAGTTTTGTTTTGCTTCATTCACACATGTTTAACACACAAAGGCTGCATATTTAGGCTCTGTTCCACCTTGTGATGTCATGTGGTAATACCAGAAGTGCTCCACTGTGTTTTTAAAACCCATACACCTTCACTAGAATCATTTGGATCATTTTTGTCCTGGAGTTGCCAGTCCCTTCTGTAGGAACCATTTACTTATTTTGTTTATTAGTTGTAGTTGATTAGTTTATTACTTTTCTTTGTCAATTAGTATGATAATTTAGTTCTGGTTAATTTGTATAATACATTTTTGCTATGTTAATATTATGTTATGTTAATTTGTGTAGTCTAATTTGGTGTTATTTACATTAGCATCTTTTCTGTTTTGGTTTAATCCACGGGGCACTAAGGGGATAAAAGAGGGTGGTACAGGTAGAACAATGTGCACCTGGGTGGGTCAGGAGAGGCAGTAAGTAGGCCTTTGTCATGTACCCTTGTTGTTTGCCTGTAAAACTGGAATAAATCTTGGAAAATACAGACATGGACATGGACAGTGATTTTGTTTTTTACTTCACTGCGTAAACCACATGCCCATGGTGCTCAAAAGTGCTTATTTGAGTCATGTTTAGTTCTGAGTTTGCTCACCGCTTTTGTTTGTTAGTTTTCGTTGACAAATAGTCACTATACCTTCTGAACTAAAGGTAAAAGGAGCTGTTAACTTGAAAACTACCACTACATGACATCACAAGATGG
Organism: Boleophthalmus pectinirostris; assembly: GCF_026225935.1. Lineage (NCBI taxonomy): Eukaryota > Metazoa > Chordata > Actinopteri > Gobiiformes > Gobiidae > Boleophthalmus > Boleophthalmus pectinirostris. Next base: position 30,731,250 of record NW_026571190.1, read on the forward strand.
AGCAGAGCAATATAAACAAACTAATACTAACAACTCCAGGTATGTTTCTGATGCGGTAACAACACTCTGACATGGCTTAAAGCTCACAAGAATCCATTTTGTGTAATATAGGACCTTTAAGATGTTGATGATGATTGACGTCCTTTTACCCTGTGAGCTTTGTAAGTGCTAGCTGTCTCTAATGGAGTGGGAGGTCTGGGAGTCTAAGCGCAGCCTGTTTCCGTGGATACGTACGCTCTTGTCTTTGCTGAGGATGCTGGTGCACATGCTGCTCTGGTACCCCGGCCGCAGACCCCTATTCTGCAGCTCCAGCTCGTCATAACTGGACGCGTGAATGAAGGGACACCACCGGAAGACGTGCTTGAATCCAGCTCGGAATCTGGAAAATAGAAAATAAAATGTAAGAATGCCTGAAATGGAGAAATATGCTACCGATCAAACGTCTGGACACACTTTATCATTTTTCGGCTTTATTTTCATGGTTATTAGTAAATTCTCGCAGAAGGTAACAAAACTATGAATGGACACATATGGATAGTGAACAAAAAATAAACTCAGCATAACCCAGAACTTGTTTTTGATTGAATTTAATTTTAGATTTGATTAAATTTAAGTTTAAATTTAGGCAAAAGATCAGCCGACACCAACCTCCTCACTGCCCTCATCAGGACAAAGCAGCCCCCGTCCCCTTCCTCTGGAACTCACTCCCACAATCCAATTCAGGAACTCGGACTCACTGCAGCACTTCAAATCACTTCTAAAAACTCACCTGTTCAAACTGGCATTCCCTCCATGATTCCCCCATTTTCTACAGTGTCACTGTAAGTGTAACCCACTTATTTGTTTTTTAAAGTGTCCAAAAAAGAGCTATATAAGTCAGATGTATTATGATTATGATTACAATTATTGTGATTATGATTACGATTATGATGATTACAATATGATGATTATGATTATGATGATTATGATTATTATGATTATGGTTATTATTATGATGATTATGATTATTAAAAGGTAAAAAGGTAGCTGTTAACTTGAAAACTACCACTACATAATATCACAAGATAGAACAGAGCATTTTGAGATTTGGAGATGTAGATGGACAAATAATAAAGGGTTACTCAAACTCAAAATGTGTGAATGAGACTGAACACAACTCCAGGTATGTTTTTGAGGAGGTAACAACATTTTAATATGACTTAAAGCTCAGAAGAGTCAATTTTGTTTAACACGGACCTTTAATTTACTTGTGTATGTAACTTAACTAACCTTAATACAGTTCATATTTATAGAGCGTATAAAAAGGATTCCAGTACATGTGTCCAGATAACACGGGAAGATTGTCTAACTAACCTGGCTATTTTTAGTGGTTCTGTGCTCCACCTCACCCTCTGACTCCTTCTCCACTGATTGGGTGATGTTGTTGCTGATGTCAAGAGATGTGAGTGGTGTGGGACCTATGGGACCTCCACCAGTGCCCCTGACCCTGTTCATCTGCTTCCTTTGTGGTGCTCTTGGTCATTAGCTCGTCTCCACTCACATAGATATTGACACTTTGCAGCAGCAGGAGCAGCACGAGGGGGTGCTCCGAGAGAGACTTGTCTTGAAAGTATGAACTTAAAGACTGCTGAAATGTTAAAGTGCTAAAAGGTGAGTAGATAGTGGGGGGAAAACTATAAAAAGCTCTTAAAAGTTGATTTTATATAATGGGTCTTCTTTAAAAGTTTAAAAAATATCACTGTACTGTAAAACACATTAAGTATCCTCAAAGTAATGTAAAGCAAAGTGCAATGTATTACCTGTAAATATTCAAAGACTGTTTGAGACGAGAACAAGCCACTGCAATTTAAAAGGAACCTATATGTTTAAAAAAATTAAGATTCAGAACCAAGGTTTTGGAGCAAAGCATCGCCGTGAAAGGAGTTAACTTATGGAATAGTCTTGACAAAGTTATAATAGAATCAAGTCCAATGATGGCATTTAAAAAACATAAAATCCAGTGCAATGTGTATGTAAATATGAAAAAGAAATCTAAGTTGTTGTGCATAATAGTGAAGATTTCTGTTTGCAATTGATTAATCATTGTGACTGAACTGAAATGTCCTGATTTGAAATGTTTTAAAGTAACTATCAGTGTTGATGTTTTGTATGGAAAAGGGGGCAGATAACATAAGATGACTCTTCTTTCTGTTCCTTTTCATTAATTTTTCATATGTTTGATGTGACACTGTTATTGTCTTTTTATACTTTATGAATGAAGTAAATAAACCATAAAAACAAAAAAGCATTAGTATTATGATCTCATCTCAAAGAGGCAACTGACCGGCTGTTGAGGCAGCAGTAGATGATGGGGTTGTACATGGTGGAGCTCATGGCCAGCCACAGCACACTGAGGTAAACCTGCTGGATCGACTTCCATTTGCCCAGATCTTTGTTCAGACCCGTCACGATGAAGTAGACGTGGTAGGGCAGCCAGCAGAGGGCAAATGTCACCACCACAATAATCATCATCTTCACCACCTGTGGACACCCAGACAATACTTCATTTAACAGGATTTGCCTTTTTTCTGAGGACCCATAATTTAAAAGTCAGAAACCTTCACGACCCAACTCCATAGATATTAGTCGTAAATCACAAAATAAAGGTGGATTTGACCATTATTGAACATTAATGAGGTTATTTTATTGTTGACTGAGTGATCGTGTCTCTCTGAACAATTCGTATTGCTCAAGTTTTAAACAATGAAAAACAGTAATTGAACCAGCAGTAAAAGGAATTCATAAGTTGCTTTTCTTTTCAACATTCAACTGACCTACATGCACTTCAAGACGACCCCAAAAAAATCTCTTGCAGCCCAGTCTTTGGGAAATTGAATGACTCATTCAATAAAACAAGTGAAAGATTTGAACAGGATTTGATATGAACTCTGTAAATCACAGACTGCACAAAGAAGTCGGCTAAGTGAGTGTGACGCCACCCGTAACGATCGGCTCCAGTCAAATGAAAGTCATCGAGGTTGGCAGTTATAGAGGCGAAATTGGAGCCGAGATCCATATTTGGAATTCCGACCGTGAGTATCATAGCAACCAACGAGCCAGTCCGGTGCAAACCAAACCTGTTGCCAGTGCTAACGGGAGCGACCTCTGGGAACAAAGGCACCCGATTGGTCTGTTATTGGGTCTAATGTCAAACATGCACGAATCACTCCAAATATAGCCACTCCGAGGGGGTAAATGAGAAGGAAAACAACTATAACATGGTTAAAAGCTCTGAAAAGTTGATTTAGCGTAAGAGGCCATGGGGACATAACTGCTTTATGTTTACTTGTCTATTATATAAGAAGATTACTGCAGGAAAAACTGAAAAAATAAAATATCTCCAAGGATTCCCATTATTGTTTATCTTTAAAACTATATACACCAAAATAAAAGGCTTCTGGATAATATTACAGATAATGACTCAGATGTTTTCAATATAAAAGCTCCCATTTATATTTATATTTTGACCCTCTTTTGAACAACGTCTCCAGTGGAAAAAAAACAATGCTGTGTTCTGAGTGCTCATTGTTCTTGACTCACTGCTATTTGGTGTGTTTTGAATCATTTCGATCATATTGATGGTTTCTTTCAAAGCAGCCTGAGCACTTAGGTTAAAAAAAAGAAAGGTCGGCGTTGACGCAATAGGAGCAGCAGGTCTCAGGTAGCTCTTTACAATGTGACTCAGTGGGGTGTTAATGGGACTGGCCCAAGATTACATCATTTCTAAAGCTCTCGTCCACTAAAGATCTTCAACCTCAATGAATAAAGGCTTTTTCAATCCAGTTCAGCCCACATCAATTTAGCCTGCAATCTCAGTCTTTGATGAAATTTTCTGAGCTCATGTGAATTGCAAATGCCGTAGGATATGCAGTGTTTTGTGCCTCTCTATATGCAATTCAAAATACGTTGTGACATACAGTTTAGAAGTACAATGAAAATAGAACTGAAGGGAAAAACATATTTAAAGAGGCAGCATCTTACTTCTATGGGGTATTAACTGATAACACATAACATATTTAGATCACCGTGTTACCTTTCATTATTTTGAAAAGGCTAAATTTGCCAAAAACAAACAATATCCAAGTCTCATGATATGATATTGTCACAGTATGAACCTCACTGCACAATCTTTATTGCAATATCATGGAAAAGTTCATAATATGAAGAGAAGGCTCAAGATTAGGAATGTAACAATATCCAGATCTCTCTGTACGATGTTTTCACAATATAAATCTCATGGTATGATATTTTTGTGATATTTTGTGGAGACTAAACAGCTTAAACTGTTAATATGCTTCTTTTTCCTCTTAAAATGTCTTGACAAGACTTAATCCAAAGAACTATGGACTTAAACATGCTTAGAAATGTTATTTCTAAGCACTTTCTATATATGTTCTGTATATGTAGTCTGCGTTGAAATGGAGCAAAGGATCATGGTCTATGTAGCTCCCTCTGTCTTTGTTTAGCTATTGCTGCACCATAACTCTTCATTTAAGTAGAGACTTTTATTGTGAGAACTTTGACGATACGATATCACAATATTATGGTTGTTGTTACATCCCTGCGTAACATGAGATTTCTAAAATACTATAAAACATACATGGATGACGTCTAAAACCTCTTCAAGCATGTTTTTGATGAAGGACAAGAACATAATTATTTTTTTTATCTTTCTACCATGTTATAAAGTTTACATAATACCCCCTTTAACATAAATTTTTTGTCTATGGTGCATTCAAACAACTCAATGTAAAAGTGATTTGAGGCAGGTCACCATAATCTGCTGTATAACCTGCACCTACAGACAATATCAATGGATTGTATGAATAATCCAGAGCCACATTGACAGTATTATGTCATGGCAGCTGTGATGACCTTAATCCTGCGCTGACTGTGGCTAAAATGCACTGATTCTGATGACCAAAGCCCGATTACAGCCAAATGAATGGATAAATATGCCTAAACATGCTCATCAGTCTGACCCTAATATTATATGGTTCTGCAATAAGATCAGACCTCAAGAAACCTCTGTCCACTCTTAATGCAAAAGCTGTCTGTGTGAGTTTGCCAATGCTACAGTTTCTATGCTGATCCAATGAGAAGATTTTAAGTTAGAAATGTTCAGAATAAAAGGACCTTAAACATCCTATATTACACAAAATGGACTCTTGTGAGATTTAAGTCATGTTATAATGCTGTTACCTTCTCAGAAACCAGAGTAGTTTTTTGTTTCATTCACACATGTCTGATTATTAGTCTGTGTACATCTCCAAAGCTCAAGATGCTCTATTCCACCTTGTGATCTCATGAAGCAGTAGTTTTCAAGTTAACAGCTAGCTTTTACCTTTAGTTCTGTCATGCCTCTGGTTGTGACACTCCTTCCTCTGTGCTCCGCTCTTTCCTTTTCTTGTGTGTGCAGGCAGTTTTTACCTGCATCTACCCACTTCTATGCAGTCTGCAATCCAGCCTGAGTCCTTTTACCCTCAGCTCTGGAGACAGCAGCTGCCAGATTGTTCCGTCTTGTTAGATGGTGATTTTTCAGTCACCGACTTCAACTTTTTGTAGCTACTTACCTTTTCTAAATATTAATACTTACCTCCATCTCCTGTTTTTCCAGTTTGAGTCAAGACTACACTCTCCGCCTGCTTACCTGCTCCTGAGTCTCCCCTGGAAACCTGGTTAATTTAATTTTCTGTCAGTCTCGAGTCTGAAAGCAACCAAATGATTCTAGAGAAGGTGTACAGAGTTTAAAAACACAGTGGAGCACTTCCTGTATTACCAAAGTGAGAGTGTTTTCAGTCTGAGGAAAGAACTCTAGAAGCCTAAATATGCCGGGTTTGTGTGTGAATGTGTGAATGAAACAAAACACAACTCCAGGTATCTTTTTCATGAGGAAACAACATTCTAACAGATAAGAAAATAGCATAATATAAGCCCTTTAATGGAGAAAAGGATGAGCATAGCAGGGGCATAGCTCTGAAGAGAGACACAGAGCAAACATGCATAATGAAGTAAAACACCACTATTATATTTGATGAAGAAAATCACATTGTAACGGGGTCACACGGTCCTTTTAATTAGAAGACCTCTCACACTTCACGGGACTACGGATGGAAACTAATGCTGAGCTAAATCCGGTGTATTTGCAGCACTTCATTCATACATGCTGATGTAAATCTTGACCCTAAGTATTGTGCCTCGGCCTGTCAAAGCTGGAACAATATTTTTTGGGGGGGTCAATATTTATCCTGTGTACATTTTCTTTGCATTGCATTTTTTTTTGGCTATATGAGAAGATTTAAGTCATAAAAGCTTGAATAAATCACTTCTTTGACTCATTACAGATACAAACTAAGTATTAAAATATTTCATTCTGCCGTTTATTTATTGCAGTTCATGATTATTTAACAATATTTTAGATTTAGAAAAATTTTTCACTAGTTTTGATCATTTAGGCCTACTGTGTCAATGGCATAAATGAGTTTCAATATTATCTTTTATCGTATATAGCACTTAGTCATTTTTTTCTATTTTATTTCTATTTATCTTATTTCTACTTAATTTTTTACTTGTACATATATATTTATATAATTAATAATATTAATATATAAATATATTAAATTAATAATATAATATTATACCTTATTTGACACCAGTCTCTGCTTTATTTACTACTTTTTTAGAATTTATTATTACCATTTATATTTTTTTCTATTTGTTTTTATCATATAATGTGATGTGTGAGGTACTGTGTCCAAGTAATTTCTGTTGCGGATCAGTAAAGTTTGTCTAAGTCATGCACTTAAACATCAACTTTCCTTCCAATTTTGTCGTCTTTAAACTAAAAAATTAAAATGATCGATGTTTGCTTGTATATATGTCCTTTGTACCTTTCTTTTGGCGCGGAGCTGTCCGTGGTAATTGTCAGAGGAGTCTCCAGGGACGGCTCCCCCCCACAGAGTCACGCCCACAATGGTGTAAGTGATGGCCATGATCACCAGAGGGAGAGCATACACCAGCACAGTCACTATGATGTGGTACCTGCAAAGACAGAAGACAAAACTTGCGCTAGAATGATACAACTCAACTCAAATATGTGCAGTTTTACATTAAGCAAAACATTCTCAACAATCATTTGTAGCATACAAGGAGCCTATGACAATGTTTTTATTTTGTATCAATAATAGTGGTGGAAGAAAACATTTATTCAGTGATTATATCATGATACTTCTTGTGAGATTCTCATATCAATTTGAAATGTGTCTGAATCGATTTTTAAAAGGTGCACAGGGTAACTTTTCTGATTTCAGTTGTCCACAGTGCATTAAACTCATCTGTCTTGCATTTATTCAAATACAGGAGTTATTTGTGGCTCAAAAATATATACAATAAAATTGTATTCTGTACTGAGTGGTTGCCTCTCCAAAAATTTAACCTGTGATTTGTCTTGCGAGTCTCCATGGAGATTCTTAAGCTTATTTCCATACTGTGGAACATTCTAGGGACACCTCCATGGAGAGAAGCAGGAGACAAACAAATTATACAATGCACCTTTAAAATCGTGTTTTCAGTTTCATTTACTGTTCTCTTGATTAATTCCTAATATTTTGTCCTCGTCAAAGTGTACGCTATCATAATATTATATGTAATTATTGATAACTCACAATATATCGCCCTTTGTTTTAATATCGGAATCGGAATGATGATATACTGAATCATGACAGGCATATTGTGATACGTATCATATCGTCAGATTCATGGGCCACATGTATTAATTACTTTGCATTCTCATTTCATAATCACTGTAGTAAAATACTAGAGTCACAGATGACCTAAGACTAGCAGAAACATTGCCAGTATTCTGAGTGTGTGTCTGTTGTGCACTCTCACATAAAAGGGTCTGCAGCCTTTCGGGGCCACGCCACATAGCAGATGGTCCTCCGAGGCAAGACTCTGATGGTGGAGTAAAAGCACAGGGGAAAAGCCAGAGCGACAGCCAGAGTCCAGATCACCACAATGATGCCGGTGGTCGCCTTTGCTGAGAGACGAGGCTTCAGGGGGTGAATGATGGCCATGTACCTGCAGCACAATCAGATTTTACAAAACTGTTGGATTAAACTGATCATGATGATCAGGATGATCTGTTCTGCACAATACAGGACAAAAAGGAATGGTCACTGAGATGGTTCTAACATTATTCTGTGGTGACATTCCTCTGTGCAATTGAAAACAAATAAAAGCTAAGCCTGTTTACAAATTGAAAAGAATTGTCGCCTGCCATGTCCAGCTGGAATCTAAAGTTGTTATATTGTATACTGCTGTGTACTGACGGCTAAGACACTGCCCATGTATCTTGCACTAACAAAAATCTATTATATTATGGAACAACATCTTTATTTACCATTTACACAATAAAAAAATGACATAACATGAAAAATACAACACTGAAGATGCCCTTGCCTGTCCATGGATATCGCAGTCATAGAGTAGATGCTGGCGAATACAGCGGTGACAGGGAAAAAGTTGTGGAACCTGCAGTAGACCTCTCCAAAGTACCAGTCTCCGTGCGCAGCATAGACGAAGTTGATGAGCGTGTTGAAAGCTGCCATGGACACGTCTGAAAACGCCAGGTTTAGGAGAAAGTAGTTTGTCACTGTCCTCATCCGTTTGTGTGCCAAGATAATCCAAATAACAATAACATTTCCAAACACAGCCACAGTCAGCACCGTGCTGTAGGCCACGGACCACAGAGCCACGCGCCACGCGGGCTGCGCGAACTGGTTGGTCAGATTAGTGCTGCTGTTGGAGCTCAAGGCCATTCCTCCAAGACGAGCGGCGCGAGTTGTGAGCGCGAGCTGAGGGCGCGAGCTGCTAACGGGCGACACGAGTGACAGGCATCACCGCGGTGCACGCGCACAGCGCACCACGTGACGCACCGAGCGGCCGCGCCAATCACGGCTGTCAGGAATATTATCCACTTCAGGAAGCACATTTGATTAAAGGCTATTGTTAAAGGCTGCCGTGCACTGTACCTCCTCTCTCAGTTATTAGACAGAATAAAGTATTGCACTAAACCGCTAACTTTGGCAAATCCTCACATCTGATGATTAAGATGCAGATATAATGGCTACAGGTTACATTCCCACTTAGTCACTGTCATTAGCCTATCTGTCCTCCATTATTTTTAAACTTTTGGACATTACAAAGTCCTAAACAGCCGCTGAAATGAAAGCATCCGGCTTCATAGTCGATGCTTGTGGGTGAGACAGTTAATCCTTTATAGCACTGCATCTAAAAGCAAAGCTTATGGCGTAGTTTCAAGGCTTTATAGACTCTTATGTAAGTGTATCTCCCTGTGAGGGCATAGAGTCTGCGTAACCGGTAACTCTCATGTCATTTTCTTACAATGAGCGCGTTGAGTGTTGGCAATGTAACCCTAAAATGTTGTTGTTACCAGTCTCTTAAGGCTGTGGGTGTGTCGGGTTACACTGAGATGTTATAATTGTAAGTTCTTGTAGGTTTCCTTGCTACAAAAAAACCAACACGGCAGGACAGTGTCCAATATGCTTTATTGAGCAACACTTCTCTCTCTCTGCGCGCAGTGCACGTTCTCTTCTATCCACACTGGTGCGCTGCCCCAAAAACGCTCCACTGAAACAACTAAACAACATAACAGAACCCAACACAATGCAACAATGAACTGTTAATAAAATAAATGCTAAATCATATTAATTAATTATCCAAGCAATATATAAAATAATAATCACACAAATTTATATTAATAAATAAAATAATATGCATCAAAATAAATCAAAGGTTACAGCAACACAAAACAGATGTTATAACCCCTTCATTCGTAAATTGATATCAGAACAATATTTAGATTTCTAAGTACTTTTAGTTTTGTCTCCCCTAATAAAAATAATAGTAACAGCCTATGATTTTAGTTACTATTACCTATGATGCAAGTTCAGAACTTGCACAGGAAGCAATTAAACTTAAATGATGAAAATGCACAGACAAAAATAGATCGCGCGACCACCTGCCGAGTTAACAACCTCCAATTAGACCACCGCTCTCCCGCTGCACTCATTGTTTTGATGAAGATAAAGCCTAAAGAGTAAGACAGATGATGATGTCGGATATACCGTTAAACTTGATCGGCATACCGGCTTTATAATGCGTCGTGTTTGTGCTCTAATATCTGAAGGTCACGTGTCTCTCCTCTCAGCGGGACCTCATTACTCCCAGAACTCTCCTTTGGGACTGCACCCCTTCAAATGTCATTGTGATGAATTACTTTGAAAATGCACCCAACTCACATATTAAAAAGGTCAGAGCTACAGCTAATTATATTGTGTTATTAGTTGTACATTTATATAATTATGTCATTATGTGTATTATTTGACACTGGTCTCGTTATTTTTGCCATTTATTTACAATTTACTATTACCATTTATATTTTGCTCTTTGTTTTTCGATTTATTGCGATGTGTGAGCTACTGCGTCCAAATAATTTCCCCTGTGGATCAATAAAGTTTATCTATTAAAGGAAAAAAAGAATAGAAATAACACATCAAGAGTAAAATGCATAATACGTGCTCAATTACATAGGCTAATTGTTAGTATTTATAACGTGCTTTCATTGCATTTTTGTCTAAGGTCATCTTTTGCAAGTTTTAAGCCATTATCTGTTTTCTTCCCATTATCCATTAAAATAGTAGGAATTACAATAGATGTTTTTGTGCATACACTGTGTTACGACTCAGCTCGTTTGGGGTGAGGGAAGTAACAAAAAAATAAAACCAAGATGTAAAAAGGAATAAATTAAATAATGTTTAATTAACAGGAATGTAAAGGTAAATTAACAAAAGACTGAAAATATACAGAAAACAACCTAAACTAAGAAACAGAACAACAGAATAAACAGAGTTTTGTGCCACAAAAGAGGTCATGCAGGCTTACAAAAAACGAGTGGTAAAATTAAGGGACACACACGAAACTAAACACAAGTTCCCCAAATTAAACCAGAATCGAGTGACCAAATCAAAAAAGGCACAAAACAGAACTAAACTAAACACACAAACACTAAATGACGTACTGGCCACCAAGGCCAGCAGCCCCAAGCAGGTGCTGGTAATCTCCTTAAATAGGGGGAGGTGGCTGCAGGTGAGGTGGGCGTCGACCTGCCCCACCAATCACGGACCAGGGCTCCAGCAAAAGGAATAAAGAGAAGTCAGCAAAAAAATCACACAAACAAATTAGACCCAAGGCCTGGGGCCATAACACACTGAAATACACTACACTAAAATGATTAAAACCTGAAACAACCTTCAGTAGAGACAGGCCTCTACTTTTACTCTGTTAAATTAAATCCAGTCTCTGAAAGATTTTCATTCTGCACTCTTCTCTCTCATTTTATGTCTTTGTCTTTTTTTTTTCTCTCTGATGATTATTTATGTTTTAGTTTGTTTGTATTGTGATTTTAATGTATTTCTTATTCTGTAAAGCACTTTGAATTACTTTGTGTAGGAATTGTGCTATACAAATAAACTTGCTTTGCCTTAATATGTGGTCCCTAAAAAAATAATTTGTTTGACATGAATAATTTGGCATAGTAAAGTCAGGTGAGATTTCTGTTTGGAGATTCAGATTCAGAGCAGGGGAATGTTGGGAGTTCATTAAATATGGCCGTACAAATGCCTTACATAAACCACTATGAAGGATTTTCAGAATAAATAGCTCATTAACACTTTGATTAACACTTGAGCTGAACAGATGTGGTAGCAGCAGATGTATGCCCGCAACGTGAGAATCTATCTCATTATTTTACCTAAAAATATGCATATCCTTTAAAGGAGAATATTAACTTTTATCATTAACTTTTATAAGCTTTTAACCCTGTCATATAACAGTGTTCCCTCACCATAAGCCTGCTCCAAGTTGTATTTTGAGTGATCCTGTATTGTCCTACATTTGAGGCTTGAGTGCTCAGAAAATCAACCCCCTATCTCCACCCACTGCCCTCTGTTCTGGTCAATATTCAAAAAATTCATACTCTGGGTCATACATGTTGGATTCTAAAATACCACATAGCAATTTTTCAACAATGAAAAATAATTTACAGATTTAATAGGAGGCATTTTGGTTATGACGGACTAAATCAAAACCTATAAATATAACTTAAAAGCTACAAGATAAAAGACCGTTTTAAGTTGGTACAGTCAGTATATTAAAGTGCATACGACATGTTAGAAATTATATTCATGAAGATTTCTAATTTTATTTCCTGATTGAACACGGAGCCAATTTCATAAATTTTACCTAGCAACCATACTGTGAAAAAGGGACGTGTCTAAAATTACACAATAGTTCAATTATCCCTGCATTTGAAAGTTTTGATAACAGACGCATTCCTTTTTAGAACCACTACATCCTTTATTTTTGTGCATTTCTTTTCAACTTTTGTCCAGAAACTAACACAAAACTGATATAAAATTATGATAAATATTCACCACAAGTAAATATCAACCAAGTAAAAATAATTAGAAAAACCTGCCATACACACTTTAAGATCGGGCTAAAAGAGGTAGGTTTTATACCGAAGCAACCCTCTCCATTTATCCAGGCTGGGGACTGGCACAGAGGGACACACACAGCGTCCTCTGTGGCTGGATTAGACCCACCGCCCGTGCTTGTTTAGAGTTAGTGTGTTAGTAAGTGCGTGCAGACATACTCACAGTAAACAGCAGCAGCCTCTGGACCTGTGAAGACTAATTTAAAAGTTAAGTAAAACAGTTTAGATCTGCAATAAGAAGAGGCAGAAGAGTTTGGGTTAGAACTGTCATTTCACAAAACAAGCCCGAACAATTTTACAACATACACAATGGTAATATTAGGATGAGATTCAACCTTTAACCCTGTAAAGTTAAAACAATGTTAAAACAGAAATGTCAACATATTTCAAACTGGTTAAAATGAACAGACCCTGCGCAAACCTGTGGAAGAGCTGGATTAGGATAAAACTTAGACTTTCAGTTTAGTGTAAGGGTTAAGACCAGAGCCATCACACTCTATAAAGCAGTCCAAATCTGGCCCACCTTTAGACCAGTTCAGACCAAATCAAATATGAAACATACACACAACCCAAAGTTCAAGTCAGTTTTCAGACCTTTTTAACTCCAAATGTAACTGTTGAATGGTTAGTTTACAAGAAAGAATTTCAGTTTGACCCAACCGTAACATGTTTTACCAGCCTGTTTATATCTGGTGCATTTTTAGACCAGTCGGGTCACACACCAAAAACACACAAGGACCCAACCCAAGTGCAACCTGTGGAAATTATGGTGTAAACATTTAATCTGGCCCACATTTAGACCAGATCAGACCAAAAGAGACCAGCAGTCTCCATAAAAGTGAGCCCATGTTTAGAACACGGCCCACTTTCGGACCAGTTAGGCTGAAAACTATAGCCTTAGACTGTAAAATTAAATCCTCAGCATATTCAGGCCTTGTTTTGAGATGATGATTCACACAGAAATGTCACCTACCTGAGTTAAAGTCACCTACCTGAGTTAAAGTCTGCATGAACAGACCAATAAAACCAGTGAAGCCTGCAGCAGGGAAAGATCCGTGTAAGAATATGTCAGTAACAAATCCAACGTCAAAGGGTCAGAACTATTACATTCAGACCACAAAAACGTGACAGAACACAAGGGCCTCAACCCTTGGACCAAAACTCAAGTCAAGATGAGTGGCTGAGCACTCACTCACAGCAAGAAGGTTCCTTTCTGTGCAGAATCTGCACAGGTGTATGGCAGCAGCTCACTGCTCCTGACAGGCTGCCCCAGCAGCACTTTGCATTTGACCCATTCATCATCAACAGAGGGAGAATTTCCCTCAAAAAGGATTACTAAATTATACTGTACCTCAAGATTATTCCAAATAATCATTTAGAATTCCATTCGGTTCCATTTTGTGCACAAATCCTTTAAAGAAAAACCTGAAAACTTAAGAGTTAGTAACATGACAGTCATCACATTTTAGCTTTAGCTGTTTTTAAATAAAATAAACTAACATCTGCTACAGTTGTTGCACGTGATTTTCATGTCTCACAGTTGCAAGACATGAAGTATATTTAGCTAAGATTAACTATGAACTAATTAACAATGATAATAACAAAACTGATACCTGTAGACGGGTTAGAGGACACCACCCAAACCTGCAAACATAAAGGAAACAGTCAGTAACAAATTACAACAAGTGTTTTATCTTGGGAGTACACAACTAAAACTATCTTAGTAGTATTCAACAAAGCACGGTTTCACTTAGCTGTTTCTTAAAGAGTAGTGTATTTCAGCAAAACAGTTTTAAATTCACCTTTAGGTCTCTGGCGGAAAGCTGGCTGAAGCCCAACCCAACCCAACCCAAAACAGAGTTTAGGTAAACTCTTCCAGCAAGGTGCTCTGGACCAATTCCTTCATTCATTCCATATTTTGGAACATAGCCTCAGATATAAGATTTTCCATTCTTCTTCTTAGTTTTTCTTTTTAACTTCAGATGGAGGCAAAGGTTCATTTTTCACTGGTCAGAAGCACTCTTTAGCTTATATAGCAGTAGTAGATATCACAGAGCTGCTGTAAAAGGGTTAGACACCAACCTAAAACCTGAAAACTAGAAGGTTAGTCAGGAAAATATGGCAGACATGTTTTAGCTTTAGTTTTAGTTTTCAAATAAAATAAACTAACATCTGCTACAGTTGTTGCAGATGATTTTCATGTCTCACAGTTGCAAGACATGAAGTATATTTAGCTAAGATTAACTATGAATTAATTAACAATGATGATAATAAACTGACACCTGTAGAAGAGTAAGAAGGCACCACCCAAACCTGCAAACACAAAGGAAAAGTTAGAAACAAAATTACAAAATACTGTATTTCAGCAAAACAATTTTATATTCACCTTTGGGTCTTTGAGGGAAAACTGACGGACATTCAACCCAAAACACACAGTTCAGGAAAACTCTTCCAGCAAGATGGTCTGAGTACATAATTTTCCTTAATTATGTACTTGTTTCAGTTCTAGTATTATCAATCAATCAAACTTTATTTATAAAGCACTTTTCATACAAAATGCAACACAAAGTGCCTTACAGTGATTAAAAACAGTCCCACATTTCCAACCACCCAACCACCAACCCCCACACCCCCAACCCCACACAATCAAACAACCCAAGCACACACACTCACATACACACAAACATGCACACACACTCACACACACTAACATGCTAAAATACATAACCGGACATAATAAAATGTGAGGCTGGATACAGGCGAACCAGATGAGAAAGCACCATCAGAGGAGCCTTCTGCACCGGGAGCAGACAGACGTCCACCAGCGCCAGGAACCACCACAGGGGCCAGGGGAGAGATGAAGCCCAGGCACCTGAGGCCCAAGTATTACCAACCACCCTAAACTGGGGGTGTCTCAGTTTTTGAATTAGAAAATCTGGTCACAATAGTTATTCAGTTTGTTCAAATTTGGATCAGCCCACACCAAATGCAATACAAGGACCCAAAATCAAGTGCCACCTGTGGAAATTAAACATTAAAATCTAGTCCACATTTAGACCAGATCAAAACACAAGAGACCGCACAGACATTGCATGTAGAATATGACACATTTGGACCAGTTTAGGCCCAAATCTGAGCCATTACAATGCTCAGCATTAATATCTTGTTTTGAGAGGACACAAGGTAAAGATAGATGTTTTAGGATTTGAGGTTTGCTTCATGACCATTGTACAATTGGATGTATTTCAAACTGTTTTAAAATTCCAGGATAGATGAGAGATTTTTATTTTTCAAGTAGTTTTCCAAGGTTTTCACTCCATTTGAATCCTTTGATGACACCGTTCCACTTTTTGAATTGCACTTGATTAAATTTCCATGTTTGAGTATTTTATAGCAGGTCCTGTACCATCCTTATATCATTCATTTCATATAATTCTGAGTCATTATGTTCCAGTTCATTGACCCAAGCTTGGTATACATTTCTAAACCTTTTCACTGCAATTTGTTACATTTGAAAAACACATGACATACAAATTACATTTTCACATATCAAAATACCAAGAGATTTTATTTGAGACACGTTTTGCTTTTGTTTCATGAGTTTCGTTTGTGGTAGGCCTATAATTTTCTTCATTTCATTGACAAAACCTTTTGCATTTGTTTTTTTTTGTTTTTTTTGTTTGGTTTTTTAAAGGCCTTTCTGTAAGTTTCCTTTTGTCAGACAGTTTCATAAGGCCGCACCTTCACGTTTCCTTTTATAATCCACCTTTTTCAGTGAGCCATCATTTAAAACACATTCACAGAGTGAAATAGATTTCCTTTCAACAAAAGCATCATTATTATCATTTGAAACGCATCACATCATCGCTTTATTTATTTCAACCCACTTCGCACATTGCATAAACATGAATCAGAGCGCGAGTAACTACGCACCCAGCAGCAGCAGCTTCATTCATCCAACAATATTTCCAAAAGAACATCAACTTATTATTGCAATAATGATTCCATGTCCCCAAACAAGACTCACCTGGACTCGTACGACTCACCTGGACTCCCACGTGCTGTTTGTCGTGCTGATGGTGATTTGGGGCCCGCTGCACTTTTGGCGCGTTTTCCTGAATCTCACGCCTTTTTCTTTCTTTGTTCGCAAAAAGGGCGCGCTGCGCTGAGAGGCGCTTCCTCTGATATAAAGCAGCGTTTGAATGACTTCAAGAGTAACTTTAGTGAAGCTGTTGAAGCTGTCAACGAAGAAAACGAGTTGGCTCAGCTCCCCGGTGCCACGTCATCTGGTGACAGGTACCTTACCTGTGCAGGTGAGCGCCATTTTGAAAAGAACCCAGCATACATCTGTGCCCACGTGACCACGCCTACTTGGCGGGAATCACCATGATAACTATCCCACGATATCTCCCCCATGGATCTCTCTCTCTCTCTCTCTCTCTCTCTCTCTCTCTCTCTCTCTCTCTCTCTCTCTCTCTATCTATCTGTCTATCTGTCTATCCATGCTCCTCTCCAGGAAAGTTTTGTGTGACTCTATGCAGTCTGTCACGTGCCAGTGCATTTTAGAGGTTTATAAAGCCTCAGCTCAATAATATAAACCTTCATAAATTCCATAGGTTTAATTTTCCTGACATTGTCAGTCTCTGTGCTCCTGTGAGCTTCACACAGACATGAGAATAAAGTCTGTAAGAACAATATTTATTTGTAAATTCTATGAACAGCACAAACACTTAAGGCTTCAAGCCTTTATCAGGACACAGGCTGTTTAGGATCCATGTTTGGATGCAGCACGTTCATTTTCAGTGAAAAATATCTAAGATGCCTGTTAAACATAAGTCTATTGCAGCAGTTCTTTAATTGTGCAAATAGAAAATGCTTAAATGCTGCTTGTCAGTCTATATTATCTGCACATAAAAGTGTGAGTCTCATGTAGACTTGAGATGATTTTGGCCAATATGATATTTGACATATTTTGAGAGAACAAACTGTATGTAATGTAAAATAAGGCAACAGCACAAACAGTTTATTGTACAAGACATACAACTTATTGTTTAAAACAGCAACTGTAGAGTTTTGAGTCTTCACAGAGGACATAAAGCACAGATCATCTTCAGCCTGAAATAACAGAAAGAAGAAGTTATTTCACATCAGACTGAGCAGAGGAGTGTGGACTGACCCTTAAAGATTAGAGACATTAACCATTACCATCTCTCCATGCATTTACATTAAAGTAACATCTCATTCGAAGACACAAGTTCAGTTTTCATGAGTGAACGTTGTAAAGGTGTATTGTTATAATGCATAGGCTGTGTATTGTGGTTGGATAAACAATAAATAAAAAAATTGACCTTGAAACTAGTATAAGCGCATTCAACATTTGTTTCTTCCTGTCCCCATCAGAGAGTGGGAAATTCTGCATATTAAAGAAAACAAATTGTGTTTTTTTCTGGTGTTTATTTGCATTATGTGTTCAATGTAAACCACAGTGTTGATCTAAAACAGCTTCATAATAGAAACCGCTCCATTGTCAGTGTAGTGGCATGTCATCATAGCAAACAGCCACTATAGTCAACATTATAAACAACAAAATGATCATCTAAGTCTGAACCTAGAGTCTGAACAACTGCAAAAATAGATATAAAGGAGGAAGACAAAAACACAAATGCAGAACAATGTAGGAGTATCAAAAATGCATGAATCACTTGGACTAGAGCAGAGGTCGTCAGCAGGGGTTTGTGGAGGTACTGCGGGGGGTCACAAAGTCTTTGGCTGATTTGACATTTTTTATTATTATTATTATTATTATTTTTAATCTTTTTTCATTTTTGAAGGATAAGGATGAACTGATTTTCAGTGTGCTGTCTGTTCGCTCCTTCATCACGTCTGTCCCTCTCTCTTCATTCCCTCGTCTCTCACTCCCTGTCAATCCTGTAAACCCCTGATGTAAACGCCGTTGTGGGGAACAAAGGCACAAACCAGGAGTCAGTCCACAGTCCAGGAGTCAGCCAAGCAGGAGCAGGAGGTGAGGAGGCCAGGCTGACGACACTTTCCACTGGGAACGAGAGAGAGAAACACAGATATAACATTTACAGTATATATGTTAATTATAGAGGAGATTGGATGCAAATTACTGTTCAGGGACCCAACAAATTTAACTCTGAAATTGCAATGTACAAGATCAAATCAGATCAAAATAAAATGACCAAAATATTTTAAAGTATCAAGATCTTGTCATGATGGTCTCTTCCTGGTTTGTTTTAGTTACTGACAACAACCATCAACAATCATTTACCATTTAAAGGATAATGGATAAAAAGATAGCAATATTCCCGCTTCCGTCCATTTTCTTCTGGGATTAAGTTAATATGTTATTATACATTCATTAGTCACCACATAGCTGATAAGAGACTGAGATTTCAAACGCATGTAACATTGTGCATTTTCATGTCAATCACAATCTGAGGTACTTCTGTTATTTATTTATTTATTTATTTATTTATTTATTTATTTGCTTTATGGATCATTCCCAAACCTTTTTCTGTATTTTGGCAAAACAAATCACAATTTATGCTTCTCTTTGCTGTTGGCGGGGATCAGATTAGTCAAATATTGTGATAGTCCTGTGTTTGTCCTGGTTTAGACCTGATTTAGTCCTGGTTTAATCTTAGGTTATTCCTGGTGTAGACCCAGTTTAGATCAAATTGGTCAAAAACAGGGACACCTCAGACATTTCTTGTATAAAGCTGGGACAAATCACTGGTTTTCTATAAATCTCATGGGACAGGAGACACAGGGCTCAAAACTACGACTGTTCCGGGTAAATAGGGACGTCTGGTCACTCTAGTCTATGGGGAAAATGGGAAATTTCTGGAACCAGTGGTGTGGGCGGTCACTGTTGAACTCTGTAAGAGGTAGTTACCAGCATCTGTCCTGTCTCCATGTCCCAGGACACCATCTTCTTATCCCAGGAGACTGTGACCATCGTGACAAGACAAGACAAGAACAACTTTGTGTTCTTACGATAACATCACAACTGGAGGACAGATCCAAATTTGGTTCCAGACTCTTCTACATTCAAACAGGATGTAAGACTGTCTGGTGATGCAATAGTTTTTATGTAAACATGATTCATTTTGAAATTCACAAACCTGTTGGTGTCTGAGATCATGGCACACTCTGTTATGGTTATTTCATGGCCTCCAGTGAAATCTCTGACAACAGCTTTCCACCTCTTTTCTCCTCCTAAAAACACTTCATTATAAAAGGCATCATCATTGTGCTATAATTACTTTTTTTAAATTTATGTTTTGGTAGTAAAAATCAGGGGTTCTGAGTTCAGTACCCAGAGGTGAGTGGGGCAGTCGGAGGAGCAGCTCTCGAAGTGTGTGTCACTGAGGCAGAAGCGACTGAGTCTGTGTGAGCTCTGAGCGTCTTCACTGGGACCTGAATGACAAAAACAAATAGGCTCTATGTGACAGAAGAGTCAAAGAACGTCTGATTTTGAAGAATTTGCTTAAGGAGTGTTAACTTTTCTGGACTGGAGTCCGCCGAATAGAGACATTATTGCATTGCATTTTTTGGTGGCAAACTAAACACCTTTAAAACCATCCATTATAAGTGAGCGGGCTTGCTTCTCCACAGATATGACTTGTAACTTGGCCTAATGATGCCATCTTATTTTCTGCATGGAGACTGATGCCTATAAAAGTACAGTGGAATTTTCCAGACAAAGGAATAACATCCATGGAGACAAGGATATGGGGATCCTCTGCCAGAAAAAGTTACATATTGTGCCTTTAAGGGATTTTTCATTTTATGCCAATTTTACTAAACTAAAAAACGAAAGATACACTACCACATGTTTATTATGTAAATAATGTTGTTTTAAGAAAAGTAATTGAAACCAGTTTTATTCTCTGTTTTTACGATCCAGTAGCAAAATTGCAGTCAGATATATATCCTAACAGAACTCTGCACCTGCGCTGACTGTCACTGTCTGATCTCGAGCTTGTCAGGTGATGAAAATTCTGCGTCAAATGTAAATACATCATATAATAATTTAAATATAAATATAAGTATGTATTATAAATATATTTTTTTAAATTGAAAAAATCAACAGAATACAGGATGCAGACGTGTTATTATTTGTCAAAAAGTAAATAAAAAATAAAAATAAAAAAAAGGCCATGACAGCTTTTCAGAATTGCCTCATAGGGCCAGTTCAAGTGGTGGGAGGCAGATGCTGCAGTCTAGGGGGCCGGTCAAAGGGGCATGGAGAGCTTTCTTTTTTTTTGATAGTGGATGGTGATAAATATGAACATTTGGTTCATGGGGTTATTCAGCCTATCCATGGGTTTCAGAGGGAAGAAAATCTTGAACAGTTCAAAACAAAAACAAAAAATTATATAGTTTGAACAAAATCAGTCCTCACAATATCAGGACGGCTATAAACAGGAAGCTGACCTAAACCTCTATGGTGGACACAAATAAATGAAGGTGTTATGTCTGAGTTACATGGCATTAAAGCTGTACACGTGCAAAGGGCAAAAAAGCAGGCTAAAGGTCAAGGTCAGAGGTCAGTCCTGCGGCTGAGCTCCACAAGGTCTGACACATAGAGTGAGAGCACCCCCTAGGGACGCAACACGTGAGGAGCGTAAAGCCAATAATGGACAGGTTTTACGGCATTACAGGTCCACAGGGAGCTTAGCGCGCTGCACTTGAGCGACATTTGAGTGGAAGAAAAACGCGAGGAAAGACGGAGGCTGTATGCAGAAGCCAGGTATGATAATGGAGATGTTGAAGTTTTAACATTTTATTAATTCATGTTTCTTCACACTTGCTAAACGTTAAAGTGAAACGCCAAAGGTCTGCGACAGGACGCCCCAAAGCTGTGAGCTCTACGCGAGACAGAAACAACAGTAACAGTAGAAATAAGGACTTTACCTGGACCTCCTGACAAATTAAAAACATTCTTAAAGGTACAGGCAACACTGTGTAACTTTTCTGGTGGAGGGTTCATGCAACTTGCTGTTACATAAGATGTGACAAACAGGTGGCAGAGGTTTCACAGTGTGGAACTGAAACTGGAAACCTTGCTCACTGTAAGTGTAAGTGAAGCCTGCAGAATTTACAAGGTACATGCTGGCGTCACAAACACATGTGACTGAATAAATACAAGATAACACTGCGGGACTGTGAAAACAATAGGAACTCTAGAGAAAAGGAAGTGGTAGACCCTCAATTTAAAAAGTTACATAGTGTACCTTTAAGAGTTTTAGAGGCCTAGATTTATGATAAAAAAATAATATGTCTAAAAAACAGTTACCCTATTTGTTGCACAGAGAAGCATTTTATACAGAATAATTGAAAACTAGAGATGAAACAATAACCAAAATATCGTCAAAAGTCTCACAATAATATCGTGAGCTGTCACAATATATCACATCACAAGTTCCTTTGCTTAGTTGCATAGTTTTATAGTAACAACAGCTTAAGAACATAGGGAACTACATATCCCATGATTCATTTCAGTGCAGACAACATGAAGAAATATGTTTTTTACTTGAATTCTTTGGATTATGACAGAAATAATTCACACCAAAATCTTGTCAAGGTATTTTAAAAGCAAAAAAATTGTCGCATCTACAATTATACCAGCCTCTCCAAAATATCTCAATAAATATTGTACCGTGAGATGCATGTCAAGATAATATCATACCGAGAGATTTGGATATTGTTACATCCCTATTGAAAACTATGTGCAGGTTAAGGTCTTTGTTGTGAATGAGGTACAAACTCCATTGGACCTAGAAGTGGAATTAAGGAGATTTCCTCTGAAATTCAGTGATGTAACAGATAAAGAAAACCTAACAGATAAAAGAAAATGAACATTGCGTATCTAGACTGGAATTAAAAGGTGTCTACAAGATAGAAAGATATCTTTGGTTCAAATTGAGCTTTTTTTGAGTTAATACAGACCTTATTTACCCAGGAAACACTATCAAAAAACTGAAAAAGTTGGTGTGTTGGTAACAGGATCATTATTGCTCTTGGGACACTAATGTGAGTAAAATGTTTGTGAATTCATGTTGTGAGGAAATTATTCTTATCATATGTCTTTAAATGCATTTGGTCTGTGTGAGTCAGTCAGAGACCCAGTCCAAACGTTAATGTGTGTGAAGGCTCAGCAGGCACTACCTTGTTTTTGTTGTTGTTGTTAGCAAATGTTTAATTTAATTATAATCTTCTACATCAGACAATGTATAACTGCTCCAGATTGTGCATTTCTGTAGGTTGACCTCTTTGTGTTAAATAGTAAACCTATGAAGCAGACACGGGAAGAAAATCTGAGATAGAAGATGATAAATATTGCAATAGGCTTCCAATCTTAGTGGTCAAACACAGCTCCAGGTACAGTATGTTTTATGATGAGGAAACAACAGCAGAAAATATCGTAATATATGCCCTTTGAGCTTACAGTATCTTTAACTGTATATAGAATCTAACGAATTACCTACTGTGTTTTATTGCTTGTTTTGTGTAGTTTCAACTTAGAAGCGGCAGATTTTCATGTTTTTATAATCAGTAGAGAGATCAGATCTAAAAGGAAATCCCGATGTCAGCAGTACACAACATTTCATCAATTTAAAACACATAATCTGTATTTCAACATGTAACAGAATAAATGTGTTTTTTATTTGTATTTATTAAATAATAACTATTGTGTGAGCTTTGGACATTGTTTATAGTATGGTTGCTATAGGTAGCATTTATGTAATTACCAGTATTTAAAGCTGCACTGTGTAACTTTCCTGGTAGGGGTTTCCAATACAAACTTGTTTCCTGGAGATATTTTTGATTTGCCTGAAAGGTTTCACAATATGGCATTAAGCTCATCTATGTTGCATTTATTCAATTACAGATGTTTTACTGCTCAAAAATACTACAAAAAATATGCATTCCTACTGTGAGTGAGCTGGCCTCTCCACAGATCTGACCTGTAACTTGGCTTGGAGGTATTGTGGGCTTGTCTCAATAGAAAAATAAGTTTAATGCCACACCGTTCTAGACAAAGCAATAATATTTCCATGAAGAGAAGCAGATGGCGGATCCTTCACCAGAAACTTGCTCTGGCGTCACATATGGACTTTTGGGTGATTCTGACTGGCCCGTTTAAGCTAATTTGGAATTACAAAATATACATATTTTATAATTTTATCTCATGCATGGACTAACTGTGCATTGGTTTGATTTTAGAGGTGTTTTTAAATCACATTTTCTGTAAGGCAACCTCACTTTTTCATTACTTAGTCAGAACATTAACTCTTACCAGTCTTACCAGCCTGTCTAAACACTGCTATATACTGCTTTTTATAAAGAAATACAATTAATATTATGCAGAATTGAGTAGCATTTTGGCCCACCTCTCTACAATACTTTCTTATGTGGCCCCATGGAAAAAAATAATTGCCCACCCCTGCAGTACACCTTTAAGTCTGTGTCACATGTGCTGCACATGTCCTGCCAGGAATCAAAAACTTCACCAAGCAAGAGACGATTAGGTAAGAAGTCTTACAACATTTTAAAACTAATCATTGATTGACCGTGATAACCTGTTTACCTGTGCAGTTTAACATGAGCTACACATTGCTAATTTGGGTAATGTATTTACTTAAGCATCTTTCTGCAAAACCTGTGCAGAAAGATAATACCTACTTAAATATGACCATCAACATTAGTACCTGTAACACTGTACTGTAATATTTAGTAATAAAGAGTTACTCACAACTCTAGTTTGAGGAGGTAACAACATTCTAACAAAGTCAATTTAGCATAATATTGTGCCTTTAAATAAATATATATAATATATATATATATATATATATATATATATATATATATATATATATATATACACACACACACACACACACACATTAATAAATACTTAAATACAATAGTTTTCTTGTCCATAATATAAATAATAGGACATGGTTTTTCCAGTGTCGCAGGCTCAGTTTTAATCTTGAATTAGGAGTATGACAGTATTTGCAGTATATCTCTGTTTGTGTAATTTGATACAATTGATACTTCGCGATTGACGTCATCAATCTTCCCTGGGGGTGAGATGCTAACTGAAAGCACCACTCTTTCATTCAAGTTTGACCAGAAAGAGCTGATTTGTTTGGAACTACAACAGGTGAGATGATTTGTACTGTTAAACCAAATCTCTCACACATAAAATCACAAGAGTTTTTCAATTAGTCATTCTCACTTTTTTTTGCTGAAAATCAAACACCTAAACAGGATCATGAACAATTGTATAGATCACAGGCTCCTGAAAATGTGTGGTTTTAATCCATTTAGTGTTTTTCTTGAGTTTTCAGACTTTTCTGTCCGTGTTTGCTGCATTGTGTCACCTGGTAACTGCTGACAACTCTGCCAATACATATACATGTAGAACGCCCCCCAGCATGATGTCACTGCAAATTATCAGCAGCTAGAGAGCACTAGGGCGGCTCCTTGTGGGTTAGTCTGGAATCTGGATTAAAAAAAAAAGAAAAAACAAGTTGAAATTTGAGCTTGCAGGCTGAATTTATTGTTTGGAGGAAGGCAGGGAACAGGAAGTGGTATAAAAATGAAGGCTGAAGAAGTGTGTTTTGAATGAGTGATTCAACTCGTGTGCCCTCTCAGAGTGTGATTTTGTCTCTGCTAACTATCTTGTTGACATTTGCAGGGTCAAAGGCTACCGTAGTTCAGAGTGCCTTGAAGAGAGGTGAGTTGTTTTTCACTCCATTCAAGTCTTGTTTTAGCAAATGTGACTATAAAAGCATAAAATCAGCTGTTTCTATAAGGAGTTAGCGCTCTTATGTTATGCAATGTATGTTCTAGTGAGAAAAAGTGGCTGGGTTTGACAAACACTGTGGAAATAGAGTCAATACATTAGCAAAAGAACCACTCAGTCTTTTATGCTTTTGGATTATTAATGTTTATTACCTATTCTAATGATAGGAGTTAAAGGTGCACTGTGTAACATTTGTTTGAGAGTCCATTACCTGCTTGATTCTATGGATATGTCATTACTTTGCCTGGAATGTTTCACAGTATGACATTACGCAGCTCAAACACATTACAGGTGGTTTCATAGCTCAAAAATACCTAGAAAAACAACAGGCATTCTGATACAAAGGTTTATTGCCATATTGTGAAACATTCCAGACAAAACAATAACATCTCCTTGCAGAAAAGCATTTGACAAACCCTCCACCAGAAAAGTAACACAATGTACCTTTAAATAAGACGCTGGAAGAATAATTGTATGTCTTTTGTTGTAACAAGTTATATAATTCTTGTTGTGGACTGCGTACTTTAGAAGGCTCAATTCAAGGTTCTAACTTAGTCTGGATAAAAACACATTAACGTGGCTGTGGACTGATCTTTTGTTTACGTTTGGTGTCTTCTCTCCAAGGTCCTACGTTAAACAAAATGGATTCTTGTGAGCTTTAAGTCATGCAAGAGTGCAGATCTGTATTACACTGTTTTGTGATGTTTTATGAATGTTGTTATCTCATTAGTTATCTGGTGTTGTGTATTATTTTATTAACACATGCTCGAGTAATCCTTTATTATTAGTCTGTCCAAAGCCCAAATGCTCTGCTGTCATGGTTTGGTAGTTTTCAAGTTAACAGTTGTTGTGGACATTTGCATTCACTCTATCGTCACCTCCAGTTCACTGTTGAAATTTTTTTGTGGTTAGCTCTGGCGTCAGTAAACTATTACAGAATTTGTCCTTAACAGTTTCCTTCAGAACTGAAAAAGCAGCTTTGATGAGCTGCAAAACATATTTGATCCTCTCAGAGTCAGGGTTGAACTTGTTAGGACAACACTTTTACCATTAGTTCAGTCAAGGTTGGCAATTCAAGATCTGAAAACATCCAACTGATTCTAGTGAAGGTGTATGGAGTTTAAAAACACAGTGGAGCACTTCTTGTATTACCATATGACATCACAAGGTGGAGAACTCAGCCTAAATATGCAGGATTTGTGTGTTAAACATGTATGAATGAAACAAAACAAAACACAACTCCAGGTTTGTTTTTGATGAGGAAATGACATTATAACATAGATCTGAAAATAGTGTAATATGGTGCGCACTGTCCCTATCAAATAAATGAATACATTAAACTGATTTAAATCCCTGCTTTCTCTTCTTTATTCCTGGAAATCAGGTAACCCAGCTTTAAAGCTGTTTGGTGAATAATTAGATCTTCTGTTGAGCAAGAGAATCACTCACCAGGGCTATCAATCATTATTGTGGCCTCTTAAGACCTCATAATGCCATATTGAGAAACTTTATAGTATAGTATAGTAATATCTGATATATGGGTGAAAAATAAAGCTCTGAAACCATTTATGAGTCATTCATTTGGCAGCCCACATTAAAACAAGTGTCCAGTTTAAAGGACTAATATTATGCTATTTTCTGATCTTATAATGTTTCTTCATCAAAATCAGTATTTAGTTCTTCTCTCAAACAGAAAACAGTTCATCTTGTGATCTCATGTGGTAGTACTGGAAGTGCTCCACTGTGTTTTTAAACTCCATACACCTTCACTAGAATTATTTGGATGATTTCAGCCCTCGAATTACCAAATCTCTACTGAGCAAAAGGTAAAAGGAGCTGTTCACTTGAAAACGACCAATACATCACAAGATGGAACAGAGCATTTTGAGCTTTGGAGATGTAGACAGAGTAATTATATAAGATTACTCAAACCTATGAATGAAACAAAATACAACTGCAGGTATGTTTTTTGATGACGTAACAGCATAATAACATGTCTTAAAGCTCACAAGAGTAATTTTGTGTAATATTGGACCTTTAATGAGCATCTGTAATTAGTGTCATTAAAACAGATTATAACAAAGATGCTGGTTTCTAATTTCCAGTAGTCTTGACTTGGCTCATAAAACCTTTGGTGCAGAGCTAGTGTTCACATGAAAGCCCTATGCATATCTGTTCTATAGGTTAAAGCTGCTTAGGGCCTATGGGTTAGTTGCACATGACTACACTTTTGTCTGTGGCCTCAAGCACTGAATGAAAACCTGCAGCCACATCCACTTTGAGAAGGATTGTCAAAAGTATTGAAAATCAGTTACTAATCTATGCTAAAACTATTATCGAAACTAGATACTAATTTGAGCAGGTATCAATACTAAAAAAGTCGCATTCACAGGACAGAAGTATACGCCCATGGACCACTATGGAACCTACCTGGACCACTGAGGGATCACACAAATTTATTTAATTTAATGTTGAAAATCACATTCTGTAAGTCCTATTCATACAAACGTCACAAACCAGGAAGACGTTTGGAATTGGAAACATGCGATGACAACTTTTGTTTGCCGTAGTAAGTCTGACAAAATCTAGGAAAAATGAAAAAATGGCCCTATTTTTTTCATGTAGATGCCATTGTAGAGTCCTGTTATGTTCAGGTAATTAACAATTACAACCATACCTCAGTTTTCATAATTTTAATAATAAATAAATACATAAATAAATTAATAATTTAAAATGCATTCATCTCAATTTGTCGAATACTTACCCTGGTAGCCAAACAAGTACTTTTCTACAAAGAACTTGTAGCCTTTCGCTGGTTTTGAGCTGCCTGTGAGTGACATTGAAGCTATGATTAGATGGAAAAGATTTGGAAGGTTTGGAAGACCGCTGCTCAAGGTTGCTGAATCAATGGTTTTATCACAGTCGGTAGGCGAGCCCAGTGTCAGTAGCTACACCGGAAGTTGTAATCACATCTTTCCAAACGTCTTCCTGGTTTGTGATGTAAGCATGACTAGAGCCTGTTGTCTGAATAAAGATTGTTTTTAAAGCATCGTGGTATCAGAATCAGTATTGAGTATTGAGTCTATTCCTTAGCATCGAAATCGAGTTTGAAATTTTAGTATCATGACAACACTAACCAGGCCCATCGACAGAAATTTGGGCGGGTCGGGGCAAGGAGCATCATCACATGAGAGGGGGCCCGGTCAACTCTCCTGGCACTAACTATGACCATTTTACAAAATCTGTCAATTAACACTTATATTTTTTCCAGATGGACCAAGTCTTCTACCCAAAGTTCTCCCGTCTAGCCATCACCGGCGGCACACACGGAAATGAACTGACCGGCGTGTATATAGTTCGACAAATGCAGAAACAGAATATAAATCAGATTGGCTCTGTCTCCGTCTGCCCCATTCTCGCCAACCCACCAGCCATCGAAGCCTGCAAGAGATACATAGACACAGACCTTAACCGATGTTTTACTGATGTTACATTGAGGTAAAAAGTCACATATTATATAAAGATAATAAGTTATAGTGTTGTGTCCTCATCACAAACAGAACTGGAGTTGTATTTTGTTTCTTTCACTCATGTTTAACACACAAATCTTGCATATTTAGGCTGGGTTCCTCTCTCGAATAGAAAGTCCAAGTCCAATGTTTTTGATGAGGTACCAACATTCTAACATTTAAGCACACAAAAATCAATTTAGTGTAATATAGGACCTTTAAAATCATCATACTGGTAGTTTAAATGTGCTTTTGTCTTTCAGTACCCCGGTCACAGATAGTTCTCCTCTTGAAGTGAAAAGGGCTCATGAGCTGAACTCTTTGCTAGGGCCCAAAGGCAGTGACAGGGCCATGGACCTGGTGTGTGACCTGCACAATACAACCTCCAACATGGGCCTATGCTTCATTATTGACGTTACAGACTGCATTCCCCTCCACATCGCCAAATACGTACAGGTATTATAAAAGTATACTATTGGTTGGTTAATTGGCAGAGACCTCGTACATCAGGGTTGTTAGACTGGGGGGTTAAAGGGCACTGTTTCCCTGGGGCCCAGTGAAAGGAGGGACCCCTCACAAAGTCTTGGGGTCAGCCCTATGTTCCTTCATTTCTAAAATTTTTCATATTTGTCAGATTTTTCCCAATATGAAACTGTAATTCAAGTCATTTTTATTTTTATGCCGCATTTAAAGGGATGATTCAGAGTCATTTCAACCTAGGGTCCTTTGCACCATGACCGCTACATTACATCTGTAGTCGACTGCTGCTGGAGAATAGGTTGGGTGCAATTGATGACCAAATTGGGAGAAATGGGGATAAATTCTGATGCAATTAGATAAAGGAAATGTGAGAAGGGTCTAATTTTAAAAAGAATAAGAAGAAAAAAAAAAAATAGAAATGAGGGAAAATAAGGCTGAGGGAAGATGAGTATTGCTAACTAGAGGCTCTGCTCTGTCTGAGGCCTGTTAGACTTTAATCTGAGTTATATTTTAATGCAATCTAACCAGAAAGAGCTGTTGCTACAGACACGAATTTGGTGCCAGGCTAGGGTGACCAGACATCCCTATTTACCTGGGACAGTCCCAGTTTTGAGCCCAGTGTCCCCTGTAGCTGCAGATTTATCCCAAACCACTGATTTGTCCCAGTTTTATGCAAGAAATGTTCCTAATTTTGACCAATTTGATGACCAAAACAGAAAGAAAATGTTACTATGCTGACTCACGTTTTAGTCATGAATGAACCGAGTGCAGAAAAATTTTCTTTAATTAAGCACTCGTTTCACAATTTTATTATTACCAACAACCGCAAATAGGGGATGTCCCAGTTTTTTATTTTGAAAATCTAGTCAGCCCAAGTCAGGCTCTATATTAAGAACTGAACAAAATCGTAAAAAAAACAAACAAACAAACACACACTAGGATCATGTAGAGTGGGTAAATACAAACATTTTAAGACCAAAATGACGAGGCTCACAGCAGCTATTATAGAGAGAGGGTTGACAGTATTCCATTGTAAGTCAATGGGAGCCAGGGTCAGAAGGAACTGGAAGAGCTGCATGCAAACTTCCTTTTTGGAATGTGGCGGCTAGTGCTTTAACTATGTACATTTATATATACAGTCTGATCTCCAATACAACTTCTGAACATCCCACCATAGAGATACACGTAGAACATCCTCAGTACGATATCAACGCATAGTATCAGTACGAATAATGAGTACAGCAATGTTTCATAAAAAAGCTTGACAAAAAAGTTGATGAAAGAATGAATACATATTTTAACATTTTCGTTTAAGACCAAGATGCCTTCTGCTCCAATAAGGTTCTTCAACACCAACCGTGCTTCCTCATCCGAAGCTTATTGTGTAGATTCTGTCGGCAAACATGGATTTGGTAAGTAGCTGAACTTAAACTACAGATAGAGATAGAGATTCACTGTTACGCTGCTAACTCTTCTTTTTTGACTTCAGCCATTGAAGTCGGCCCACAGCCCAACGGTGTACTCAGGGCAGACATTTATAACATGATGAAAGAGGCCATTGACCACACTTTAGACTGGCTCAACAAGTTTAATGCTGGTAAGTTTAATGCTGGTAATGCTGGTCATAGCACATTTTAAAACACACTACCAGTCAAAAGTTATTACACACTTTTTAATTTATTGTTCTTCTTTATTTCCATTATTATTCCCATTGTAGATTCTCACTGAAGTCATCAAATCTGTGAACTATGACAAATGTGGGATTAAGTAAACAAAAATAGAATAAAATAACTGCAGAAATAATATAGCCACTCTTTGCTTTGAACCTTTATTTGCACTTGTGGCATTTCTTGACCCAAACAAGGCACAACTGTGAAGTGAAAACCATTTCAGGAGACTTAATCAAGTAGTTTATTGAGAGACGGCCAAAGGTTTGCAGAGTTGTCAACAAAGCAAAGGGTGAATCCAGATTTAAAATGAAAATATACAAAATATTTATCTGAGTAAATAAAAATTAAAACTTTTTTTTCTATATAATTTCATATATCCTGCACCACATGTTTGATTTTTTGTCTTCTGTGAGTATATAAAATGTAAAAAGTGGTAAATGTAAAGAAAAAAAATCACTGAAAAAGGCGTCTTCAAACTTTTGACTGGTACTTTACACCAATCATATCCTGTATATTGTATAATGTTGAATTTTGCTGGAAGGAACAACATTTGAAGGAGGCCAACTGGACACTTTTGTATTAGAGAGGAGCGTAGACTATCCTCGAGATCCTAAAACCAACGAACTCACAGCTATCGTTCACCCGCAGCTACAGGTAACGATATGAAATGTTCAGTTAAAGGCACATACCGTATTTACGCTATTTTCTATCTATGTTATAATGTTGTTTCCTCGTCAAAAACATACTTAGTTGTGTTTTGTTTGATTCACACGTTTAAGCCTTTCGAATGGAAAACACTTTGTATCTTGCTCCACTGTGTTTTTAAACTCTATGCACTTCAGTAGAATCATTTGGGTAATTTCAGACCTGGAATTGCCAATGGGGGTTGGGGTTGTGTTGGCCGTATAACAGAACTGTATGACCCTGATGACGCAGATTATATTTTTTGAAAACTGCCACACTTTCTTTACATATCAAACAAACTGCACAGTCCTTACACTGAACAAAAAAATAATCGGTTGTCCATTGTTCTGAAAAATCGTCACTCTCTGTCAACTTTCCGTACTTTAACATGCCATTTTGCTGTCCTTAACTGCACTACAGAACTCTGCACATGCGTTGACTGTCACTATTTGATCTCGAGCTTGACAGGTGACGAAAATTCGGCGGCGAATTCTGCGGCAAAATGTAAATCAATCAATCAAACTTTATTTACAGAGCGCTTTTCATACAAAAATGCAACACAAAGTGCATCCTATAATTATTTACATATACATATAAATACTTCATATAAATATCAGTTTTTAATTGAAAAAATAAACAAAATACAAGATGTAGACATGTTAGTATTTGCCAAAAGTGGTGGGGGGCAGTGGCAGGCCCTGAGTTGGTCTACAGGCCTTAGTTTGATGACCTCTGTACTAAAGGTAAAAGGTAGCTGTCAACTTGAAAACTACCACTTCATTACATCACAAGGTGGCACAGACCATTTGAACTTTGGAGGTTCAGACAACCTAATAATGCATGGTTATTCAAAAGTGTGAATGAAAAAAAACACAACTCCAGGGATGTTTCTGATTCGGTAACAACATTATACAGTCCCTGACAAAAGTCTTGTCGCTTATCCATTTTGTAGAAACAAAAGCTTATAACCTGACTTTAAATTAATCGATTGGTTTTAGAAATGTCTCATATGAAAGCTAAAACCCTCCCAAATTATGCTCAATATACTAAAATAAATTTGCTTCACTGAAGAAAGATTGATCATTTAATGAACACAGAAAGGTCAGATTTTGGCAAGACAAAAGTTTTGTCGCCTACAGAAAATTGAACAAATAATTTACTTCAAATACAAAAATATGTTGCATAACGTCAGTGAATTAAGTAGTGGTGCTGTGAGATCCATATTTAATATCTTGTATGACTTCCATGAGCTTGAAGGACGCATCCATACAATTTGTTGATGAAGTCATCAGGAATAGCAAAGAAAGCGTCTTACATGCCTCCCAGAGTTCATCAAGATTCTTTGGTTTTGCCTTCCATGCTTCCTCTTTCATTCTACCCCAGACATGCTCAATGATGTTCATGTCTGGTGACTGGGCTGGCCAGTCCTGGAGCACCTTGATCTTCTTCGCCTTGAGAAACTCTGATGTAGAGATAGAATTATGCGATGGAACACCATCCTGCTGCAAAATTTGACCCCTTTTATGATTGGGAATGTAAGAGGAGCTAATACTTCTTCATATTTTAGGTTATTGATATTGCCTTCCACCATGCAAATGTCTCACACACCCCCAGACTGGATGGAACCCCAGACCATGATTTTTCCGCCACCAAACTTAACTGTTTTCTGGGTGAATCTTGGATCCATGCGGCTCCAGTAGGTCTCCTGCAATATTTGCTGCGGCTGTGATGTAATTCAACCGAGGATTCATCTGAGAAATCCACCTTCTGCCACTTTTCCAGTGTCCATCCTTTTAGCAGGCTGTGGGCCTTGGCAAATGCCACACG
Source organism: Boleophthalmus pectinirostris (assembly GCF_026225935.1). Taxonomy (NCBI): domain Eukaryota; kingdom Metazoa; phylum Chordata; class Actinopteri; order Gobiiformes; family Gobiidae; genus Boleophthalmus; species Boleophthalmus pectinirostris. Next base: position 30,764,880 of record NW_026571190.1, read on the forward strand.
TTTTTTTTAATTGCCTTTTGTTTAGTGCTGGTTTCTGTGCACTGATTCAACCATGGAGGCCATTTCGAGACAGAATTCTACAAACTGTTCAGGTTGACACAGGGACTTGAGGTGACCAGGCCTGGTGGAGTCTGCTGCAGTGGAAAAGGGGCCTTGGATTTTCAAATCAACAAACGGTCCTCCCGAGCAGTTGTCTTGCGGGGTCTGCCGGACCTGGGCTTGTCAAAAACATCTCCAGTCATTTCAGATCTTTTTCTTATTCTTTGTACTTGACGCTGAGACACATTGAAGGTGTCACCACCTCAGCAGTGGATCTGGTCTTCAGCCTCTTGATAATTAACGCTTTGGTCTCAGGGTGGATCTTAGGCATGTTGTCAGAGGTCAAGTTGCAGTTGATGTGAAGGTCTGGTGTGCTGGGGTTCTTTTTATACACACCCATTAATTGATTGATCAGTAACTGATCACAGGTGAGGCTGTAATCTAGGATTGGGTGCATCATATGACAAGGCGACAAAACTTTTGTCTTGCCAAAATCTGACCTTTCTGTGTTCATTAAATGATCAATCTTTCTTCGGTGAAGCAAATTTATTTTAGTATATTGAGCATAATTTGGGAGGGTTTTAGCTTTCATATGAGACATTTCTAAAACCAATCGATTAATTTAAAGTCAGGTTATAAGCTTTTGTTTTTACAAAATGGATAAGCGACAAGACTTTTGTCAGGGACTGTAAATGCTCACAAGAGTCCATTTTGCGTAATATAGGACTTTAAAAGTCAATTTTGCCCTATATGTCTCCTATAATTAACAAAAAATTAACATATTCCTTGCCATGTATTTCAGTTGTAAAGACTGATGGTGTCTATGAAGACTTCAGTGCCTTACCTCATATTTATAATTCACAAAAAAGAAAAGTTTATTTCCTTGGGGGACAGATTTTTGTTGTTGCCTCTTCTCTTTCAGCATGCTCTATGGAGCTGTCTCTAGTGTCCGTTTACAAATACACCAGTGATCTTATTTCAGTCCTTCTTGGAAAACTATTTTGAATTTAAGACATGAAAAGCTGAAATGGCACATACCCCGGAGAGTTTGAGTGACATTAACAGTTGCTTTGTTTCTCCAGGATAATGACTTCAAACTCCTGCAGTCTGGTGACCCCATTTTTAAAACTTTCTCCGGTGAGACGCTGAACTACGAAGGAGAGGACCTTTACCCGGTCTTTATCAACGAGTGTGCCTATTATGAAAAGAAGATTGCGTTTCATTTAGGACAAAAGAAAACAATCACACTTCCACCGATAAGTGTCAGGACAGACTGAAATAATTTGAAAGATGCTACTTTCTCTATGCAATTATTAGAACTATGCAAACTGCGCTTAGGTAAAGGTGCACTGCAAAATATTTCTAGTTGAGGGTCCACCACCTGCTTGTCTCCATGGAAATGTTATTGCTTTGTCTAGAACATTGTTTTCCAAAGGCTTAGTCGGAACCTCAGGTGGGTCACCAGAGATTTTTTGGGGGGTCGCCTTGTCACAATCTGCATGTAGGTCTGAAATATACAGTTCTGGCTCTGATATGAGTGTTGTGCTCTTCTCCTGCACCCTGGACTGAAACTCGCTACAAAAATGCAGGCTCATCTATCTCTTTAGAAATGTTAAAATGCTAAGACATGTTTGTAATTTCTAATCTTTTTGTAATTATTTTATTCACTATTTTGTTCCAATATTGCTGGTTCATTTGAATGTTGAAAAGAAAAAGAAATGGGCTACATTTAGTGTCCAAATAGGCAACTTATGGATCATTTTATTGCTGGTACAATTACTGTTTTTCATTGTTTAAAACTTGAGTAATACTAATTATTCACAGAGACACGATCACTCAGTCAACAATAAAATATCCTTAGTAATGTTCAATAATGGTCAAGTCCACCTTTATTTAGTGATTTACGAATAATGTCTATTGACTTGGGTCGCAAAGGTTTGTGACTTTTAAAATATGGGTCCCCAGAAACACTGGCCTAGAATGTTCTACAGTGTTGCTTAAACCATCTATCACAAGGGAGAAGAGCAGGTTACAGGACTACGCTGCATTATAAATCAGATCTGTGGAGAGTCGCACCTATTCACAGAAGGAATTATTTGTATTTTTGATCAATGGAAACACCTGTAATGAATCAAACCATGTAATATTCCAAGGAAACCAATACCATCCCCATGACGACAATCTAGTATCAGAAAAGTTGCGCAGTGCACCTTTACGCACAAGATTTTGTTGAATTACTACAGTATTTTTATATGATACTTGAGATTTGAATAAATGACTGGATAATTTTTAAGAAGTCAGATTTATTAATATGGAACTGAAATGGATTTTGGTTTCTACAAAGGACAGCAGATTTCTCTAAGGGTGACCAGACTTCATATATTTGCCTTGGACAGCCCCAGTTTTGGCCTTGTGTCCCATATTCCAGTAAATTTATCAAAAAACATTGATTTGTCCCAGTTTTATACAAGAAATATCCTATTTTTTAACAAATTTGATACCTGCCAACAGTAAAAGGGGAATTATATTTGTATTATTATATTTGTTTAGCTAAAATACAGAAAAATTTGCTTAAAAATTATCATAAGGATAAAGATAAAGATTATAACGGACACAAGTGAGTCGAGAATGGGCAATGTTACGAGTTCTGTTCACAATTTTATTATTACCAAACATCACATCCCAGGTGTGTCCCAGTTTTTTATTTGAAAATCTGGTCACCCTAGTTTATAATGTAGAACAACATAATGAGTATATCAGATTTTTTACCATTAAATTATACATAGAAGACATTTGCAAAGTTAATCAAGCAACAATATTAAAAAAAGTGTATTCCAGCTCAGGCATTGCTTTGTTTTGGCGACTGCTTTTCTCTTTAAGGTGAATTTTACAAAACCTAAACTAGCTTTGACTTGCAGTGTGGAGCTCAACAGTGACCACCCACCCCCCAGTTCCTGAAATACATTTCTCAGACTTTCTGAAATAAAATAAAAGTATATTAAAAGTTTGAAAGCTCAAGACTAATCAGTTATGGGGTAACTAATGGCCACAAGACCTATAGTTTTATTTAAGATCAGTTTTGGGAACTTTATAAACTGTTAAGTTATTAAAGCACTGTTGAGCTCCATAGTTGGGAAATATTGCATCGTACTCTACTCTAAATTAACACATGTAGCAGTAATCAAGAACGCTAACAGTGTCTCAAATTGGTATTAATATTGCTGTACCAAAACTGAAATGGGTGCCTGTCTACTCAAGACTATTTATAGTATATTACCACAGAAAACCAAGTACCACAGTTGGCAAAAAATGCAGTTAAAGGCATGCACAGCGAATAAAATAGGCTAAATATTACAAATAAAAGATAAATAATTTACCCCAAGTTAAAAACGGAAAGCTAGCACAGTGCAGCACAATAAGGACAATGTGGTGAGCAGCTTAGAAATACAACAAAGGCATCCACAAACACAAAAATAAGAATCTCCAATTTAGAGAAAACTTTGGTTAAAAAAATATAAACAAAAGATGAGTATATCAAAATGAGAGATCTCTTTCTGGCTACGGACTTTTCTTGATATGTTTTGTTCCATGTATGAAAAAAACAACGCAATAACTTTGAATCATCAGTTCGCTATTGACATGGAAGTCAGTGGAGTTGTATAAAGTATTAGGCCACTCTGTAAGCGGTCATACGAGTGTAGTTTTTGCGATGACTCCTGGCCGCCCACAGAAACAGAGCAGCAGCCATCATCTGCAGCGGGAAGGAGATGAGTGCGAGGTACAGGGACCACCCCAGGGACCCGTCGACGCCCTCTGGTGGATTGATGAACTGACGCAGGAGGTCTACACCGGCCAGGAAGCAGCACACCGAGCCCAGGGAGCACAGACCTGGTGGAGAGGAAGGCATTACTGTAAAATCACACAACAGAGGGGTTTTTAAATATATATGTACACTGTTTTGCTGCAGATAATAACTAATATATAACACAAATTGTATAATATTTAAAGCTGAAAGCTAAAGCTCTATTCTGCAAAATTGGCTTGTTTTCCCCTCACCATTTACTCACCCAAAGTTGTGATTCGTGCACATTTGAGCAATCTTTAAACGCTTATTTTCGAGACACCATTTTGCCGATCAACTCCCATTTTCACCACCACCAGCAAACGCCCACTGCTCTGTACTTACTTCATTCTCGGTGATACACGTAGGATTTGGCAGTATGGTATATAAGAATGAGAACTTCGCACATCAATTTCTTGAAACGAGTGCGCTGAAGGAGAGTGAGAAAAATCCTGCACACCGTCTTACTTGCAAAATGTGAGATTTATTAGGACATAAGTAAGGGATTTTTCTCTATGTAGTAACTTTGGTACAAACGGAAAAAAAAATGCAATTCTATCCATGTGCAGATAACTTCACGGCTCTTTACTGTGACGAAGTGTACGTCGACGACAGCTCCATTTGGCACCAATCCAATCAGCAGACTTGTTTCTTTTATCAAGTTGTTTTAGATCAGACCTGGGCATTGTACAGCTCTGGGGCCACATAGGGATCTTTGGTAGACTCTGACCAACCTGTTTATGCTCATTTGGAATTACAAAATAAACATATTTTATAATTTTACCTCATGCATGGACTAAAGCATATTGATTATTTATCGAGTATTGTTTTTCTTAAATTATATTTCTTTGTAAGGCAGCTTCACTTTTTCATTGCTGTCATAACATAACCTGTCTGACCAGCTTGCCAGAACAATGCTAATTACTGCTTTTTATAAAGAAATACAATTAATATTTTGCAGAATTGAGTTAAGCATTTTGGCCCGGCCCTTCACAATATTTTCTTTTTCTCATGTGGCCCCATGGAAAAATAATCGCCAACCCCTGTTTTAGATGAATATTACGGGTTTCATAGATTATAACTATATTACAGACACAATTTAAGTATCAGTGGCTTTGTTTATACAGTAATCTGATTTCTGCACCATTGAGACTACTGTAATGACATGTAAACTGCAAACTCTGATGTGAGAAAACAAAGGGATCGTGATCACAAGTAAATGAGATGGTTTTGCTTTTTACATGTCATTTAAATAATCTATACCTATAACTCTAAAAGTGTGCATGTAACCACAGCTAATGTACCAAAATTATATAAATTATATTGTATAAAATGCACTTTTGCATTTTTATATAATAAGGAACAACTACAATTTTGTCATTTTAACATGACATGTAAAATGCATTTGAATAAATCACTGGATAATTTCTAAGAAGTCTGATTTATTATTATGGAACTGAAATGGACTTTGGTTTCTATAAAAGGACAGCAGGTTTATAGGTTGACCTATTACCCAGAACAGTCCCAGTTTTGAGCTCCGTGTCCCATATTCCAATAGATTTATCAAAAAACATAGATTTTTTTTACAGTTTTATACAAGATATGTCCTATTTTTTTAACAATTTGATCCAAAAGTGCACATGTAACCACAGCTAATGTACCAAAATTATATATAGTTTCATTTCCTGTGGTTTAAGTAGTATAAAATCATGCACCTTTGCGTTACATAGATTTTTCAATTAACCTAAACACCTCAGCTGGTAAGCCATGTACGGTAATATTAAATTGTTGTTAGCATGAGCATGTGAGATATTCAAGTTAGAGGTTAAAACTTCTTCTACCTGCCAGAAGGTGGAGGACTCCGACGCCCAGAGTAGGGGTGAAGCTGCGGCAGAGGCAGGCGCACACTCCCACCAGCCCACTGAGAAACACTAACGCCAGGGACACCAGGGGCAGCAGGAACTGGCACCTCCACAGGTCTGAGGAGGAGAGGTCAGGTTACACTCCGAACGGTAAATGTGTTCATGATTTAAAACACAATTGATACTTTGCAGGTGATGTTGTCAATATTCTCTGAAAGCACTGCTCTGTAAGAAGAAGCCCTGTTACTTAAATTAGACTTTAATCTGGGCTTTGGTTTAACACAATCTGACCAGAAAGAGTCGACTTGATTGAAACTACAACCAAGTCAGCTCAACTATGATTTAAACAAGTCAATCTCATCTTTTTATTGAAAATCAAACTCCTAAACAGAACCATGAACACTCATATTGATCACAGGCTCCTCGAAATGTCTTGTTCAAATTCATTTTGTATTTGAATAATATGGTCCCTTTAAACTGTGTAACTATTATTAACTGAGATCTAGGAGCAGGACGACTCCTCATCCTCCTGCTCTCTCTAGCAAACCAGAGTTTACCTCAACTACACCTTAGCCCTATTTATACAAGCCTATCCCTACAACACAGTCTGTCTCTACTGTGTCTCTTGTTTACATTCCACCTTGAAGACCTTTCTAGGGGTTTGACATTAACCTGTTAATTCCGATTAATTCATTACAAAGAAAACAATGCATTAAAAAAATTTACACATTTTAGCGCAGAACACCAGTGCACCATGTCGTGGAACGCCAGTTATACTAATGCACACAGTTCTGAACATAACAATGGAGCATGAAAGCGCTCTGGGTCTGCTGGATGGTAAATTTCTATTTAAAAAACTACCTGATGGAAGTATTGACAAAGGCGTTGTTTACTGCAAATTGTGCAGGGAAGAGTTTGTTTATCACAGAAGCACCTCAACCCTATGATACCATTTGAATGCAAAACATGTCACAGCGAGCAGCCCAGAACCTGCTGGAGCTGGTGTGACTACAAACAAGAGGCGTCAGCAGCCCAAACTCTAACAAATAACGGGCTTCGGGAAGAAAATTAGTAAATTAGTAAATTAGTAAATGAGTAAAGCAAACATGGTTGTGCGATTAATTGATTTTGTATTTGCATAATATGGGCCCTTTAAACTGCGTAAATATTATTAACTGAGATCTAGCAGTAGGACCACTCCTCATCCTGACATGTTTTGCAAAGCCTGTAATTAATTAGATTATTTTTTTTATCAAGTTCTACCCCTAACTTTTTCTTGAGGCAATCTTAAAACTTTTTTGTCTGTGTTTGCTCATGTGTACATTGTGTCTCCATGATAACTGCTGAACTGCTGCCAATAGAGATGCATATAGAACATCCCCAACGTAATGTCACTGCAAAGTAGAGCCCGACCGATATATCGGCTGGCCGATATTATCGGCCAATATGGGCACCTGGAGACATATCGGCTATCGGCCGATATGCTTGCTGATATGGGCCGATATTTCACGTGGGCATGTTATATCTCGTTATAAAGCTTAGACTCTCTACATTATGTTCATTTAATCCAATTTACAGACAGATAAATGTCCTAATATGTGGCTCCGCATCAGTATTTATCTACGGTGTAATTTGTCTGTGTCCGTACTGTCCCTGAACACACCACCAGAGTGACGTCACTTCACTCGCGTGTGTTTGTTTACACCCGCAGCCGTGCGCAACACTGAGATTATATTCTTTTTCGGACAATCGGTTTGAGTCTGGATTAAAAGGACATTTATTAGTGCAGACTTGTGATGTTAGAAGGAGCCTGTGTGAGCGGTGAGTGTTGGAAATACATCGACTTTGAAGCTAGTTTAGGTTTTGTTAGCAATTAGCTGCTGTAGCTCCCACACATAAACAGGCTGTTTTCTATTGGTCTATTGTAAAGTGACTATATTGGCTGTATATTTGTTACTGGACCAGTATTGATATGTAAATGAGCTGTGAATAGACGTGTGAATGATCCACATTTATGCATATAATTAATTACCGCGGTGCGCACGTTTTTACGGTTAAAGGCTAATAGCGGTAGTTTACTAGTTAGGAGTTATGGGTCGGTCGCGATCGAAGCGGCTCTTTGAAGCGAACAACGGGAGCATGTTTCTTATTGGGAGCCGTGTTTTCTCTTTTTCTCACTTTTTCTCTTCATGCCGCATGTAGACCCGTAGTTTGACAGCAGCAGCGCCTGAAAACGAAACTTTCAGAAATCTGCGTGTGCATAGGATAAAAAAAGTGCATATTTGGCTGCAGTTCAGCATAAAATGAATAAACCAGGACTAATCTTGGGCTCGAGTGCAGGAGAAAGATAGAAACTGAGTCCCGACACTCAGTCCTGGTTCAGTTCTGGTTTAGTCCTGCTTGCAACAAAACAATCTCAAGAGTCGCTTGGGAGCCGAAAGAGCCAGCTGCTTTAGTGAGCCGAGCTGGTTCTCCAAAAAAAATAAAATAAAACTGGAATACCCATCACTAGCAGTGACAGTAACAGTAGCTAGAATGTGATGCAAAAATGCCATTAGGCCAATCTACTGTATGTAAATATGATGTAAAGAGTCAAAATAACAATAAATGTTGCCTAAATAAACCCAATTTAGAATTCACTAGAGCCAAACCTAAGTTTTTTAATCAATTCAAGATTTACAGTGAATTTTTACATCACTAAATATATCAGCGATTATATCGGCTATCGGCAGCCCCAACCCCCATTATATCGGTTTCATATCGGCCACAACAAAATCCATATCGGTCAGGCTCTACTGCAAAGTATTAATAATTAGGCGTTCAAGTGTCTCACATGTTCTTAGGAGATCCTCTTCACTGTTGTGGTTCCCCGGCTGTTTATATTTTGGGAAAAACTGCTGCTGAAGAGTGAAGCCGACGCACTGAGTTTCCAGTTTGGGATCTGCAATTAAGATCAGGAGACAGTGAGGCACGTACGAATATTTATTTCATATCAAAAAACATAAACATTCCCATCACCTATCTACACTTTAAAGGTCCTATATTACACAAAAAGATTCTTGTGAGCTTTTAGCCATGTTAGAATTCACATGTTTGAGTAATCCTGTATTATTACACTGTTTGCTGAGTGTTTTGCGTTTGAGAGAAGAACTCAGCCTAAATATGTAGGATTTGTGTGTTAAATGTGTAAAAGAAACAAAACACAACTTCAGGTGTGTTTTTGATGAGGATACAACATTATAATATGAGTAAATATTATTAACTGAGATTCAGGAACAGGACCTTTCCTCAACCTCCTGCTTCTCTTCTCTTTATACAAGCCTATCCCTACAACACAGTCTGTCTCCCCTGTGTCTCTTGTTTATATTCCAGCTTGAAGACCTCACCTTCTACAGACGGGGGTCCTCAATGGGCTGGGCTGACCACCCATATTGTCAATAAATGTCTTTACTGCATACCATTGTTGTGGATTTGCTAGTGAAATATCTGTGTTGAACATGAATATTAGCTTTTCAGTAGGACAATCTTGTAGCCAGACAAGGTAATAGGCTTATAGGTACTCTATGTTATAATAGCAATCAGATTAATTACATTTTACAAGCTATTAAAAGGTGCACAGAGTAACATTTCTACTGGTAGTTTGGGTCTGCCACTTACTTGTCTCCATCAAAATGTCATTGCTATGTCTAGAATGTTCCACAGTACAGATAAAATCTATCACGAAGGAGACAAACAGGTTACAGCTCTACGCTACATTACATTTCAGATCTGTGGAGATTCACCCCTATTCACAGAAGGATTTATTGTATTTTTGAGCAATAGAAACACCTGTAATGCATAAAAGCGAGATGGAAATGTTTAAAGTCATACTGCTGTGTCGTACTCTTGGTTTGCTTTCTGTTCAACTATACCGAAATCACACAGCATAAACTACTGTGTTTGGTTAGTACCTACATGAGAACCTAATTTTTTCCTCAACACCATGAAACATTCCAGGCAAAACAAAACCATCTCAATCGAGACTAGGGGTGTGAAAAAATATTGAAATATCGATATATTGTATTGTTTCATTTAATTTAATGATATAGTATCAATATCGTGGGCTGGTGTATCGATATATCGCCAAGAGTGTTTTCAGGTATATTTTACCCAAATTATTTTCTGTAATGGCTATAAATGTGTTAACATTTTCACTGTTTTGATGAGTAAAATGGGTGTTTTTCATATTACCTATGCACAAACTTAGTGGACTTAGTAGACTTTTAGTATTGTTAGTGGAAGTCCTCTGTGGCTTTTATTTAATTGTATTTATTTCCTTAATTTCATGTATTTATTAATTGATTTTTATAATTTTTTACTTTATGCATTTTAACATTTTTATTTATGGTTTACTGTCTTATGTTTTACTGTATTAATTTGTCTGTGCAGCACTTTGGAAACTGTCATGTTTATAAAATGTGCTATATAAATAAAGCAGATTGAACTGGATCAGTGGAGACAAGCAGAAACACAAGCACCTTTAACTAACTCATGAGTAATTACCTGGCTCTTTGAACCAGTGGGACGGACCGGGCACCTGGATGCACCTCCACCACAGCCCCAGGGTCCCGTTCAGCTTGAACATGGTCTCACTGTAGCTCTTCTCGTCAAAGTCTCCATTGATGAAGTCGTCCTTGACGTCGGACACGTTGCTGACCTCGTGTTTGATGGGGGGGCTGTTGAACTGGTACCAGTGCTGAGTCCCCACGGCCACAGACAGGTACACAGTGGCCAGCAGACTGAGCACGGAGCCGATCACAAGAGCAGTGGCGTAGCGATTATCCACCATGGTCTCTCCAGCTGTTGGGGATTACTTTATAACTTTTCACTGTGTGCTGGTTGGAGGAGTGTGGTTGAGCATCACGATGTCTCACGATGTATTTTCTTTTCGTAAAAATGCCATCGTGTACAGTCCACCTCCCCCTATATAAAAACACAGAAAACACACAGACATTAGCTGCTGTTTCATCATTTACATAGGGCGTGTTTGGTTCATGTGTAGTTTGTTTTAAAATGCACATATATGGTTTTTCTTTGATTAAACAAACACTGTTGTAAAGTAAGAGTATGTCAGAGTTTTTGCTCAAATTCAGAAAAAAATGATCTTACGCTGCATTAACCTTGGCGCAAATGAAAGCAACGCTCGCATTAAAGAACAAGACTTAGCTCAATAGCTCATGCACTGTGGGTCGATTCTTCTGACTTCACTTTATTTTTTCAAATAGATAAAAATGTGTAATAATTACCTCTTTTCAGTGATAAAACATAAAAAAAAGAGCAGCAGGTTTCGCTGTTGTGCTGCACGGGCCCGTCTGTTCCGTCTGTGTTTGTGCCACACGGACACAACAGCGCCACCTCGTGTTTTGGAGGAAATGATCAAAAGTCAAGGCACAATCATTTATTCTCAGTTTTTACATGTTCACAAACGCACTTTGTTTTTTTTTTTTTTTTTTACAGTACATCTTATCTTACTTTAAAATACCTGATGATTTACAAAAGCAGAACAAACAATAGTGTCAAATCCCTTGTAAAATATAAAACTGTATAATGTTGTCTGATTCTGTGAGGTAGAAACAACAATAACAGTTCATTAGTGCATAATCAATCAGTGGTGGAAGAAGTACTCGCTCTTGTTACTTGAGTAAAAGTACAGACACTGGAGCAAAAAATATTTAAGTAAAAGTTTCACATGAAAAAATTTACCACTGTAAGAGTATTAAAGCAATTTTCGAAAATGTATGTAAAGAGTAAAAAGTAAAAGTATTTCACGCAGATTTTGATATTTAAAAACGCTTCAGATGTATTGATTTGGTAAAGATTTGTACTGCATTTTGTTCAGCAGAAGCAACAGAATTGATTGATTCTTTGCTCAAATTGTAAACTTGATAAAAATAACCAAATTCAGCAGGTCTCATACAATAGGCCTAATAAAAATACTTTTACTTTTCAGTCCTGTTAAAAATGTGGTGGAGTAGAAAGTACAGATACCTGCTCTCAAATGCAATGAAGTAAAAGTTTCCAGTTAAGTAAATTACAGATACCTAAAATGTAGTTCTTTCTTTACTATTTGTACTTCGTTGCGTTCCACCACTGTAATGAGTAAATTACTAAAAAGGCAAAAAAGGTTCATTGATCAAATAAAAGTGTTTTCACCGCCCTTAAAGTGCATTGTGTAACTTTTCCGGTAGAGGGTTCACCACCTGCTTGTTTCTATGGATATGTCATTGCTCTGCCAAGAATATTCCACAGTGTGACATTAAACAGCTCTATCTTATATTTATTAAATTACAGGTGGTTTTAATGCTAAAAAATATTTAAAAAAACAGGCATTCTGACTGTGAGTGAGGTTGCCTCTCCACAGATCTGACCTGTAACTTGATTTGGTTTGGTCTCCATGAAGATAGAAAGGTTTAATACTGTGAAACATTCAAGCCTAAGCAATAACATTTCGATGGAGAAAAGTGTCTGATGGACTCTCCACCAGCAAAGTTACACAATGCACCTTCAACAATCCTTTTTCCATCTGTGGTTTAATTCCCTCATTATAATAAATTCTTCTTAGAAAAGAGTCTGCTGATTGGTTTGTAGTAGTCTAGGTGAGTGGTGCCTATAATGGGAGTATCAGTGAACTCCACAGTGCAGGTCCCGTTGGTGCAGGGAGCAGACTCCAGCTCCAGGACGGTGATGTGGTTTGGAGTAGTGGTCTTCAGGATGCTGCTGGGCACAAAAAGAGTCACCTGAGGTCCACGCGCCGGCCAGTAACGACCCAAATTGAATCCATTAATCCAAATTTGACCCTGAAAAGACAAAAATCTAATTATTTTCACATAATCATTATACAAACGGCATTTTAAACTAAAGGTGTTGGTGTTATAAATTACCGTATTTTCCGCACTATTGGGCGCGCTCTTAAGCCTCCAACCCCATCAAAAAACGACTGCGCACCCCACAATCCAGAGCGCCCTATACACGAATCCACTCGGGGTTCCCAGCACGACTTCAGTAAACTACAAAACCGCACCACCCGCAGCCACACTCCTCACTCCACACAGACGAGGAATGGAACGGAGGAATTAACCAAAAAAGTGAGTGCAATGTGCCACTTCTAGCCACAACTGAACAACTGAATTGAACTGAACTGAAAACAACACAATTGAACAATGCTCAGAGTCACTGTGAACGCGCCAAACAAAGTCCCACTGACCCATCGAACTGTTGTGTTTCATTTAAAGTCCGGTGCGGTTTATTTGTGAAGAAAGTTCGAAAACAGACCATTCAATGACAGTGCTCCTTATAGTGTGGAAAAATGTTTGCAAAAATGTAACTGAAGTTTTGTTTTATTGCATCCACACATGTTTAGGTAACACCTTTATTATTAGTCTGTCAGCATCCTCAAAGCACAAAATGCCTTGTTCCAACTTGTGATGTCATGAAGCAGTAGTTTTCAAGTTACCTTGGACTTCGACTTTGACAAACTTCATTAATCCACAAGGGAAATTTTACCTTTTGTTTAGTTTAGATTGGCAATTACAGAGATGAAATGATCCAAATGATTCTAATGAAGGTGTATGGAGCTTAAAAACACTGTGGAGCACATTCTGTATTACATGGCACATCACAAAGTAGAACGAAGTGTTTTCTGTTTCCAAGAAGAACTCAGCCTAAATATCCAGGGTTTGTGTGTTAAACATGTGTGAATGAAACAAAATCTGGTATGTGTTTTGATGACTTGCCTTTGTCCAGTTGGGGAGTTTGATGAAAGAATCTTGGGGGAGATCTGGGATGCCACCAGGAATAACAAAGCTTCCTTCGTAGAATGTTGGAGAAGACAGAGTGGGAGTCTGAGGAGGGCCTGAGGATATGGACTTCTTCAGGACTCCCTTACTAATCGCCTGTTCGAGATTGAGGCTGTACATGGTCCAGCCAGTCAGCACATCTGCTCCCAGGGTCATATTAGACACTAAACCCTGAAAAAAGAAAGTTGTGTATTTGTGTTGGTTTCTCTAAAAACTATAAGCAACACACACCACTACAGCACATGTGAGTAGAAATAACCTTAAAGTCATTGATTCCTTTTCCATAATTGATTCGCCCCATGTTTTCGACCAATATGTCCAAACGACTTCCAGCTTTTCCGGTAACGTTCATGGTTATAATTTTGGATCTTTCAAGAATTCCTGCAGCCACCTGGAAGAGAACAGAGTTTTACAGCCTGTAAATATTATATACAAAGATGGGAAGTACTCATTGAATTGTAGTTTAGTGTAGTGTAGTTTCCTAGCAGCATACTTTTACTCCTACTTCAGTAATATTTTTTATTGAAGTAACAGTACTTGAGTAAAAGTTTTGGTGACATTTCACACTACAGAGAAGAATTTACATGTTTAATAATGAAACTGTCTATTATAAAGGAAAAAAAAGCAGGGCCCAACATGTCAAAAATGGTATGTATAGTAGTCATTTGTCCATATTGACAAAAGATGTTCAGCTTGCCTTCAATTTCACAAGGCTTGATTCATTTTCTGATCTGGAAATTCATGATCTCATACTTTCACAATTTCTCAAAACGTCATCACAGTCAGTCAGCGTTACAGTTCAGGATATTCAGAATGCATAAGACAAGTGAGCCATAACTTTGGACCGTGGTTTATCTGTTATTGTTTATCTGTCACCTTTCATTGGCACTTTTTTTTCTTTTGGCTTCTGCTCCACTGTTAGACATTGCGGGATGTGTACTCAAGTCCTGTTTTGTAGATTTGTAGAAAATAACAAATCAGCAATGTCATAATGTCTACAAATGACAAAAGCTTTATGGTTGACAATATGAAATGATTTGAACATTTGTGTTTCTTCCATAATATGATTTTGTTTTCCTCAGTTTTGTGTCTACTCTTTGTAAATGTTGATTTTGTGCATTATTTTTTAATATTTTGTCCTTCAAATTATAAATCAGATGTTACGTCCTGACAGTTACTCTTTAAAGGTGCACCATGTAACTTTTAGGCTGGGGGTTTGTCACCTGCTTGTTTCTATAGATATGTCATTGCTCTGCTTCCAATGTTCCACAGTATGACATTAAACAGATCTGTGTTACATTTATTCAATTACGGGTGGTTTTATTGCTCAAAAATACCTAGAAAAACTCCATGGAGAAAAGCATTTGACAGACTCTGCACCAGAAAGGTTATACAAAACACCTTTAAGTCAGGCCTACTTGATTAGTTGTTTTCCTAAAATAGAGGTCTGCACGGGACAGATTTTTCAGCAAAGATTTGTAATTTTCAGTCCCGCTCCTACTTGTATCTGCAATATTTTGTCCCGTTCCGCCCACAAGTCCCGCAAGATGGGGACGTCCGCTTTCTTAAGCTTTATCAAACACAGAGAAGCGGAAAGGAATTGTCTAAAATGCGCTTGAGATTAGACCATGTCTGCAACTTTAGGCTGCTTAAAATGTTTTTATTAAGACCAAATAAAATATCCAGCAAAAATTATGTACAATAGGCAAACATTAATCATTTGTACATTTTAATTTACACTCATATTTAGTTTGCGGGACTGCAGTTTATCATCCCACACGCCCTCGCCCGCAATGAGCTTCAAAATGTGTTCCACAGGTCAAGTGCAAGGCTCTATTCCAAAATACTTTTTAACTCTTACTTGATTAAATTCATGGACCACTACTTTGTACTTCTACTTGAGTAATATTATTTTGAGTAAAGTAAAGTAAAGTAAAGACAAGTAAAGTTACTCGAGTGCAAGCTCAGACTCACCCCATCCACAGACACATAGGCCCTGTCATGGACCCCATTGAGAGGAGAGGACAGTGGAGTTGGATTACTGCAGTTATAAGGAAGTGTGGTCCGGTAAAGCACAAATCCACGAGCCTGCAGAATGGAGAAAAAATATGAAAGATATGCCTAAATAATACTTACAAATAACATAAATAAAAGTACTTAAAATGTTACCTGGTTAAGCTCAGTGAAGGTCAGGGGATACAAGCTTTTGACAGGATCAGAGTAAGACAGTTTCTTCAGGGCTTCTAACAGTGTCTCCGTCTAAATTATGAATTTTTTTTATATTTTTTTGTTCATTTTTACGGTGTATTATGTAACTTTTCTGTCTTTAGGGATGTTATTGCTATTGCTTTGCTTGGTATGTTCCACATTATGGCATTAAAAGTCTGTTCAGTCTTTCATTAGAGGTAATTTTATTGTTCAGAAATACCTTTAAGAACATGGTTTCTAGCGTGAATGGGCTCGTCTCTACACCAAACTGATCTGTACCTCAGCCTGCTTGCCTCCATGGAGACTTAAGTTTAATGCCGCACTGTGAAACATTCCAGGCTGTAGTAGTCCAGAATAATCAAAACTGTTGGACTATACCTTTTGTAATGTTATGGTGCCGTAGCCAAACTTTGGAGTTGATGGTGGAGTAGGACCCTCTGGTATTTTGTGAAACTGTTGTACAAGAACAAAAATAAAATCTTCAATAAGCCATGCAGGGGGACTAACTGTATACTAGTTTTTACTCCTTTTACAACCTACCTTTTTAATTACATCTCTGATAGCAAAGTACTTCTTGGTGAGGTCTCCAGCTTCAGTCAGTGGAGCGTCATAGTCGTAGCTCGTGGGCTGAGGGCTGTACGGTTCATTGGCACCTGACAAATTAAATAAAAGGGAGGTCTTAAAGTTTAGGGTCTTAAAAATTATGTAATTGTGGTATTGTGATTATATACCATTCCAGTATCCAAAATTTAGTTCCTCCAATGAACATGTACCTGCCGATTACAGAAGTGATTTCACACAAACTCAAAACTTTAAACGTTGTAAAGGGCCCATATTACACTATTTTTTGACCTATGATGTAATGTTGTTTCCGTAATCACAGACATACCTGCAGTTGTGTTTTTTTTTTCATTCACCCATGTTTAAACCCAGCTGAGTTCTTCTCTCAAACTGCAAATACTCTGTTCCACCTTGTGATGTCATGTAATAATACACAAAGTGCGCCACTGTGCTTTTACACTCTATACATCTTCACTAGAATCATTTGGATCATTTCAGCCCTAGAATTTCCAGTCTCTGTTAAACTAAAGGTAAAAGGTACCATTTTAATTTTGGAGATCTCTATATCTCCAAAACACAACCCCAGGTATGTTTTTGATGAGGTAACAGTATTGTAACATTGGCTTTAAAGCTCACAAGAGTCAGTTTTGTGTAATATAGGACCTTTAAACAAAGTAAAGATGACTGTTGGTGTAAAGAAAAAGTATGTCTTTGTGAACTTACAGGTTGACATTTGCTCCTTTTTCAAGCATCTCAGTCAGACTCTTTGTCACGGCGTCAGTTGACACAACAGAGTGATGAGAGCCCCAGTGATCGAGCCAGCCGGTGTAGAACTCAGAGTTAACCTGGAGAAAGAAAAAAGGCAATTAATAAGCAGATAAGTATTTTTGTATGGTATCATGTAAATTATCAATGCTTAGAGCCACCACACACTGTAGTGTACACCTGCTAGTGGCTGTTGATTTAATAGTTCCTCTTTTATAGACAACCATCTTAAATACATTTTTAAGTTCCTATATTATGCATTATTGGCTCTTGTGAGCTTTAAACAATGTTATCTGATCAAAAACATACTTGAAGTTGTGTTTTGTTTCATTCACACATGTTTGAGTAACCCTGGATTATTAGTCTGTCTACATCTCTAAAGCTCAAAATGCTCTGTTCCATTTTGTGATGTCAAGAAGCAGTAGTTTCCATGTTAACAGCTCCTTTACATTTAGTTCAGAACAGATTGGAAATTCCAGGACTGAAATTATCCAAATGATTCTAGTGAAACTGTATAGCTGTAAAAACAGAGAGAAGCACTTCCTGTATTACCACATGACATTACAAGGTGGAACGGAGTGTTTTCTGTGTTTGTGATGACGAAACAACATTATAACATAGATCAGGAAAATAGCGTAATATGGGCCCTTTGGTTGAGACTGCAGTTACAGGCACACTCTGATTGTTAACAGATTTTTGGAGCTAAAATATTATTAAAACTAAACATAAACAACAACATGATCTGAATTCTTTCTGATCATGATCCCTCTCATTACTCACATCAAACTGTGCAATGTGCATATAATTTAAATCATTTTAAAGGTCTAGAAATCAGAAAAAAATGCACCCATTGTCAGTATGGGTAGAAACAATATTTATATTTCTGAGATAAAAATAAAGCACTGTGAATAAAAAAAGGAGAGGAAGAGAGGAACATTCATTTACCAGGGGTCCATTAGGCTCAACGTGGCGCTGTGCCTCAAAAGCAGCCGTTATATTTGCTCCTGTAGAATCAGAATAAAAAGTTAAATCAAAAGCAGCAGAACCATCTCATCTGTTGATACTCTGCAGCGGATTTCGTCAATATTACCTGGGGGTTTGATGCTAATTGTAAGCACTGCTCTGTCTCAGGTTCGTTGGCCTTTAACCTAAGCTTTATTTTAACACAGTCTGACCAGAAAGAGCTAGTTTAGTCGGAAACACAACAGCTGAACTGATTTGTGCTGTTAAACAAGTCTCTCACATAAAATTACAGTCATAAGTTAGTCAATCTCACTTTTTTTTGTTGAAATCAAACACATAAACAGACCTGTGAGCACCTGTATTTAATCACAGGTTCCTGAAAATGTGTTGTGTAAATCCATTTAGTGTTTTTTCATCTTTTTGTTTTTCATTTTCGTCTGTGTGGATTGTGTCACCATGGTAACTGCTAGGCATTCCACCAATAGAGATCCACACAGAACACCCCCAGCGCGATGCCATTGCACCATATCAATATAACGATATCTACACATTAATTTACACCCAAGAAGTACAAGAAGTCGCACAAACTTGCCTGGTCCGAAGTCCACAGTAGCGTAGAGTCCTTGAATGGAGCCACACTTGAGGAAAAAAGCGCTGCCCCCGTCTGTGGTAAAAAGCACCACCTCGTCCCCCAGGTGTTTCCGGAACAACTGCGTCAGGTTCCTCAGGTAGTTATAGTCACAGGCGAAGTAACTGCCGTACTCGTTTTCCACCTTTGAGAAGAGTCACGTAATAAAAAGATATGAATACAAAGAAGTGTTGATACTTTGCAGCTTATATATGGTGACCAGATTACCACATTTTCTTTGTGATTTGGTCATTTTTAAATCAGCTTTCCTGCATTTTACCTAAACAAATGACAATGTATGCCTCTCTTTACTGTTGGCTGATTTCAAATTGGTCAAAAATAGGGACATTTCTTGTGTAAACTGGGACAAATCACTGGTTTTGGATAAACCTGCTGGGACAGGGGACACAGGGCTAAAAACGGAGACTGTCCCGGGTAAATAGGGACGTCTGGTCACCCTAAGCTCATATCATCAACATTCCTTGGGAGTGTGATAGGACCTGTAGGCACTGCTCCGTCTGAAGGTCTGCTACTCAAGTTAGACATTAATCTGAGCTTTGTTTTAACAATCTGACCAGAAAGGGCTCACTTAGATGGAACTACAATGGTCTTGTAGCAGCCAGTGGCCCTATGCCACTGGCCACCTGGCTACTGATTTAAAGTTGTTCTGATGCGCTTGTAATATAAATCCACAAATAAATTCTTAGTCCTTTATTGCCATCCACATATTCCACAATACAAACAATGCGGTCAAAAACGCTTTGCCTCCAATCAGCAGCACCTGTGGCTGCCTTCTTGGCCCTTAAATATGTTAAGGAGGGCACCATACTGCCACACAGTGGATGGAGGACAAAGCCACAGATAAGCAACAAATAAAAGGTCAAAACGGCTCCTACAGGTCTCTCTCACATAAAATCAGAAGATATTTACCATCAGCCAACAGTTTTTCAGTTAGACACTCTCACCTTTTTATTGAAAATTAAACACCTAAACAAGACCACGAACACTCACATTGATCACAAGCTCTTGAACATGTGTTGTTTAAATAAATTTTGAATTATTTTTGAGTTTTGAGACCATCTAAAAACTTTTTGGCAGTGTTTCTTAATGTGTGCATTGTGTCACCATGGTCACTGCTGAACATTCTGCCATACAGACACATGGAGAACCCCCCCAGCGTAATATCACTGCAAAGTATTAATACTAAAACTGCTGAGTCAATAAAACTCACCTGGACAGTAATGATCGGACCTCCATTTTGATAGAGAAAGGGTTTTATCATTGGCAACAATTTCCCCATCCATGAATGAACTGCTGATAAGTAATCTAAGGTGGATAAAAATACAATGATATAAAATAAAATTTTAAAAAGTATGAATTTGTTGTAGTTGTAGCTGTTTCTCACCTTTATCTGTTGAACGCAAAACAATGTCCTTTTTGCGAAGAAGCCAGGCAGGTAACCCACCCTGAAAATATCTTTTTTTTTAGAAATTACAATTGATCCAGGTCATAAAAACATTAAAAGATCCTATAGTGCACAAAACTGACTCTTGTGAGCTTTAAATCATGTTATATTGTTGCTTCTTCATCAAAAACATACCTGGAGTTGTGTTTAAATTTGTGTGAATGAAACAGAACACAACTCCAGGTATGTTGTTGGTGAGGAAACAACATTATAACATAGATCAGAGGCCCTTTAACAAGAATAGGCTGCTGCTATTAAAGGTTTTCCTCACCATTTCCCACTCTGCACAGATGTAGGGTCCTGGTCGGAGAATGACCAACAAGCCAATCTCCTGCGCCAGCTTTAGAAAGGCCAGCAGGTCTCTGTCTCCACTGAAGTCATAAAGACCGGGAGACTCCTCATGGTAATTCCAGGGAACATACCTTTACAGTAAAAAAATCAAATTATTTAGACAAAGGTTAGACAAAACATGCAGAAAATTTCTCTTCTATTTGTTGGTTATTACTGTCGTGACTTAAAAGGCCCATATTACACTATTTTCTGATGTTGTAATGTTGTCTATTCATCAAAAACATATCTGGAGTTGTATTTAGTTTCGTTCACACATGTTTTACACACAAAACCTGCATATTTAGACTCAGTTCTTCTCAAACATGCACATGATGTCATGTGGTTATTCAGGAAGTGCTCCATTCTATTTTTGAAGTTTCTACGCCTTCACTAGAATCATTTGGATGATTTCTGACTAATAATAAATGGTTACTCAAACCCATGTGAATAAAACAAAACACAACTCCGGATATGTTTTTGATGCATTATATCATGACTTTATAACACTCACAAGAGTAAATTTTGTGTAATATAGAACCTGTTAAGTGTGAATATCAGTATTCTCCAATAAAATGCATTATTTAAGCATTTTTGTTTTGTTTTGCAAGAATTATAAAAGGTAAAAATCATTGTACAGCTTCTATCTTAAAAAGTACAAATTTATTATCTCATTTCTATTGCTGTGTTGCACTGCTGTTTTAAGGGATTAATTGTATTATTATTTTTTTTATTATTTTATTATTATTTCTTGTATTATTTAATGTGAATTTTATATGAGTAATTTAGAAATAAATGTTCAAAATAAATCACAAAGCAGGAGACAAGTTCAGAAAGTTCTAGTGCAAAATTGAGAGGTACTGTTACATGTTCCTAAACCCTAAATCCTTCATCCTTCAAAATCCAAAATTTCACGAGCACGAGAGGGTCAACATACGTCTGGATTGCGTTCAGACCAGCCATGTACATCTTGAGCAGCCGGTCCTTCCAGTAAACTCTGGGAATTCTGTTGTAATGAATACTTCCTGATATGTATCGAAAAGGCTGCCCATCTTTCCGAAAACAGTTCTTTTGGTAATCCACAGAGAACGTCCTGGGTGCTCCAATCTGCAGGGACACAGCAAATTTAAAGCACCCTCAACAAAATACATTATATAATTTATAGACTGTAGATTAAGTGGTACAGAGTGTTTCTCAGATTTGTCTTTATGGCGCATGGCTGACATCAGGTGATTCTGTGTCATCATAATCACACTGTGTCTCTGAAGTGTCCGTGGTTCCCTTCGCATACTTCAAACTGTTGATCTCGTGATTTGGATTTTGTCAAACTGGTTTCAAACTCACCTAAATTAATTGTTATCATTTCTGCGAATAAACTTCATGCCAAGGAAATGAAAAAGCCTATATTTTCTTTAATCTCATTTTCTGGTGTATGTTATAAGGTTGATTCCTTATCACAAACAAACCTGGAATTGTGTTTTGTTTCATTCATGCATGTTTAACACATACCTTGCATATTTACAAATTCTACTCTCAAACACATTGTTCCAGTACAGAAAGTTCTCAATTGTGTTTTTAAACTCTATCACCTTCATTAGAATCATGTAAATAATTTCAGCCTAGAAATTGCCAATCTCTACTGAATAAAAGGTAAAGTTTTGAGCTTTGGAGATGTAGACAGACAAATAATAAAGCATTACTCAAACATGTGAATGAAACAAAACACAACTCTTCATACTACAATGTTTTTGATGAGATAAGATTCTAACAATAATCCATTTTGTGTAATATAGGACCTTTAAATGTGCACTGTAACCCCATGGAGCAGGTGACACCATGGACCAAGTTACAGGTCAAATCTCAACCTTCCTCTCTCACTATAAGAATGCATGTCTCTCAAGTTTGTTTGTTTGTTTGTTTTTTCTCACTAAAACACCTTTGCCACAGATAAGTTTAATGCCATACTGTGACATATTCCAGACAAAGCAATAACATCTCTGTGGAGTGCATCTTTAATGTGATTCTGCATGTTTATTTATTGTATGATTGTAATTGTAGAACCAACTAGCAAATAGATCACATTGTATTGAAGGAAATGAGAAGAAAATGCAGCTACTTACTGAAGCTCCACACAGCATCAGCAGAAGAAGCAGGTTTCCTATTAACATGGACATGCTGACTCCACTCATGAAGCCGTCCTGGTCAATAATAATAATAACCTACTTGAACATGGCAAACAAAGTAAAAACTCTTACTTCCTTATATTTGGGTTGTTTTAAACGAGAGCGTGTCATGTGGTCCGGATGTGGAATCACGTGACATACATTTTACTAGGAGAAAAGACCACAAGAGGGCAGTGTTTTGTCAAAATTTGTCCCCAAATCACACGCGTGGACCTATTATTGTATGTGTAGTATGTCTTTGTTTAGTTATTTTACAATGGAGAGGCTATTGGACATACAGCCTGTTGGATTTATTGAACATTTTGTCTCCCAGTTGAATACGAGCTTGGTTGGAAAGGATATGAATGACATAAGAGGGTTATTTATTTATTTATTTATTTATTTATTAGGGTTATTAAGCCATGGTTATTTTATTATTTTATATAGTCCCTTGTAGAGCTGGGTATTATTAAGAGGTTGCCGATACGATACATACCTCAATACACAGGCCACAATACGATACTTATCTCGATACAGTGAGCTTTCGATTTGATATATTTCAAATCGATTCGATACGATTAAATATAAAATAAAGCCTTAGTAACTTATGGCAACTCATGTAAATCGCTTCTTGTGCAAAGTTAATCATCAAAACAGTGAAAATGTCAAATATGTTGCATGAAAAAGTTTCCTTCCTCTGAACAAACAACACAAATGTAGCGCTGTAACAAAATAATTTTGCAAAATACACCAAAAAATACTCAAGGCAATCAATATCAGCAGCCCATGATATCAATATTGTATATTCACATTTAAATATACGATATATTGATATTTCAATATTTTTGCACACCCCTAGTCCCTTGACAGTTTTATTTACTATAAAAATATATATACTATACTTTACTTACTATACAAATATATACATAACACATTTTTAAATAGCGAATTTCCAAACACAGATAAAAAGAGCGCCTATATATAAATATCAAGTTAAACTGAAAATAAATACATGCATAAAAAAGAGAAAATAACAGCATATCAAAATGGCACAGTTTGTTCTAGATGGATAAGACAAGTTAGCGTTGTAGTAGCTTCCTCCTGACCAGCAGGGGGCAACGCTCGTACATTTTATTGTTTACCGGTTTGAAAGCGGAAGTGATCTGCTCCACGCTGACAACACACGTGGGACCAGGAGTTGGAGTTTTTCTGCTGAAGAGTGAATTAATTGCGTTATATTGTCATTATTGGAAAAGCCGAGGAGGCATAAAGCTGCGGTAGAGGAAGCACCGACGCCTGATCCCGAAATTGAACCAGAAATGTCCCAGCAGGAGGCTCCGGAGGAGGTGGACACCCGGCGGACTCGCAGCGGCCGCAGAGTGCGCCCTCCTTCCTCTTTTCAGGACTCTGTGCCCCCAGTAAAAACACCCACCCGCAGGACACGACGGTCAGTGCTCCAGGAAATACCCGCAGTGGATGAAAATACAAAAGAAGAGGAGAAGAAACCAGAAATCCCTGAAGTCGTGGAGGAAAGTGCCCGAGTTTGTGAAGCTGAACCTGCCACAGAACCTGAGCCCGAAACACAAACTGCAAGTGCTGAAAATGACAACGTAAAACACGAAGAGGAGAGCACATGTAAGGCTAAAGAAATGCCTCCTTCCAACGCAGATGAACGCACGGCCCCAAAGAAGAAACCCCGACTGGCCCCGACTGTCAAACAGGCCCCGACAATCCCACTGGGAAAACCCAAATCTGGAAGAGTGTGGAAAGATCGCAACAAGCAAAGGTAAAAGGCCCAGGTGCACACGTTCAGTGTTGGGAAGGTGACTTTTAAAATGTATTCCCCTACATATTACAGATTACATACCCCAAAATGTAGTTTGTAACGTAATCCATTAAATTACTTCAAGTGAGTAACGTAGTCTGAATACTTTGGATTACTTGATTTTCTGTAGAGAAGCAAAAACCAGGATATCTTCAAATAAGATGTTTTGTCTCTTAAAAGACAATAAAAAGCCCAGTCTTTCCTTAACCAAATTAAAAAATATTGTTGATGGAAGAGGAGGAGTCACGGTCCGCGCAGCATGGTTTAGTCCTGTTAAATCCTGTTTTAGTCCTGGTTTAGTCCTGGTTTAGTCCTGGTTTAGTCCTGGTTTAGACCTGGTTTTAGCCCTGGTTTAGACCTGATTTAGACCTGGTTTTAGTCCTGTTTTTAGTCCTGGTTTTAGTCCTGGTTTAGACCTGTTTTTAGACCTGTTTTTTAGACCTGATTTAGACCTGTTTTTAGACCTGATTTAGACCTGTTTTAGACCTGTTTTTAGACCTGGTTTTTAGTCCTGATTTAGACCTGGTTTTAGACCTGATTTAGACCTGATTTAGACCTGTTTTTAGACCTTGTTTTAGTCCTGGTTTAATCCTCATTTAGACCTGGTTTTAGTCCTAGCTATAGATCCTGGCAAATGTGTGTAAACTTTGTAAACCTCCAGCTCTCCACCCCCTTCCAAGTAGCTCACCAAAGGATTTCTGAATTCTGACTATGTTTGTTTGACTATGTATCATTGTAAAAGTATAATTTTGATGCCTAACTTGTGCACTAATAAATGGATAATGGTTTATGATTAATAGTAGGGGTGTGCAAAAATATTGAAATATCGATATATCGTATCATTTAATGTGATGATACAGAACTGATATAGTGGACTGCTGTATCAATATATCACCAAGAGTATTTTTTGGCATATTTTACTAAATTATTTTCTTACAGTGTTGCTTGTTAAGAGGAAGGAAACTCATTTATACGACACATTCATGGTTCATTTCACGGTTTTGACAATTAAAATGTTTGTGCTTCGTATTAACTTTGCACATGAAGTGCTTTAACAAAGACTTTTAGTATCACAGCCATCATTTAGGCTTTATTTTTTACTGAACCATATCAAATTGATTTGAAATATATTGTATTGTATCATATCAAATCGAAAGTTCACTGTATCGAGATATGTATTGTATCGTGGCCTATGTATCGAGGTATGTATCGAATCGCCAACTTCTGAATGACACCCAGCCCTAATTAGTAGACATCTAACTGTACCCTGTGAAAAGCTTGCCATAGCTCTTCTGCTTTCTCAATTTCTTGCGACCGCTAAAATTAGTAGCTCTCTGACATTTTCATTTCATAAATGTAGCTTACCAGAGGAAAAATGTTGGAGACCCCTGGGTTAGAGCATTCCCGTAACCTGTAGGTGAGAAGACAGATTCTCACTCAGATCGAGCTGTGTTGTTGTGTCTCAAGGCAAGACACTTCACTCACCTTGGATAAATTTGTGTGGTGATTGTTGCTAGTTGACCTCCACCTCAGGGCAGATGTGGTTGCAGAAGAACTTGCTGACCACTAGAGCTGGGTATCATTAAGAAGTTGCCGATACGATACATACCTCGATACACAGGCCACGATACGATACATATCTCGATACAGTGAGGTTTCAGTTCGATACTATTCAATATGATATATTTGAAATCAATTCTATACGGTTCAGTAAAAAATAAAGGCTATATCATGGCTGTGATACTAAAAGTCTTTGTTAAACCATTTCTTATGCAAAGTTCATATGAAACACAAACATTTTAATCATCAAAACTGTGAAAATGTCAAATGTGTTGCAAAAGTGAGTTTCTTTCCTCTAACCAAACAACAAAACTGTAGCACTTTATCAAAATAATTTAGTAAAATATACAAAAGTACTCTTGGCAATATATATCAAGCAGCCCACAATATCGATACTGTATCATCACATTAAATGATACGATATATTGATATTTTCATATTTTTGCACACCCCTAGAACACAGTGTAGCACTTAGAAGAGAGAAAAACAAAACACAGAAAACAGTAGGTTGATACATTACTGCTTTGTTGTAATATCACACAAATTAAAGAGAACATGCTGTGTATAAAATATGCAATACATGTGAATTTTGACAGCTACTTTTAATCTTGCAAATATGTTTAAAGCTTCAGCTGAAAAGTATCTTTTGTGTCTGCCCAGGTTCTCTGCGGTGGTCAGGGATAAACAGCTGTGTAGTTCCTGGGAGAAGAAGATGCAGGCCAAACGAGAGAAGGACCTCATCAAACAGTATTCTCAGCAGCTGAAGGATGAGAAAGCACGACAGAAAGAGGTAAAATGTCTCAAATTAGTGTTGTCATGACATTAAAACTTCCATCTCCATTTCAAGAACTATAGAATAGACTCAATAGACTTAATACAGATTCAGATACCAAAATGACAATAAAAACACTCTTTATTTAGATAATAGAATGTAATTTTCCACATTAAATCATTGTACTTTCTTTTATATTACCATGTGGTCTTATATCTGTCCTTTTTTCATACTTCTATGGGGTCTGTGGGGTCTTAATACTTGTTCTGACACAGCTCAAGATCATTCTAAAGCTGTTCAGGAAAGGTTCATTTCTGTCCTGTGAATGTGACATTTTAATATCGATATGTGATCAAATAAGCATCTAGTTTCAATACTAGTTTTAGTAGCGATTAGTGTCTGATTTTCGATACTTTTGACAACCCTACCTCAAATAAATGTGTGCTACTTTTGTAAGTGTTGTACCTTTTCTATTTGGTGACCATCTTCTGTTTGTTGACAAAAGGATAAGAGGAAGAGGAGAGAAGAAAACTTGAAGAGACGTGCGGAGAATGAACGCAAAGCTGAGATAGTTCAAGTGGTATGTACAGCAAAAGTGTATTTTTTTTCCACCATTAGTAAGCCATGCATTTCTATAAAGTTTTAAAAAAAATATCTGTTTTCTTCTTCAGATCCGAAATACAAACAAAATTAAGAGAATGAAGAAGAAACATTTGAGAAGGATTGAGAAGAGAGACACCCTGACCCTGCTGCAAAAATCAAAGGACAGTAATCAGAACACCAAATCCAAGACCCCCAAAAGTGTAAAAGAAGGTCCCCCTGGTTCAATTGTGACCTAAAGGATGAAGTGTAGAAGATTTTGACCAGTACTGATCTATGTTATAATGTTTCCTCATCAAAAGATACGTGGAGCTGTGTTCTTCTCTCAAACAAAAACCCTATGTTCCACCTTGTGATGTTATGTGGTATTACAGGAGGTGCTCTAGTGTGTTTTTAAACTCCATACACCTTCACTAGAATCATTTGGTTAATTTCAGCCCTGTATTGAATTGTATCTTTATTGAACGAAAGGTAAAATGTAGCTGTTAACTTCAAAACTGCCTCATGACACAGGGTGGAACAGAACATTTTGAGCTTTGGAGATGTAGACAGACTAATAATAAAGAATTACTCAAAGATGTGTGAATAAAAACAAAACACAACTCCAAGTAGTTTTTTGGAGACGTAACAGCATTCTGGTTAAAAACTCACAAGAATAAATTTTGTGTAATATCGGATCTTTAAGAATCATAGACATTCGCCCCAATGCTGAGACATGGATGTATGGATGCTTCTATACTGTAAATTAAACCTCTATATGACCACATTATCTTTCACTTTCTTGTATTCCAGGGGTATTCAACTAAAATTTGAGAAGGTCCAGTTAGAGAAAATCTCCTTAAGCAGAGGTCCCGGACATCATAAAGGCTAACCGGTGTTAAGATTGTGATACAGAAG
Organism: Boleophthalmus pectinirostris; assembly: GCF_026225935.1. NCBI lineage: Eukaryota > Metazoa > Chordata > Actinopteri > Gobiiformes > Gobiidae > Boleophthalmus > Boleophthalmus pectinirostris. The sequence continues at coordinate 30,793,190 of NW_026571190.1, forward strand.
TAGCCTACTTTTATCAGTGTCTGAATATTTGAACAATACAGTACAAAAATATTTCAAGAAAAAATATTGTTAACACTGAAACACACAGTAGACCTACATTAGGTGGAGGGCTGCAGTTTAAAATGATTTAGAGAAAATAAAATACCGTAAATTATGCATCTTAAAACAAAGTGCTTCATTTCAGAAAAAAATAGCAGCTAAAGTTTCCCTTTTTCTTTACCTTTCACATCTCGATTTCACAACTTTCTTTACATTTTTCAACAGATCTCAAAACCTCTTTCCTTTGTGTCTGCATTCATCCTTGCAATCGCCTTGAATGCACAGATTTGATAGACTAAGTAGCGTCACGTGGGTGGCTTAACTCGTACACGATTGGTTTGTATGTTCCATTAATACAGTGCTGCAAAGTTTATTCCAACCTTTATGCTCATCACAGTGATACTGGCATGATACCTTACAATTTAAGTATAAAGTTAAAGGTGCACTGTGTAACTTTGCTGGTGGAGTGTCTGCCACCTGCTTGTCTCCATGGAGATGTTACTGTTTTGTCTGAAACGTTTGCGTACGGCATCGAACATATTCATCTTGCATTTACTGAATAACATGGGGTGTTGTGGACCTAAAAACTTGCATTTTTACTTTGAGTTGGCTTGCCTCTCCACAGATTGGACATGTAACTTGACCTTGTGGTGTCCTGCTTTTGTCTCCATGGAGATAAAGTGCAAGGCCATACTGTAGAACATCCCAGACAGATGGATGCTCTACCAGAAAAGTTACACAGTGCATCTTTAAGTTATCAAGGCATAGAAATATTTTAAACGTGCACTATGATGTACAGTAGGGCCCATCACCTGCTTGTTCCTATAAAGATATAATTGCTTTGCCTGGCATGTAAGGCATTAAATATTTCTATTTTCATGGAAACAAGGAAGTAACATTGCCAGGACAAGTTACAGGTCAGGTCTGTGGAATGGTGACCCTGCTCCTAGTGAAAATTCATGTTTTCTGTCTTACTTTTGAGCAATAATAACGTCTATAATTTAATAAATGCAAATTAGTCGTGTTTAATGCCATACAGTAGAATCCAAATACACTTGATTGATATAGCACATTTTACAAAGTGCTGCACAGAGATCAATAAAATGAAGACAACAAAAAGGTCAAATGCTAAAATGTCATCGTAAAACAGTTAAACCAGTCAAATAAAATAAAAGCAAAACCATCAAAACCATAAAATGGCAGTAAATAAGGAATACACGAGACAAAGAGGACTGACCCTCCTCCAGAAAAGTTACACAGTGCGTGACTTGGAGGTCACTTAAGTGCATGAAAGATCATATTTCCTGACCAAAGAGTGAAATATATTTTTAGATTGACTTCGTTATGTTTTTGTCAAAAGTTATTAGCTTAGTGTCACCGTCACAAGACCTGGTTTGAGTCAGCGTGAACCCATGATACCTGCAGAATACAAAAGCACACTCTTCTCATCTTCTTTTAGACCTCTCATTTTTATTTGTGACATGCATTGTTCACAAGCAAATAATGCCACCACCAGGTACAACAGTGCTCTTATTGTAAAACAGAGCTCAGCCAATCCTCACGAGCATCACAGCCTGTTTGCTTTGTGAATTCCCTATAACTTAGACATTTCAAAGTGTCAAAAAACAGGCAAAACCACCCTGCTGTGATCACTGTGGATGGAATGATAGTCCCGTGGAAATTCAAGGTTGGGTTTTTACATCATTAGTCATATGTGTGTAACAGAACCATATAAAACGGGCCTGGTGTGTTCTAGGACATAGGCACAGGTGGACTTTGTGGAGTGAGCTTTCTCAGATTTTAAAAGGAGCAACAGTCGCTGAACATTTGGTAAGTTTGGAAAGAGAATGATGCTCGAAATGTAAAACAACTTTGAGTGTCTGAGGTTTAGCACTAATGGAATATAATCTTGTCTTTCCTTGCAGGTGTCAAAAACTTCCACAATGCTGTCGATAATTTTTATTTCATTGCTGATTTTTGGTGAGTCTTTTATTCATTTATCTTCAGTCTATGGATAATATTTTTAAGGTATTTTTCTAAATGACAGGACAGTTTTGGGAAAGAGTGTGGAGGGCATAAACACATAGTTTGACCTCAAACTTGTGTTGTGACATATTATGCTTTTTTGGTATAAGTTATAACATAAGCAATAATGATCTAGTTGATTGTAAACCACAATACTGATCTAAAATTACTTTATAATTTAAATGAGGTCCATTTACTTCCTGTTCAAAACTACAGAACCAAGAGGCCCATCTCTTTATAGAGGCGTTTCAATGAAAAAAAAAAAAAACAGGAGATTTTTATTTATGAAAAATGGCTGTCACATTTTTTTTTAACCATGAATGATCCAGAGTCTGAATTCAGCGCAGAGCAGTGGTCGGGGATAGGGGGTACGTTCAGTGGTTCTAATGTGCAGCATTACTCAAACATGCATGAATCATTTAAAATGCAAGTGCATAAATTACCATAATAAAAAAGCCAACACCATGGTCCATTTCAGCTTCAAAGCAGGGGCGGACTGGCAATTTGTACGTTCTTGAAAAGTCCAGGAAGGCCGTCCGACCGTGGGGCTAAATCAGACCGAATGGTGGTAATGGTGCTTAAGGTCAGGTTCATTGCAATAATTGTGTCTTTCTTATTAAAGCATCTTCTAAGGCCCAGATCGAAGTCAGAACCGCAGCCACCACTGCAGCGGCAACAGGTGCAGCAACGGGTGCAGCAACAGGTGCAGCAACGGGTGCGGCTACAGGTGCAGCTACAGGTGCAGCTACAGGTGCAGCTACAGGTGCAGCTACAGGAGCAGCAACGGGTGCGGCTACAGGTGCTACAGGTGCAGCTACAGGTGCAGCTACAGGTGCAGCTACGGGTGCGGCTACAGGAGCAGCAACTGGAGCGGCAACTGGAGCAGCAACTGGAGCAGCAACAGGCGCAGCTACTGGTGCAGCAACAGGCGCAGCCACTGGTGCAGCTACTGGTGCAGCTACTGGTGCGGAAACAGGTGCGGCTACGGGTGCGGCAACAGGAGCGGCAACTGGAGCGGCAACGGGAGCTGTCACAACCGTTGCTGTGGTCACAACTGGTGCAGTGGTCACAAATGGGACAAACAGCACGAGCGCAGCCCCCGCTCCCGTCGGACTCCTGTACCCCCACAGTGTGGCAGTGGGCCTCTTCATTGCTTTGCTCCTAAAGACCCTGATGCTGTGATCTCTGTGGGAGACTCTCTGTAAAATATGACCTAAACTTATTTATGTACAACCCTCAGAAGTAGAAGGCACATGACTTGATTCTCATAATGAACTGTAGGCCTATTTGAGCCAATTTAACTAAATGAAATGTGTGACGGGAGGATCCTCTGGATATTTGTAATAGGCCTGTTACATATAAGTTGTAATAGGCAACTCAAGTGTTGACAGATTTATATAATTTGAATGATACATTGAGTTCAATCTGTGTTGTATTATAATTAAAATGTCATATTATCAAACAGTTCCATTTGTACCGCCTTTTTAAACTGATCAATCAAATATTCTGTTAAAATGACTCAGCTGTTGCTTTGTGGTGAGTTTGATTTATGTTCTTACAGATGCCTTCATCACTCAGCCATGGATCAAAATGACACTGTGAGACAGAACATTACCATTGTGTCAATGTGGAAATGTCTCCAACTGTTCATGACATGACTAAGTCAGACATTTTTCATCTTAACTTAAGTCTGGATTAAGTTGTCGTCTTAACCAGTCTCGTGCAGTTAGTTTCAAGTAATTGTATGCAAGATTTTGGTTTTAAATTGTATTAACTTGACCAATCTTGAGTCCCCAGATACGAGTAACTATGTTCAAATCAATTATAATGTTTACTGATAATAATTATAATGCTGATTTATTCCTAATTTAAAAAAAAACAAAACAAAACATTGGACTTGATAGTCATGTTACCGAGAATGAGAAAACCAGTATGCAGTACACAGGAAACAACAGACTACATACAAACCCAATCTTGAGATAAAACAATTACATTATAAATTAACCTCAAATCTAAATTTTCATGGTTATAGCAAAACACTTCACATCTGTTTACCCACAAACTAACCTTTATAGCCATTTAAGAATGTGATATCAATGTCTATTTTTACCTTATTTTTATTTTATCATAGTTAACATTATTATTTCGTTATTATTCTGTTTTATGTTGCACCATAACACTGAAGCACCGGCATTGGTAATAAAACTCATTCTGATTCAACTATGGGGCTTGGCTTTTTTTTTTTTGGCGCACACTTTTGGAAATGAACAATTTGAAGAGTTATAGTTTTAAGACTTGCCTTTTTGTGTACACTAGGTGGTGCTGTTGAACACATTTGAAATTACAGGTGCTCAAATGTTCCCAAAATAATGAATCTATGAATAATTCAGTACACAATAAAGCAAGAGTCACTCGTACTTTGTTCTTTTCCAAATCGTGGAAACTTTATTTACAGTTCAAGTCAGTCACATGCAACATTTTCTCAAAATGAATAGACATGAAATTAGCAAAACAAAAAAGAAAAAAATAATGAATATTATTTTCTCCAAAATTCCAATATACAAAAATAGAGCTTACAAATACTGTACAGAAATTTCCAAAAATATTCTGCTGCAGAATTCTTAGTTTTATAAACAATGTCTGTGAAAGCTCACAAACAGAATCAGTGTTAACAAATGAGGTCTTGGTACAGAGGAGATTAAGAGAGAGATGTTACAGGAATACACAGGAATAAATATCAGTACAGACAGAGAAAAGGAAGATAGGGGCAGTGAGACTCAGAGTGATGCTATTGTAACAGCTCTGACTCAATGTTTGATGTGGATTTGACGGTTGCTTTTTCTCTGGACGTGTCTGGTCTATTTATAAAGGAGTTAACTCAGGAGCGGTGCTGACGTCAATCGGCATTTATCAGTAAGTGGGGACATTACGAGTCATGAATGCCTCGCTCTCATTCTTCTGCGTTATTTGCCTCTGTATCTGGCAGATGCGTCAACTGTGATACCAGGATGTTTCCGAAATGGCAGGAGCATTGATTCATTGATTCCTAACACTTGTTTATAGTTTTTAGATTGGCACTTTTAACAAGGTGCTGGACGGAAAACACAGAGGAAGAAACAGAACAGGGAGAGATGCACCGTTCATGATCAGACACTTAACAATGCAAAAGAGTTACCTAGGCCTGTCACGATAATTACAATATCGACTTCAGTGTATGAAAGGTGGAACACTATATTTTGGGACTCAATATTTATTGTTTGTACTTTTTCTTCTGGCTATATGGTCAGATTTGAGCTGTGGAGGGTTGAATGAATAACGTCTATGACTAATTACAGATGCAAACATTTACTTAAGTGTACTAAAGTTCATTGTTTTTGTGGTTTATGTGTCAGTGATAAAGATAGGCTGATATATTGAGCCGACATTTGCACTTTTGGCCTTAAATCTCCATCAGAGGCCAATATTTAATTTGAGCAAACCAGCCGGCTAAATATGCGTTAGGAACATATCATAAAGCTTTATTTGAACACTTTAGTCCAAAGAGGGTACTGCTCTACACAGTTTGCAGTAAAAGAAAGTTGAGGATTAAGGCCACCACACACAACAGGATTTTTCGGTCTTAAACGATTTTTAAACGTGCGACAAAAAGTGCACACACCACAGACACGAGGAGAATCTTGTGAAACTTAAAATCTCTGATCGCAAGGACTACAGTGGGATATGTCCGCAGACCACAGGATATAAAGTTGTGAGCATGATTGCATCAGCTGTTTCCTGTCTACAGTAAAATGTCTCGCTTTCATATTCTTAAGTGTTCTAAAGATCACAGCACTGCACTCCTAGTTTAGATAAAAGTCAAACCTGTGTTGTTATTATTTGTGAAATGCAGTGCAATACTTCAGATACATGAATTTTAAAGCATAAAAGATTGGAGATAAAGTACACAGGAAGTAGAGTCACTATCACTAATCTGCAGTTTCACCTCGATCCGTGCACTGTGTGGATGTAAACTGACAAACATGAGGAACTACTCTCACCTTTTTACTTTTAAAAAACTGCTTCAAACTCGATTAATAGCCCCGTTTTGTGGACTGGGTGTCATTATTTGCGCTGGGCGAATTCTAAGGAGAATATGGAAGAGATGCTACAGTTTAAATTTACAACTTGCTATTTCCTGAGTTTGTATCTTTCGCCTCTGTGTTTTGTCACTCCTCTGCCCCTGATGCTCTGTTTTTACTCTCTGTTGCTGTTGCGCTGCTGATGTTTGGTGGTTACGATATGACAGAGCAGCTCAGAGTCACACTGACACATCACATGAAGACCACAGCGGCTTCAAAATCGCACACGAAGACACAAAGTCGGGTCATGCCTCTCTGAACTCCCTGAAATCGCAGCCAAAATCACGCAAATTCTCCTTTAGTGTGTGGCGGTCTTTAGTTTGTACTATATTTTAATTTGAGAATTTAAAAAAAATACCTAAATCGGCTCTACATTATCAGCTCAATATCTGCATTTTTCATGGTCCAAGTATCAACCACGAAAAAATGCATCTCAGTTGATCTCTAGTCAGTGGGATAAATTAGTTAAACACTTCAAAATTTCTTATTGTGACAGGCCAAGTGTTACTTAGGCTTTTGTGTGCACCTTAGACACTACGACTGATGCAGCTGTCTACTTTACATCGCTCAGTGGCGATAAAAGTGGTAGTTTTTTTCTTAGCATATACCTTTAAATTACATGTTATAACACACTGTTCAGAAACAAATAGGAGCCAAAACAGAACAATTTCAGTGACAGAAATAAAATCAGATTACTGGGAGTACATGACAAAGGCCCATTATCTGTCGCATTTTGTTCCTACTTACATGGAAGCCTTGAAAGTGAATGATATCAATTTCTCTTGTATCTTTATGTGAATATGGTGATAGAGGTCATCATAACTCTGTACTGTTAGTTCAGATAAGGCTCTAAGTATCTCTGAAGTGAAAATAGCAACGATTTCTTCAAGTTGTAGCTCAAAATGGACTGCACGCAAGTGGCGATTAAGGAATATTCAATACGAGATATGTTCAAACGGGCTTTTACATTGTCCTAATTACTACGATTCAAAACAAAGACGTGTAACTGATAAAGCACAACCCCATCTCTGACCATGTAATAGCTAAAAGGCACACATATTTGAAGATATATTACATACTGTATTAAGGGTTAATATTTTTTAGGGTCTTGTGGTGAACTCAAATTTCAAATACATTGTTTGGTTATAATTTAGGCCTGTCACGATAATTACTGTATCACGTTATCATTCATATACATCAGACATGTCAGACTCAGGGACCAAATTTGGCCCACAATATAATAATAGGCTAAAACAGATAGGCTATATAGACATTATTTATTAAAAATTGTGTTATTATTTTATATTATGCTTGTTCTGGATTCAATGTTTAACCAAAACTATTATTAAACATTTATTTTAAGAAGCATTTTAAAAAAGGTTAACGTTACATATCTCGAAAGAAGAGAAAACATGCAGATGTTGTTGAAATTTTTCAATAAATATTTAGTTTGGGCCACGAATAAGTCCCAGTTTTAAATTTTGACCCTCTGTGAATTTGAGTTTGACACCCCTGATATACGTGATACGTTCAGTACATGACAGATGAAACAATAATTTTTGAGGGTCAGTATTTATTGAGTTACTTTTTCATTGTACTTCTTCTCTGTGGGGTTCTTTTTGTTATTTTTTTATAGATAAATTTGTTTCAATTTTATCGTTTATCATTGATATTTTCTTCAGCAATGCATCTTCAAAAGGTATTCTCGTGACAGGCCTATTGTAATTCAGAAAAAATGACTTTACATACTTTGCTTTTACCACATTTTTTCACTTTTGAGAAGTTTCTAAAAATCTGATTGGAGACTGTGCCTTTATTATCATCAGATCACTTTGTATTTCGGCTTCTATCACCCATGAAACTTTTACCTTGTCAAACCTGCAGTAAAGAAGACAGGAGTCAGTAGCAGAGAGTCGTATGCACCGAAGAGACAGCACCACAACAGTGCAAACCAAAAGGCCTTTATCAACCTGCTGACCTCTGGCACTAGTAAACTGGACGGGGCAGGGTCTGGTTTCTTATGTGGCCAAATATATAAATATGCTGACCAGTGCAGTGATATGCAAAGGCAGTAATTCTGGTGTAGGTGTGTGGTGGAGGCATGTACCACAAATTTCAAAATAAATACAAAATAAATACAAGCAGATAACAAAAAAGTGCAACTGATAGACTTCATTCTGGTCAGATTTAGTTGTAGATATATTTTCATGTATGGATTTAAACACTTTGGGTACAGACCATAGACTGTGTATATAACTGGACATAGCTGAGTGAGTGTGGGGGCGCTTCCGGCTCCATCGACTCTGGTTTCAATAGGCTCTAGTTACGCTAACGTCACAAACCAGGAAGACGTTTGGAAATATGCGATGACAACTTCTGGCGGGCTCTGTTTGCGGTAGTAAGTCTGACAAAATCAAATGGCCCAGTTTTCTTCATCTAAATGTCATTGTAGCGTTACGTTATGTTTGGCTAATCAACAATTACAACCATTACTCAGTTTTCATAATTTCCCCACTGACACACAACTCCGAGCGCACTGGGTACATGAGATTAGAAGAGATGAAGACGATTCCAAACTGCACATATGTATGCAGTCTTTATTTTACTGTTGATGCTTTACTTCATTGGGTTTTTTTAGTCGGTAGGTGACCCCAGTGTCAGTAACTACACCGGAAGTTGCCATCGCATGTTTCCAAATGTCTTCCTGGTTTGTGACTTAAGAGTGAACAGAGCCTTGAATAGACTTTATATTGAAAAAGCGTCGCCGCTCTCTGTGTAACTGCTGCTGTCAGGCTCCTCATTTTAGTCTTAAAATGTTCGTATTAACTCGCTCTACATGATCTTGCTGTTTTATTTTGCAGTTTTGTCTGTAAATCAATTCCAGTTTCTAATATGGAACTGGCTTCAAATCTCTCCTATAACTTTCAGCATCGATGAGCTTCATTTGACTGGAGCTGAATGTTTTGGGTAACGTCACACTCTCTTAGTCCACTTCTTTACACAGTCTATGGCACAGACCTGGTTCCTCAAACTGGGGGGTGGCTGCTTTGTAAATCAATGTGTAGATAAAACATAAGGCAAATAAACTTCAAAACTGGGATTTGATACCTCCCGCAATAATCATCCTATTGATAATTTGCAACCGATGTCATCAACATTTCCTGAGGGTGTGATGCTAACTGTAGGCACTGCTCTGTCTGATGCTTTGTTACTCAAAATAGTCGGAGCTTTGTTTTAAGACAATCTGACCAGAGAGAGCTGACTTAGCTGGAAATACAACAGGTGAGCAGATATTTGCTGTTAAACTAGTTTCTCAAACATAAAACCTGCCAGTCACAAGCATTAGTTTTTCTCTCACTCTCACTTTTTTGTTGAAAATCAAACACCTCAACAGGAACATGAACGCTCGTATTGATCGCACACTCCTGAAAATGTACTTTTAAATCAATTTTTTGTGTCTTTTCTTGATTTTTCAGACCATCTTTTTTGACAGCATTTGCTAATGTGTGCATCGCGTCACCATAGTAACATTCCTCAATAGACATCCATGTAGAACACCCCCAGCGCGATCTGCAAAGTATCAATATTGTACTTCTTATTACTCCTCTACATTGCCTTTAATGACATTCTTTTTGCACTACACAGCACTCCCGAGGGCAGACTGTCTCACTAAAAATGATTTTGTTCAGCGTGTGATCTAAAACACAGATGAAAAACAACAGTCACATTTTAGATACCACAATGTAAAGGAACAAGATGTGTAACCTTTAAAAGAGTATAGTGTTGAAAGCCTGCGCTGTCTCACATTCAATCTTATCACATTTTCTCAGCTTTGTGCCACTCACAAAGAACTGAACTTTTCTGTCCCTTTGACATTTTCTCGAAAGTAATAGTTTAACCAATGTGGTTCTGTACTATAAAAGGAAATAAAAACATACCTTGGTTACTACTTTCACAAGCAATTTTAAGGTTCGACTTCGCTTAAAGTGCTAATTAAAATGTGTCATAGTTCTTGGCTTTTGTGTTCTTTCCTCCTGGTCTTTAGCTGGTGTCCCCAGAAAAGTGCTTTGGTTGTGAAACACTATTGACCACATTGGCCAAAAATGAAGACTTCTTTTGAACAACTCCTCTTCATCGTCCATGTAAAAAAAAGGAATAAAAAACAAAAATAAAAACTTAATGAGGACTCTTCAGGGATGGTGTTGGAAATCCTTTATGAACTAAAGCACTGTGATGGGACGAGCACTGTGAATCTTCAGTCATGGCTCTCACTCAGTCAGACCAGTGTAGTTGTGACTGTGGTGATGTGTAGGGGCACCGCGCGTGGCTACACCAGGTTCTCGATGCCAGGCAGGGGCTGTTGTGTGGGCTCCGTGGTGCCCGCCTGCTGCGCCAGCTGCAGCACCGGCATGTTGCACAGCGGGCACACCTTCCTCACCTCCAGCCACTTGATGAGGCACCTGTGGCATAAAAAGATACTTAAATTTCTAGCTAAATTGCAATAGTAAAGAACAGACTGAATGCTCAACACCGATTCTGATACTACAATGATAAAAAAAACACAATTTATTTAGATAGAATGTGATTTTCTATATTAAATTGAAGTACTTTCTTTTATATTACCATGTGGCCTTATATCTGTGTAATCCTTCAGTGGTCCAGGGCGTATACTAGTCTGTGTGTTCTGATACCGCTCAAGATTAGATCTGCGTATTATTCAGAAGTTGCAGATATGATACATACTGTACCTTGATACACAGGCCACGATACGATACATATCTCGATACAGTGAGCTTTTGATTTGATACGGTTCAATAAAAAATAAAGGCTAAATCATGGCTTTGTTAAAGTCTTTGTTAAACCACTTCTTGCGCAAAGTTAACTTGAAGCACACCCATTTTAATCATCAAAACAGTGAAATGTCAAATGTGTTGCATAAACGAGTTTCCTTCCTCTAAACAAGCAACAAACTGTAGCTCTGTAACAAAATAATTTAGTAAAATACACCAAAAAATACACTTGGCGATATATTGATACAGCAGCCCCTGATATCGATACTGTATCATCACATTAAACAATACGATATATAGAGATATTTCTATATTTTGCACACCTACTCAAGATCGCCAAGTGATTTCTGAATTAGATGTATTGTATTCAATAAGCAAAATGTTATTAATTAAATGCCTATTACTATTATGCATGTATCATTTTGATGCCTAACTTTGTACAATTAATAATGGTTTATGTTTTATAGGCATCGGACTATACTTTTTCTAAGACTGTGGCTCTTATATTTACTCAATTTCTTGTGACTGTAAAAACTAGAAGCTCTCTGGCATTTTCATTTTTAAATGTAGCTCACTGGAGGAAAAAGGTAGGAGACTCCTGCTCTAAAGCTATTCAGGAAAGGTTCACTTCAGTCCTGTGAATATAACTTCTTTAGTATCGATACCTGCTCAAATGAGTATCTAGTTTCGATACTAGCTTTAGTATCGATTAGTACGGTTTTTCGATCCCTTTGACAACCCTACACTTCACACACATGTTGGCACAATTTGTTCCTTTCCAAAACCAAATGCTCCTTGTGTAATTGAGGAAAATAATTGAGTTGTATTTTTCCTGGCAAGTGTGACTGCGATTAGGTTTGCAATATATACGTTTAAAAAGTAGGATTATGTTCAGAACACTCATAATAAACAACTGGAGCATTACCATTTGAGAAGACTGAAACATGAACTGACAAACTGAGAATCCCATTTTGATAGAGGTCTAAACTACAGGGACAATATTTTTCTAAAAAGAGGGTATTCTGTTCTTTGCAGAGGACAGTCTATTGTCTAAATAATTGCAGCCTTTGCGATTTGATAATTGCTCCAACTCAAATTGCAATTTCCACATTGACTGTGATTATCTGCGGAGCCCTACTACGCACTTCCACTGCACACTGTACACTTTCAGCCCACTACCATCACCAACATATGTTTAATAATAATAAAAAGCAATCTTATCTTACATGAGTGAGTTGTGGCGACATTTTAATGAAACTAAACTGTATTCACTCAAACTAATGGCCACTTTCTACTGGGTCCCTTGTGTGAAGTGACAATAACAAGGGGAGGAGTTTGGGACCAGTCCAGACGAAACCAGCAGGGGGCAGAATCACCCTCCAGCTGTAGGGAAGTTGTGTTGTGGCTTGTGAGGCATGATGCAAAATGATAACAAAACTAAAAAAAAAAGCCGTAGCTATATAAATATATACATGTAAAGTAAGTTCGGTCAAGTAACATTTGTATAGTGCGATTACAATATATAATTAATGATGTGGTGTGTGACCTGCAGCTGATTGTGTAAGACTCTGTGTGGCTTTGCTTAAAGGGTTGATGTTTATGTAAAGTTTAGACACGGTCAAACTCCTCTCCCTGCCAGTGGGTAGAAAGTAGGCCAGGGGAGGTGTCGTGCTGCTACAAACAAGTCAAATGGACTGTTTGTGGGGCAAGGGAGGCCCGGGCTGAGCTCAAACTGTGCAAACCGCTCTGTCTTTGTTAGGAATGGTTCATAAAAATGTCACACATAAATATGACATGGTATTTGGTTACAGGCAAGTTTTTTTTTCTTCTAGTGGCGTTAAAATGACAATATACAGAGAGAGATACAGGACTGCATACCATACTCACTCATAGCCTCTCATCTTTGCATTGTTTTCCTTACTCCTCAATAAAGTTTGTCTAAGTCTAAGTCTGAAGAACCTCAAATTCATAACAGGGTAAATCAGAAAGCTCACTTACTTTCGATGAAAAGCGTGTTTGCACGGACAAATCCCCAGCTCATCCTTCTGTTTGAACTCCTCCAGGCACACAGCACAGATCTGAAAATCACATAAAAGAAAATCAATTCTGTGGAAAAAAATTATAACTTCACTTTTAGCAAGTCATTTTGTAAGGCACTATTGATCTGATCTCCCTGTAACTGATCTGAGACAGTTTTGAAAAGACAACTCAGCACAAAACAAAGGATAAAATGGATCCAGTGAGTGCCCAGAGTCTGACAGTTACCACAACTTTCAATAGGGGAGTTTGTCATTTTGGCAGCCTCTGTTTTTCCTGTCTTGCTGAGACTCTCACTCCTTCATCCACAAAGTTTCTCACCTTTTAAAGAAAGACTAGATGGACAAGCGAGTGTGAATACAGCAGCAGGGGAGTTTTAGGGCCCTTCACTGGTCTGAATAAACAGAAAACACTGTCTAATGAATGCAGAGTGAAAGAGTGTGTCCTTATGTGTGTCACATACAGTGGAGCGCTGACTGTTGAAACCTGTTTAAGGGATCTATTTAACATTGGCACAAAAACATCCATCTTAAGGCTACATTTATATGATGACAGTCTGAACAGAAGATGAAAAAGTGGCATCGCGTTTTCACTTTTTACTCCACATTTAGACAAGCGTTTTTGGGAGATAATCTGCGTGCAAACGGTGACGCAAAAGTGTGTGGAATTTGATTGTGTATGCATGCCAGGGGGCTAGGTGGTGATGTATGTGACATAAACGCATACGTGACCTTAGCAGATCTGACCAGAGTTTTCCGTCTTGGGAGGTGTAGACAGAAACGCTACGGCGGAGCGTATTCAATGTTTCAAAGTGGTTTCAGATGTTTGCGTTTTTAAGCCCCAAAAACACTGTCACCATCTAAACAAAAGGCACTTCTGATAAAATATTTTGTCCTTTTTACCCGCAAGTATTCTCATGTGAACAGGTCCTAAAATACCTTTCAAAAAGTTTTGGTTATATAAGATCTGAACTTTGTTTAAAGATCCTATATTACACAAAATTACACAAATCTTGTGAGCTTTAAGCCATGTTATAATGTTGTCACCTTCTCAAAAACATACCCAGAGTTGTGTTTTGTTTCATTCACAGATTGAGTAATCCTTTATTACTAGTCTGTCTACATCTACAAAGCTCAAAATCCTCTGTGGTGTCATGTTGTGGTATTTTAACAGAAAGTTAGCATCCACCTTGTACCTTTAATTCAGTAGATTGGTAGTTCCTGGGGTGAAATTATCCAAAAGATTATTGTTAAGGTGTACAGAGCTTAAAAACATAGTGGAGCACTTCACAAGGTGGAGTGTTTTCTGTTTGAGAGGAGGTTAACCTAAAAATATGTAGGATTTGTGTGTTAAACATGTGTGAATAAAACAAAACACAACTCCAGGTATGTTTGTACTAAGGAAACAACATTAAAACATAGATCAGAAAATAGTGTAATATGAGCCCTTTGAGCTTTCACTGTTGAAATGTGTTAAACCTGTTTATTTAACATTGGCAAAAACAACTTAAAGACCTTCCAAAATGTCCTGGTTACGCTACATTTGTCTTAACTTTGTTTTAGTAATCTCTCCAAACAGATGCTTTGACGTCGTAGTCCTGTAATGTGGGTCATTCCCCCAGTGTTTGTGTGTCTGCAATGATTGACTGCCCTTAAACAAATAGAGCTCGGTGCACTCCCATTGTGCTTTAGGATGGGTCTGACACAGCACACAGCACGGCTTCAAGGGCCGGTGGGAAATTCCAGCGCTCCCGGTCACAGTCGCATACACGTACCTGCTTTTGTCACTTTCATTTGCATATGAGTGTCAAACAGATAGACCCCCAGCAGTTTTCTATTGAGATAACAGTGTGGCTGTTCTACGTTATCAACTGCCCCTGTTACTTTCTAACCTGGAGAGCCGATCAACCGTGAGGAGACCAAGGCCACGAGCTCAAAATCATTCTAAAACTATTCAGAAAAGGTTCATTTCTTCTTCTTGTGAATTAGGATTAAACTTAGACCGACTTTATTGAGCCACAAGGGAAATTATTTGAACACAGTAGCTCACACATCACAATATAATACAATAACAAAGAGCAAAAGGTTCATTGTGTAACTTTTCTAGTGGAGCGTCCTTCAAATGCTTTTCTCCATGGAGATGTTATTGCTTTGTCTGGAATGCTTCGCAGTATGGTATTGATTAAACCTTTCTATCTTCACGGAGACCCAACCAAACAAAGTTACAGGTCAGATCTGTGGAGAGGCGACGTCACTCACGGTCAGTATTTTTGAACTATAAAACCATCTAAAATTTAATAAATGTAAGGTAGAGCTGTTTAACGTCACACTCTGGAACATTCCAGAGAAAGCAGTGACTAGGGGTGTGCAAAAAATATCTAAATATCTATATATCATATTGTTTAATATGATGATACAGTATCGATTTCGTGAGCTGCTTTATCGAAATATCGCTATGAGTATTTTTTGTTGCATTTGACTAAATTATTTTGTTACAGTGCTACAGTTTTGTTGCTTGTTTAGAAGAAGGAAACTCGTTTATTCAACACGTTTGACATTTTGATTCGTTTTGATTATTAAAATGGGTGTGTTTCATATTCCATTTGGCACAAGAAGTAGTTTAACAAAGACTTTTAGTATCACAGCCATGATTTAGCCTTTATTTTTTATTGAACCATATTAAATCAATTTAAAATATATTGTATCAAATCGTATTGAATCAAAAGTTCACTGTATTAAGATATGTATCATATCATGGCCAATGTATTGAGGTATGTATCGTACCAGCAACTTTTTAATGACACCCAGCCCTAGCAGTGACATTTACATAAAAACAAGCAGGTGACAGACCCCAAAACAAAGTTACACAATGCACATTTAAGTCACAAAAACAGCAATCTGACTTTTTTGTAGTACTGATACCTGCTCAAATGAGTATCAAGTTTCCATACTAGTTTTTAGAACCCGATTTTCGATACTTTTACAACCCTAGACTTCACACACATGTTGGCTCACTCCATTCCTTTCCAAAACCAAAAGCTCCTTGCACAATTTAGGAAAATGGTCTAGCTGAAATTTTTTGGCAAACATTGTGATTGCGGTTAGATCTGTTTAAAAAGTAGGGTTTTGTTCAGAACCTGCATAATAAACAACTCCATCAGAAGACTGAAACATGAACTGGATTTACTACACTTTGACAAAGGGCTGGTGTTATGGGAAAAACATTACTCATGATTTGTTTCCCTCATATTGATCAATCATGAATTTTTATTTTGTTTGATTCAGTCTTCCCAAAACAAACTCCAAGCGTTTTTAGTTTTTCATGAACATAAAAAGTACAGGCTTTTCATCTGTACCATTTAACATAAAAAAAACCACACACATATTGGGCCCATATTTGAACTTTTTAGTGTATTGTCTGTCTTCCTTAAATCACCAGCACAGGCCAGTATTTTGTTTGGGTTGATCTACTGCCAGAAAATACACACAGAGTTTTATTTTACTTTAACTCAGAACACTGCACAAAATGTGACTACACAGCTCTCTTATGGGTTAGTGATAAAAAAAACAAACAAAAACAAATATAAAAAAGGGTCTGGGGTGAGTTTCTAGTAAATTTACAATACATAATATGAGGAAAATAATCAAAGCAAAAATATTGGCAGAGCTTGTAAGACATAGCTGGCACTGGATTCTAAACAATCTAGGATTTATATATTAAAAAAATAAAAAAAAAAAAAAAAAAAAAAAGGAAAGAAAGGGGAATAAAATACCTTCAAAATTATGCTTTAAGGTCATAGTGAAAAAAATATGAAAAGAAATGCTGACGGAGAAAATAATATTAGTTACATAGTTAAAAAAGGAAAATTAAATTATAAATAGGCCAAAAGAAAAAGGGGCCAAGCAGTATGATTATGCTGCACTACCACATATTATTATTATTTTTTTAATTTACTTTTTTTGTGTGTGTGTTTTTGGGGGTAAATAGCAGGGAGCTTTATTGTTTTATATATTATTTTATATTTTTGTGTCTTGTTTTCATGTCTGTAATTGTATTATTTAATGTCATATTTTTTGTTTTTTGTCTTTAATAAATACAAAAAACAAAACAATTTAATAACAGCGTTGGCCATGAAAACACCCATATCAGTCGATCTATTCTTCAGTCTGCTCCAAACCACAGGCTTTTACTGGCAGAGGACTGGCTGCTCTCCATTCGCCACACCCCAACCATATTGATGTTTCGTTTAATTGTCCAGCCCTTCTTTGAAACCACGCAGAACTGTTGTTTATTTTACCCACTTGTTAAGCAAAAATGACTTGGCCCATTGTCAGAGATGTCATGTCAGTGTGAACTTTGTGGCCCAAAATATAACTATCATCACATTCAGTTTTCATTCACACAATCCTCACTGCAGCAGCTAATCTTATCCCTCTGTTTTTAGCAACAAATAAACCGTGATATGAAGACACACAGGCTGTTTTAGTGATGTAACTTTGACTTACCTCATGTAAATTTAACTCTTTGACCTTTTCCTTTTGGATGACCTAAAAAGGATTAGAAAAAAAAAAACATAATAAAGTCAGCCACTGTGATTTAAGGTATAAATGTGGAACAAATGGTCCTTAAGGGAAAACGCAGTTAACATTTCTGCTCACATAAGATTTGCAGTGTTACATAAGTTATAGGCTATGACAAATAAATAGAAATGTGCTGTGTTGATGCAGGGTTTGTCCTCTACTGGTGTTACATAAGTCTATGGACATGCCTGTTTTACCTCGAAGTATCTTCACGCACGACGTTAACGTGAACAGACGACTCAAATTCACATCATGTTTACCCCCAATCAAGTCTGACCACTCACATCCTGGTCTACGCGCAGCTCAAGCAACCAAACACGTGTGAACAGGGGCTATATGGGTTCAGCTGCTTGGAGTAAGTCATAGATACAGAACGGTAGATCTTGCGTTTAATACTGCCGGCATTTTGGTTCAGGAGGTCCATGGTCTAAGGTAAGGTCTAAGGTTTTTAACAGTATCAGCGAGAGAAGATGCCGCACTTGAAGTGGAATAAGAAGACAAAAGAGCAAAGCAGAACATTTCATACGCAAGACTTTATTTTGTTCGGCTATGATACTAAATGTGTGTTCTAAACCCAGAATGACTAAACCCAGGACTAAACAAGGACTGAACCAGGACTAAACCAGGACTGAACCAGGACTGAACCAGGACTGAACCAGGAGGATTAAACCAGGACTAAACTAGGACTGAACCAGGAGGACTAAATCAGGACTGAACCAGGATTAAACCAGAACTGAACCAGAACTGAACCAGGAGGACTAAACCAGGACTAAACCAGGACTGAACTAGGACTGAACCAGGACTAAAAGAGGACTCAACCAACTCTGAACCCCGGACTGTCCCAGGAGACCTAAACCCGGACTGTACCAGGACTGCAAAAGGACTGAACTAGGACTAAACCAGGTCTGACCCAGGATTAAAACAGGACTGAACCAGGACTAAACCAGGACTAAACCAGTAATAAACCAGGACTAAACCAGGACTAAACCAGGACTGAACCAGGACTGAACCAGTAATAAGCTAGGACTAAACCAGGACTGAACCACAACTGAAACAGGACTGAACTAGGACTAAACCAAGATTGAACAAGGACTGAACCAGTAATAAACCAGAACTGAACCCCGGACTGACCCAGGACTGAACCAGGTCTAAAACAGGACTAAACCAGGACTAAACCAGAACTGGACTAGGACTAAACCAGGACTGAATCCCGAACTAACCCAGGAGGCCTAAACCAGGCCTAAACCAGGCCTAAACCAGGACTAAACCAGGACTAAACCAGGACTAAACCAGGTCTGAACCTATCACCTTGTCCCTGATTGATGTTCATTCATTTAAAGCAGCATTACCCCAGTACCAAGATGGCGGCTTTGTTGACGTGTTTATTCCAATAGACAGCCGTCCTCAATGCGAGATCTACAGTTCTATGACTATGGCAGTAAGTTAGCATTATCATTGGCACTAAAACTTTTCACAGTCATCTGGAATAAGTTCTCCACTGGAATATCCTCGTATTAGTCAGAATAAATATATATAACATATTTAAATTATTGATACTTTGCAGCTGATGCTATCAACATTCTTTGGGGGTGTGACGCTAACTGAAGGCTCTGCACTGTCTGAAGCTTTCTTATACTCTCACCTTTTTCATGTAAAATGTGCTGTTTAAATCCATTTTCTTTTTTTTTCTTGAGTTTTTCAGACCATCTTAAAACTTTTCTGTCTGTGTTTGCTGAAGCGTGCGTTGTGTCTCCATGGTCTGAAGATTCCGCCATAGACATACACGTAGAACACCCTGAGTGTAATGTCACTGCAAAGTATCAGTTTCTTTCATTTTTACTTGTAAGATGTCATGTTTGTTTTGACACAAACTGGCCATGCGTTTAAAAGGGGAAATGTGTGACGCAATGTTTCGAGAATATTTTGGAGAACATGAAAATGAAAGTGCGAATCAGCCTCGTCCAGTTGAACCCAGACTACAGTACTATTACTAAAACAAGAGTTATGTAAAAATAAATTACAGGAAGCATTATGACCTGGTCGGTTTCTATACTTACTTGTTTGTAGGCATAAAGTTCTTTGTGTGCCTGGTGCCGTAGTCTGTGAAAACAAAACAAAAAACAAGTGCTTGATTAGAACTGAGATTCAAACCTCCAGGTCAAGTAACTATCCCTAAACCCTGCAAGAGAAAAACAACACAAAGAAAAGGTTTAATTTTGGCATTTAAGTTTTGTATTGGGCCAGATTGTAAACAAACAAAAAAGGATGGTTTGCGCTCTGTTAGTTAGCAGTGGTTTATTCATATTTGGCTTACTATGTAACGCAATAGTAAGTCAAGTTACACATTAACAAGAATAACTTCTATCATCAGGCCAAAGAGACCATAGCCCCAATGGATAGACCCGTAGGCACAGAAGAGCACTGGTAAAATATCAACTAAATGTGATGGTGTAGATGGACCAAAATAACCCTAACACCGAGTGCAAAAGAACTGAATGAGGACGGAAGATAGAAGGATGGGTGACAAGAAAAGCCTAATTTTGAAAGACATTTTTGCAAAAGAAGGAAGGAAATATATGAGACATGTAGGTTGTAAGATTTACCTCCATTAAAAGTAACCTTAACCCCTCGCAGCAGAGTGAGAGGGATCTGTAAAACAAGCAGCACAGTCTAGGAGAGAAACTGACATGATTCTCAAAGAGACCAGCAGATAAAGCTGCAGACACTCCCAAAGTTTAGAACTGGAGACTAGGGGCCCAGAGCTAATTGTGAGTTCAAAAACAAGAGAGAAGATAACAAAAGTCAAGCACGTGATCTTGTTTGACTTGGCCTGCTCCTTTGCTGTTTAACTTATACACTATAACTCTACAGTGTCATAAGTGCAGACAATGGATGACTTAGTTATTATGTATTCTAGACGGTCCTTTTTGGGATTTTTAGTTTCATGCCCTGAATCTGATCTCTGGCACCATAAATATGAGACTTCATTAACAGAGAGCTACTACCTTTATTTTATAATGAGCACCAAAAGGGCAGAACCACTGTACTAGACGGTGACTAACAGCCCTGATGACTAATGGCCTTGGCAGACGTGATGGGCCCTTTGGGAGGCTGCATCTTTAGGAGCATTGAGGGGAAATCTGACCCCTATTTCTTTGGTAAATTAACATGGCAATGTGCTTTCACTGAGTCAAGGTGCCACATCCAAATCTGGTGTTTTCTTTCCGCAGGGACAAAGCAAAAATAGCCTGTACTTACCATGTCAGGGTGAATTTTGAGGGAAGCTTCTTATGTCTTACATTAAAAGATGAAACTGCTTCCGGAAAAATAGGTTACGACTCATTTTTAATGCCATGGTAATAATTTAGACATGCAAGTCACAAATTGTTAGCAGTGTCTCCAAACTGTGCTGTTGAACCCTTTTACCGTCAGGTAAGAGGTTTACCAAAAGTCAAAATCAAAATTAACATGATAATGCATATACTTGATGAGTGTCATGCAGGGCAATAGCATTAGCATATGCTACAGTTTTACAACCTTGGCCATCTAATATGATCTTATTATATCTTTGCTTTATTCCAATAAACTCAAACTGCATTATTTTGTATTGCTGTATGTAATATATCAGATATTGAAACTACATAAATACAAAATACAATATAAGAATCATAATTTCTAGATATATGTGTGTATTTAAATGGTATTGGTGATGAGGGTTAAAATGTGCTTTATTACAGTTACAAATGGTTTAGTCTGACTGAAATGTTACAGACTGAACCACTGTCTGTACGACACTCACCAAACACCACTCAGAGGAATAAAAGTGTGAGAAGGATTTGCAGATCTGACCTGATTAAGTAGCAGCAGAAGAGGAGGCTGAGGATGAACACAAAGATGGCCGTCCCAAACACCACGATGTAGATATTAAGAGGAAGGTTCTGGAACCCTATATTTGGCATTCTGAAACTGTAGTGCGGAAAGTCGGAGCTCATGGATAATCTGGAAAAGAGGCACAAGAAGGAAAATCAGGTTGACTAATTATGTAATTCTATTGAAACACAAATAGCATTAAAGCACAGCCTGATGTAGAAAGAGATGACTTTTAAAATGAGAGGGGGGACTTTGCTTTCAGAATGACCAAAAATAAATACAACTGTTATTTTACTATAACATCAAGTGGGGGGGTGTTATGCATGTCTACATTGGTGGAAAGTTCACCAATTCCCAGTAAGACACAATACAAACATTAGCAAACACAGCCAAATATGCTTTAAGACTCAAGAGAACTCAAGAGAAAATACAAAATGGATTTTAACAACACATTTTCAGGAGTCTGTGGTTAATTTGAGCATTGATGGTCCTGTTTAAGTGCACAGATCATCTCAGCTGTTGTAGTTCCAGCCAAATCAGCTCTTTCTGGTCAGGTTGTGTGAAAATAAAGCTGAGATTAAAGTCTAAATTGAGTAACAGCGCTTCAGACGGAGCAGTGCTTTCAGTCAGCTTCACACCCCCAGGGAATGTTGATGACCTTAGCTGCAAGGTATCAATTGACAAGAAGGGGCAATGCCACCCATAAAAATAACTGACTAATTACATCATTCAATTGAAACACAAATAGCTTTACAGCAGGGCCTGAGGAATGAGATGTGGTTCTTTCACTTTCAAAATGAGAGACACTTTTACTTTCAAAATGACAAAAAATAAACACAAAACATAAAATAGCACCTAATTTTTGACCTAAGTCTGTTATTGGTAAACTAACTTTATAATGCCAACAAAAACATGCAGGAAAATCTGGGACTATAGTACTGTTATTGTACTAAAGTAATCACTAACACAAAGTTTTCATCAAAGACCAGTGGTGGTAGAAGAACTCAATGTTGTTATTTAAGTAAAAACACCTGAGCAAAAAAAAATTATGTAAAAGTGTCACATAAAAAAATAAACTTAAGGAAAAGTATTGAAGTACCTGTTTAAAAATTTACTTTAAGTGTATAAAGTAAGGTATTTTGTGCAGATTTTGCATTTGATAAACATTCGTGCTGAAATTTGTCATTACATTTTTGAGTTTTATTTTGATATTTTTGTTCATTCAAACTATGAACTGTGAAAAACATTAACAATCTCAGCCTTTTGCAGCAGGTCTCAAACTATAATAAAAAATATTTTTCAGTCCTGCTCAAAAATGTAGTGCAATAGAAAGTAGAGATACGTGCTGTCAAATGTAATGAAGTAAATGTAGAGAATATTCACTTTCAAATATATTTAATTAAAGTACAGATACCTATATTTTTTACTTAAGTACAGTTCTTTACTACGTTTACTTTGTTATATTCCACCAGAGTGAAAAACAAAATAAAGCAAAAGGTACAAAATCTGCTAATTTTGTGTTCCCTAGGCCTGTCACAATAACAAATTTTGAAACTGAGAAGCTGCAGAGAAATATTGAGATAAATTATAAAATTTAAACTATTTTAAGCCACTGACACAAAGCAGGATAATGATGGTAAACAAATAATACTAACATTAAGTATAGAAGTTATTTATGCCCTCTACCCTATAAATATAGAGCCACAAAATATTTTCAGATACTAAACACAGCTTCATCTTTAAAGGTGCATTGCATAACTTTTGTGGTGGGGGCTCTGGCAAATGCTTTTCTTTATGGAGATGTTGTTGCTTTATCTGGAATGTTTCACAGTATGGCATTAAACCTTTCTATCTTCTGTCAAACCAAACCAGAACAAGTTACAGGTTAGATCTGTGGAGAGGCAAATCCACTTAGTCAGAATGCCAGTATTTTTGAGCTATAAAACCATCTGTAATTTAATAAATATAAGTTAGACCTGCTTAAATGACATATCCATAGAAAGAAGCAAGTGAGGTGACGAGCCCCCAACCAAAACGTTACATAGTGCACCTTTAAACGAGCTCTACACCCTTAAAAAGATCGTTTATTCATGGTATTAGAAACTTCTTGGTTGGGAACTTACTCAATCGGTATGGGGGGACATGACCAGACATGCCTGGGATAAGCCAAAGCGAGGGGAGGAGGACAGGAATAGCTCTGGCTCCTTTTGGGAGAGTCCTGCGCTCCTCCCCTTCACAAACACTAATGGCTTTATATTCAATGGAAAGTTTTGTGGGTTTGCTCCTCCCAGAGACATCCCACCGGAGTCCTGGGGGCATGATAACAAAACTGACCCCTACTCTAGAGTCAGGTTACAAAAACAAAAAAATTAACACTTTCATATCTTTTTACGATAATATTATATTATAACGTGATTTAAACACATTTTTTAGTAAACAATGACTTATGAAGGACCACAAATTTAAGCTGAGTTTACAGATAAATGTCTCCAGACAGCTGTGTTTGGACATCTGTTAGTGTTGGTGAAGTAACTAAATACATGAGTAACCTATTCTGGTAAAATGTGCTTCTTCTTGAGTGCAAGTGCATGTACTTCTTCCTTCATCCTTCCTTAAAAATAGTGATAAATAAATCTGTTAGTGTTGGTGAAGTAACTAAATACATGAGTAAACTATTCTGGTAAAATTACTGTTCTCGTGGTGAGTACATTTGCTTCTTCAGCCTTTGGGTAAAGTTACTGTTCTTGTGATGAGTACATGTGCTTCTTCCTTCATGCTTCCTTAAAAATAGTGATAAATAAAAGCATAACAAACAACAAAAGATCAAATATAAAGCTGTTCTAATACTGGGTTTTACATTATAATATTATATTGTTCAGAATACAGTATTATGATGGGACACTGTAACAAAATACGACACTACAAAGTATTTATACTTTGTAGTGGCATCACATTGGGGTTGGTGTTTTACATGAATCTCTATGGTTGAATGTTCAGCAGTTACCGTGGTGAGACAATGCATTGCACATTGGAAAAGCACTGTCAAAAGCATTTTTAAAGGTTGTCTGAAAGCTCAAGAAAAAGTACAAAATGGATTTAAACGACACATTTTCAGGAGCTCGTGATTAATTCTGTGACAAATGCTCATGGTCTTGTTTAGGTGTTTGATTTTCAACAAAAAGGTGAGAGTGACTAACTGAAAAAACGTTGGCTAATACTAGATATCTTGTGACTGTAATTTTATGTGTGAGAGATTTTTTAACAGCACAAATCATCTCACCTGTTGTAGCTCCAACTAAACCAGTTCTTTGTGGTCAGATCGTGTTGAAAGAAAGCTCAGATTAAACTCTAACAAACCTCAGACAGAATATGCCTACAGTTAGCGTCACAACCCCAGGGAAATCGCTGCGAAGTATCAACTCGGTATTCTGTAACTAAATACATTTTCAAAGTATTCTTCCTGGCTTTAACGTCATAACCTTGACCCAGTTCACACACACACTGTGGTTTTGGGGTCACTAACATGAACCATATGTGCTCACGGCAAAAGCAATTCATTTCGAGCACATGGCATTTATGATACTTGACACAGCAAGACTCTTCTGTTAAGTAGGATAACGTTTCCAAAAATACTAGAACATATACTAACTAGAATTTACAAAACAGTGCTTGAATTAATCCTATGTATACCCTTAAATATGTTCCCGGTATTAAACAATGTCTCACAAGCTTGTATAAACCCGCTGCTCACTGCTGTGAACAGGACACGATCGCTGTCAATACAACACAACATCTGTTAGCACTTAGCGCCCAACAGCTCAATATTGTACCTACTTTTCGTCTGTTTTTCTCCCCATGCAAATCTAGTGACTTCCAAGTAAAGAGACTCACCCTTCTGGAGACTTCATGGTGCAGAGATTAGCTCAAGAAAACAAATCGGGGTTGTCTCAGCTGTCGGCTACTTCTCCTCGGCTCCACATCACTGAACTTTTACAGCAGTGCTCCAGTTCAAACGGAGACCATTTTAACGACACAGGGACGGGGAAACGTTAACTGAAAATAAGTGAAAGTAGCAACACAAGTATCCACTGACAATAGGGCTGGCAAATTATCAAGGTTACGCACTACAAATCAGTTACTACTCCCTGTTCATTCAGCTCTAATTTAAAGGTGCACTACGCAGCTTTTTTTTGTGGAGGGTTTGCTCTCTACTTGTCTTTGCCTCAAATGTTCCACAGTATGACATTAAACAACTAACATTTATTCATTACGAGTGTTTCTGTTGCTCAAAAATACAATAATTCCTTCTGTGAATAGGGACGCCTCTCCGCAGATCTGAACTGTTGAACATTCTAGACAAAGCAATAACATTTCCACAAAGACAGATTAAAATTCATGCATTATTGTGGGAGAGATCAGATAAACTTTGACCCAAATAAGCAACATTACACATCCACTGACAATAGGGCAATCTCTATTATCCAATAAAAATTATACAATACTCGATAATAGAGAAACTACTTTATGCAACTAATACAGTATCCCCCAGGTTTGACTATCCCAAATTTAAGACTTTTTAAAGACTTTTTTAAAAACCACTTAAATGAAAATTAAGACCAATATCGCACCCATTATGTGGGTGAAAAATGCCAAATCCAATTCTAATAATGACTATTACTCAATGCTTTAAATAACTAATAAATAATAAATAATATATTATTATAAAATCTCATTCAGATTAATTTATAGTAGTATGCATTGCTTGTAAAATGGCCAAAAAATAATTTATAACATTCTAACAAGACAAACTAAGTATTGTTTGAGCATACTCCAGTTAGATGTTACATGATTTCACTTCCCCCCCCCCCCCCCCTGTTTGCACTGCAGTTCAATTGAGTATACAAACAAAACAAGCTAACGAAATTTAAGACCTTAGTGAAAAAAATAAGACTTTAACAAGACTTTAAAAGGCCTGAGCTGCAACAAATAAACAGCAGAATGAAGCAATACTTTGTCACAGAACTCACTTTTTGTATTCTCTACAGCTCAAATCTTTACGTATTGCAACAAAAATAACTAAAATCCCTCCACTTTTGCAAAGAAACTGTATCCATGATGAATATGTATCCCTAAAATATACTGTCTCATCTCTCATTTGTTGAAGTTGACATAGTAATTATCATGATGCCTAATTAAAATCAGTGACTACTCTCTATTCGTTTCAACTAACTAAAAGTCTAAGATGCTGATTCAAATTTATGCATTATTATGAGACAAATCAGATATGAACTTTGACCCACTTCAGATTTCAGAGTCATTCCCCCGTAATAAAATGTACACAGCACCATGTTCTGACACTGACACCCTTAAGGTAAGAAGTGATGACAGTCAGTATCAAGAATCTCTTAGCTCGTAGATCTGCCAAGACTACATGAGGAAATCTTACCCCAAGGTGTAATTTACAATGAAAGTATGCAACTCAAGCCTTGGTATTTGAGGCTTTAAGATGCACTGTGTAACATTTCGAGTGTTGTTACATGCTGTTTCTCCACAGAACAGCTAAGTCTAAGAATGTCTGTATACATGCAGGCCAAAAAAAACAATAGCTGCAAGAGATGTTCAGGGGAGTCTAGTGTCTTACATAAAGGTCTGCTAACATACATACTGTATATTCACACTTGCAAACACATAAGCACCATTTACTTTGGGCATTTTATTTTTAGATACGCTAGAAAATGCCACGCTCAAAAGTCATTTCCTTTCTGCAACAAAAACAATCACACTGAAGCTAACTACTAGTGTTTGGTTTTGGTTTTCCTGATGTGTGCATAAACCTAAAGACAGTTACATTTGAACTCAGATAACTTAAAGGTGCCGCATTAAGCAACACTGACTCACATGTTACACTGACTCATGCTGTTACCGAGGGTTGGGCGATATGGGATAAAAAAGAATAACTTTTTCCCCTCCATACTGATCGATGTCAAGTTTCGATTCGATCTTCTTCCATCTTATTAAAAACATGAAGGCATAAAGGGCACGGTGTCAGGATCATTACAGTTTTTATTTTGTGTTGATAGGACCAATATTTTCAGAGATATTCACATTTAAAATCTGTGGAATACATTAAGCCTAAGGCCCTAACCACACAGCATACGTCAGTATTGAGGCACGTAACCTCACGAAACCTCAGCCGCATGTCAACGTGAGGACGGCCCCACCAGCAGCTCCAACAGAACGTGCGCCTGCGCCACTACCTCTGTGTTTCTGAATGGGAAAGCCAATCAAACATGACTGGGCGCGTTTAAAACTACAGGTCTATAGTGAAAACAACTGACTGAACAGGCTTTTATCGTCATGTTCTCTATATATTCTGATCTG
Organism: Boleophthalmus pectinirostris; assembly: GCF_026225935.1. Classification (NCBI taxonomy): domain Eukaryota; kingdom Metazoa; phylum Chordata; class Actinopteri; order Gobiiformes; family Gobiidae; genus Boleophthalmus; species Boleophthalmus pectinirostris. The sequence goes on from NW_026571190.1 coordinate 30,821,030, forward strand.
GATATGCGCCTATAAACATAGAGCATCAAAAATAGGGTGGATTCTATTTTCTGAAATCTAAGCTCACAGGACGTGCTGCTCCATACGAGTGCCAAAGCGCGGGCTGTGTGGCCGTTCTCATTCACTTTTAATGCATTCTAAAAACGGGCAGTTTTTGCACTTGCATTACACACAATTGCGTAAAACACACTTGCATAACACACGCTAGCATAAAAACTGCCCGTTTCACTCATTAACTGTGAGAAAACAATCGTTTACTTTCCACAACTTGGATTATAATGATCATAAGCACAAGAGGAGAGAAAGAGGAGAAAAGGTGAGGCACTGCAGCTGGATCAGAGAGGGAGGGGGAGGAGCTGTCAGACGGCACTGCGCACACAGAGGGAGAGAGAGAATTTAGTCAAATTGTGAACACTAGATTTTAATCAAAACTTGTAAACACGTGAGGGGCAAAGGGACACGCTGTGGCTCCGGTGTTTTTCCTAAACAAGAGAACGTAAATCCTCATCAGCACCACGTGCTCTTACTGCCACATGTTTGGCTGTAGACCTGTCGATTAAAATCCGCTTGTCTTAGCAATGAGATCAGAATCAGCATTTATTTGTCATTTCAGTATAAACAATATACAGAAACAAAACAATCTACTCAGATCCAGGTTATCAGCAGAATAAAAAACAATAAATAGTAAATACACCAAGTATTGTCCCCCAAATACACCCCCCATTTTCTAAAGTCAAGATTGCAATCTATTGATAGCCCTATGTTACCTCACCAAAACATACCTGAGGTTGTTTTCTTTTCATTCATTCACCCTTTATTATTAGTTTGTCTACATCTCCAATGCTCAAAATGCTTTGTTTCACCTTGTGATGTCATGATGTGGTGGTTTTCAAGTTAACAGCTACCTTTTACCTTTTGTTTAGTAAAGAAGGACAATTCTAAGCCTGAAATCATTCTAATGTTTCTAGTGAAGGTGTATGGAGTTTAAAAACACAGTGGAGCACATCCTGTATTACCACATGACTCCAGGTCTGTTTGTGATGAGGAAACACCACTATAACACAAGTCAGAATATAGTGCAATACTGGCCCTTTAACTTAGACAACAGGATATAAACCACAAGATAAACTGTCAAATACCAAACATCCTCAACAAAAAACAATCCAGAAATGGGAGCTATGCGTCTGGACAGATGTTGGCTTGTCTCTGCACTCCTCTGCTCTGCTCTCCTCCTCCTCCTTTTCCTTCTCCGTCTCCCACCATCTGCCTCTCTCACTCAGTCATACGTACATTGCCTCACCCTCTTACATAACATCTCCCCGCACACTGCATTCAACGGACATACGCAGGACAATGTTACTGTTAAACTGATTTACTCGTGTATTTATTGTTAAACAAATCTACATTATACAGTAGCTGAGCAAGAAAATAATCTCTTGTTGTGAAATCAGTCATATCACAAGTGTGACATTTGTGAACTCAAAACAATGTATCTCAGTCACAGAGCTAAAGCCGTGAGTGAACCAATCTTGTAATCCACAACACATGTTAGCTGACAAAAGCGACGGCAGGGCAATCGAAGGCTGAAAAACAGAATGTGTTGATTTGCCATTGTCATTCAATGCCTGATTATTACTCAAGAAACCACAAACAGGAGTGACTACTGATGTTTTAAAGGTCATATGTTAGGCAAAATTTACTCTTGAGAGATTTAAATCATGTTAAAATGTTGTTACCTCAAAACAGATGTGGAGTTGTGTTTTGTTTCATTCACATGTGTTCGAGTAATCATGCGTTATTAGTCTGTCTACATCATATTTTGCAAAGATAATATGTTCATTTTGGATTGTCACCTACTTCAGCAAAAAGAGAAGAACTATTTGACAGTACACTGACTACAGCTGTTTTTACTGACCTTTTAATGCACTGTATGTTTGTAATGGGGTCAGTGATTGAACTATTCACATTATGACAAAGGATTTCCAGAGGTTTCTTTGATTGCATAATAAACCGTCTTTTTTCAAAGGAGAGAGAGTCTTTCTTTATAAACTGACTTAAATGCATTCCCTGTATAAATGTAATAAGATCATGTACATCATGTGACATCATGAAGCTGTAGTTTTCCTTTTATCTTTAGTTCAGCTGAGACGGGAAATTCCAGGTCTGATATTATCCAAAAGATTCTAGTGAAGGTGTGTGGAGTGTAAAAACACATTGGAGCACTTTCTGTATCAGCACATGACATCACAAGGTGGAACAGAGTGTTTTCTGTCTGAGAGAAGAACTCAGTCTAAATATACAGGGGCTGTGTGCTAAACATGCAACAAAACACAACTCCACGTTTGTTTGTGATGAGGAAACATTATAACATAGATCTGAAAATAGTGTAATATTAACCACCCGTTAACTACTCTTGACCCATACACTTTTACTAACATTTCCAGTTAATACATGCTCAGTAGCTGTACAGGTTTATTTTAGTTTGTAACACTTTCAATATCACATACAGAGGGAGTTGTCCAAATGAGAAGTGGAAATTTCCACCAGCTCTGGCCTGGGTCGGAGATTTGCACATCTGAAACTTAATATGCCAAAGGGCAGCAACAAACACTGGGGCCTCCTCAGCAGAAGAGGTAACAGCTCTGGGAATTATGCACAAATTTATTTCAGCGTGTATTACAATTTTATCTTGAAAAGTTCTACAAAATTATGACACGAGAGAATACATCTATGGAAATTTTTCTCCCCCACCTAATTGAGTTTTTATAGTTTTATGGCATTGAAGTAAAGCTAAAAAAACACACTCACATATTTGCAAATGACAGAAATCACTGTCCAATGTTACGGGAAATTGACCCTTCTCAACTTTAAGCCATGTTAGAATCCTTTTACCTCCTCAAAAACATACCTGAAGTTGTGTTTTTTTGTTTCATTCACACATGTTTGAGTGCCAAATGCTCTATTCCACCTTGTGATGTCACAAAGCGGTAGTTTTCAAGTTAACAGCTACAGCCTTTTACCTTTCGTTCACTAGAGATTGGCAATTCCAGAGCTGAAATTACATGTGTGAATGAAACAAAACACGACTCCAGGTATGTTTGCAACGAAGAAACAACTTTATAACATACAGTAGATCAAAAATAGTGTAATATGGGCCCTTTAAGCGTTCCCATATCAGTCCATGAAGGAAAGATAACGCATTACCTAATATAAAAAGACAGCCTTGTGTACTTTACAATGTAGGTCACTGTAACTCCAGTTGTAGATCTGGGGGCACATGTGACCAATTCCACGCTCTCGAACTACAACAGCTGCTAGCCCAATGATTTACAAACACATGGGGCCATCCCACATTTCAACACTGTTTTCAAAAGTGTGTTTTTGTGGCATTCTTGAGCAGTAATTTGGGGTCAAGTGGAATTTTATCAATGCGGTCAACCCACTCTTTTACATCCAAAAAAAAGAGAATAATAGTAGCAGCAGCACAGTTTAGGGGCCAAATCTATGTCGTTTTGTCTTATTTTTTTAATATTCTGATCCTATCTTCATTAAAGGGCCCAAATTATTATATTTCCTGATCTATGTTATAATATTTCCTCATAAAAACATACTTGGGAGTTGTGTTTTGTTTCATTCACACATGTTTCACTCTGCATATTTAGGACATGTTCTTCTATCAAACGGAAAACACTCTGTTCCAACTTGTGATGTCATGTACAGGAAGAGCTCCACTGTGTTTTTAATCCCCATCCACCTTCACTAGAATAATTTGGATGATTTCAGGCCTGCAATTGCCAAACTCTTCTGAAAAAAAGGCAAAAGGGTGTAGCTGTTAACTTGAAAACTACCACTACATGACATCACAAAGTGGAACAGAGCATTTTGAGCTGTAGAGACGTAGACACTAATAACAGAGGATTACTCAAACACGTGTGAATGAAACAAAACACAACTCCAGGTATGTTTATGAGGTGGTAACAACATTGTAACACGACTAAAAGTTCACAAGAGTCAGTTTTAAGTAATATGGGACCTTTACTGTATCTGTTAGGGCTGATTTAGGGTAAAATTTGCATTAGTCAACTCATTATCGGAATTATTTAAGAAGAATTCATATGAGACATATGAGTCATTTTGTATATGTATAAGTTAAAATACAGGTTAAACTAATGATTCACAAATTCCATCAGTCTTTATATAAATACATAGTTTCCTGGTACTTCTTTCTTTTACAGCTTTTGCAAATCTTGTGCGGTTATTTGACACGAATCTCTTGCTATTTTCACTACTTATTTTGAATTTACTATAACCATTTATATACTATTATACTTTTGCTCTTTGTTATTTCATATATTGTGATGTGTGAGCTACTGTGTCCAAATAATTTCCCGCAAATTTGTGTCAAAGTCAAAGTCTAAGTCATGGTCTTGTGATTGGAGTTGAAGTCAGATACACAGAGATAAATATAGTTTTGAGAGCTTTTGTTGCACTCCCTTTTTAGTCAACTAACCAATCGATAGAAAGTGTCAACCATCACTCAGTAGATAACACAAGAACAGCCCCACAGCCAAAAGGTGAACATGTCAATACAGCTGTTCCTCGACACAGTTGTCTTGTTATACATCAAATTTGCCAGCCCAAGGGATAATGTAAATGAGCGATCTTCTTTAGAGCGTGTTTTTAAAAAAATCCTGAAGACATATGAGTCTCATAGCTGTCAAGTACAGGGTAACAGTTGCTATAAATAAAGACAGTCGTGTGAGGGGGAGCTGAAATGTGAAAACCAAAGCAGTCATATTGGATTTGGGGTTATCTGCCAGTGACCTGCAGGAAGTAAACAGAGTCCTCCTCTCACTGTTACACACAAACACACACTGACACAAACACACTCACGCAAACACCCGAGCAAGTGAGTGCAGGGTGTCAAACTGAACACAATACAATTTCACAGTCCATTTGAACTTCTTGGATGACTTCAACTTCTTGTATTCTTGGTTAAAAATCGACTCATTCAAGTGTTAAACAGGAGGAAGAATGGATGTATTTGTAGTAGAATAAATTGTAGTAGACCAGACCTGAATACAAAACTATCACAGTGTCTCTGGGTGCTGGGTTCTGTACCGACGTTAAATAAACTTCCCCGGTGTCACACTCTCTCCTCAACTCTTAGACTACTACAATTTATTCTACAACAGTATCTGATCTAATCTGCAAATTTTATCAACAAGCCTGAATATCTGTCATCTTTTGTACAACTAATATGGGGTTAGTGCACATCCATAATGACAATGTATGAAATATACTCTGTTTTTCCCAAAGTGTTTCCCTTTGGATTATGGTGGCCCTTTCTAAATCAAAAATAAACTGGACTAAACATTGGAATAACAAATTTGACTTTATTGCTTATTGTATTATCTATTTTAATCTTATAAAAGAGACTACACTGGTCAAAAATTACTAGTTAAAAAATGTAGGCATTAAGTAATTTTTGGTACTTTTTTATCTCTAAGCGTGTTCAATACATTGCTTCCTGTATTGTTTGTTTGTGTAAATTAAAAAAGGGGAACCAACCAATCATGGGACCAGTCAAAATGATTTCGTTGGTACATAGGCCAACATATGACATGAGTTTTAGGAAAGAATAACCACATTTCATCTTCACCACCTCTCAAGCTCCTGATTTTTGGGACTGGTGTATATTTTTTTTCTAAGTTGTGAAGTTAGGGTCCACAAAAGTAGTGATAAAGTGATAAAACATAGAAACTTTGGGATTATCACTTAGGCAGTCTGAGGGAAGTTTACAACCACACCTCGTATTAGAAATATATGAAAAAACACATTAAACAAACTATTAAACTTAAACTTAACTGTGTTATGTAAAGAGCTACGTGTGGATATGTAACGATCATAATTTAACCTCTGACTTCAGCGTGAGAGCCCAGTGCCCCCAGCTAAACCCTAACACTTGGTGAATGGTCCTTACACATTCATATCCTCTTAAGTGAACTATTATGCAACCGGTATTAACTCACAGCAATGAAATACAGTCTAATGCTGCGTCTGATCAGATACATTACTGTTACTAATTCAAGAAGACATTATTATGTAAAACTTTTAAGAGCTTTTAAACATGTTAGAGTTGGTTCTTCTTCATCTCCTCACTCTTTGTTGATTTACGTGTGTTTAGTAGTCTTTATTGTCCTCCATTCGAGGCACCATTGCTCCGAAAATTCCTGTTTACACCCTAAGTTTGTTTGTGAAACTAGTACAGGGGCAAGTGCTTTGTGCATTTGTAGATGAGAAAGATGTCTGTGCTTTTACTCTAAACTGGATTTAAACTAAAGCTATTTCCTCGAGGGCCATTCCAGATTCATAATGTGTAACACTCAAGAGTGCCACACATATCATTCTGGCTTCTTATATTTTTATATCAATACTGCAATCTAAAATTTACTTAAAATAAAATTATAATCTGTGTGTCATAGATCACCATATATCACCATGACACACATGATTTTGAATATTCCAGGAATTCAACAATGGGAGATCATTGGTTTCAACTTTGAAATGAAGCTGTGTTAACATATGAATCTTACTAATAATAATTTAACATTGACAGTACTTTTCTTTTTTGTTTTTGAAACAATGTTTGCATCACACATATGCATATGTGTGATGTGTGATATGTATACAAACATGAGCTGGTCAATGTTAGCACAATGTTCTTGGGCTTACTCGTTCACTCATTTACACTAATGATCAATTTCCTTTTCCTCCGTTCTGAACATCAAATCATGTGACTAACTGTGCTGTCTGCCAGTAACAATAAACAATCCCAAATGATTGAGCAACAATGGGACTTGAATCTGCCTAAGCATTTTATCTGCTTAGACTCTAAGCTCTGAACATACATCAGCCCATTCTCACTCAGGCACCTGCTGGAACTGGCCTGTCAGAGCTCAACAGACTGTATATAAACTCTTTGCACTCTGTGGTGCTCACGTGTGTTTGTTTTGATGTGCAGTTCATGTATGATGTTACAATATGTAGTGTTTGAATTTTGGTGCTTTCTATAACAACGATAAAAAAAATTGAATCCTGAGTTGACAAACACAGTACCCTCCTGTAGTGCTGGGTGATGTTGACAAAAATGAACTAATATCTTCTGAGATTATCTCACTCAGAGATGATGAAGATGACACTTATAACTAGGGCTGGGTATCATTCAGAAGCGGGTATGATACATATTTCGATACACAGGCTTCGATTCGATACATATCTCAATTCAGTGCACTTTCGGTTCAATATAATACATTTCTAATCAATTTGATAAATTGAAAAATCATGGCTAAATCATGGCTGTGATATTAAAAGTCTTTGTTAAACCACTTCTTGTGCCAAATTAATATGAAACATGCCTATTTTAATCATCAGAAACAGTGAATATGTCAAATCTGTTGCATAAACGAGTTTCCTTCCACTAAACAAACAACAAAACTGTAGAACTGTAACAAAATAATTTTGTAAAATAAGCCAAAACACACTCTGTGATATATTGATACAGCAGCCCATGAAATCAATACTGTATTATCACATTAAATTATATGATATATGGATATTTCAATATTTTTGCACACTCCTACATACAACTTTATTTGAGAGAATAGACTGCATTTGTTATCATCTTATCTGCAATCTGTTGTAATAGCATGAAATACTCCATATACTATTTGTTGCACATTAAATACCACTGTAAATTTAGCACCATGCAGTGATGTATCTACACGTTACTAAAGAAACTTAAAGCCTGTATCAGTGGGCGTCATTCACATCCCACCAGACCTTTAAGTCACTCCACCCTCAGAAAGGAGGATTGAACTAAACACAGGGTGGAGAGCTTTAGGACAGATTGGCATCACTCCTGGCCCGGTCCAGACCACACTGGGCCAGGGGACAGGTCCGGGGACAGGTCCGGGGACAGGTCCGGGGACAGGTCCGGGGACAGGTCCGGGGACAGGTCCGGGGACAGGTCCGGGGACAGGTCCGGGGACAGGTCCGGGGACAGCTGGGCGTAGGCTGCACGCTGCTAACCAGTTAGCGTTAGCATTTCTCCGCTAACTTATTGTACGTTAGCCCCAAATGTAATGCCATCCAGGACTTAATGCACATGTATTATTGTCATTTCGTATGTAAAAGGCCAACACAAATAGTCATACAAGTGTTTTCACCCCACGCAGAGCAATCGAGTCAAATGAATTTAATAGTGTTTGTTGTGAGAGCATCCAGCACATCCATCAGTGACATCCACCCATTACATCAGCGGCACCGAGGCGAGAGCTGCGCGTTTAGGGTTAAAATATTAAAAATAAACTCACCAACAACCTCTGCTCCACTTCTGATGTTGTGTTTTGACGTGTCTTAACTCTTGCTTCTCCAGAGAGCAGCTGCTGTGGTGACAGTGCGATCCCAGTGAAAAAGGACACTGTAAAAAAAAAAAAAAAAAAAATGTGCTGCCTTCCCTAAAGCCGAGCGGCGGCGGGGGGGAACTTCATCTCACGCAGCCGAAGAGAGCGGGGTCTGGACGGGGCACGAGAAAGACGCGATCCGTTGACTCCAACCGCTAAACGGACGGAACTGAAGAGGAGGAAAGGTGATCGGGAATGGTGACGTTCGAGCAGCCGGGGGAGATCCGATAAAGGCTTTCACGTCGCGCGTTATTTAGCCGAGAAAGAGCGGCGGGAGACGGGAGAGACGGACGGAGACAGGCGGATGTGGCTCTGGCTCTGCACGGCGCGCACGTACCACTCCACGGGGTGAGCAGGACCAGCAGTGAGAGACAGACCACACCTCCTTCTGCTGCCGTACTCTCTGCGGTGGTGAATGGAGCTGGAGGTCGGGGGACAGCGTGTCCACGGGAGAGATGCTCGTAGGAAACACGCAGGGAGGGGGCTGGCTGCACATGGTCACGTAGCAGAATGTAAACGAGCCTGGAGTACAGCTACCACTTAAAGAGATAGCTCCCCGTTTTCACTAATTCAATTTTAGTGGAGAATAAGCCCAGGAGCAAAAGAAACTGGCATCAATAATATCGGAGCATTGATTAGAAATCACTAAAGCCATTGTGTTTACTAGCTTTTGTCCAGGCCTTGACCATTTAAAACACGTCTCAGAGCTGGGATTCAGACATCATTTCAGATTTGATACACAAGATTCAACTACAGATTCAATCCTGCAGTTTTTTTTTTTTGTTTTGTTTTGTTTTTTGTTTTGCACTTTTGTGTATATCAAAACTTTACAGCCAAATTTGGAAATCAGGATCATTTTGCTCTTGATTCAGAGTTTTGTAATAATGGCCCCAGATCAGAAAGGCAGCCTAGATACACAACTTTATGGAGATTTTAGTCTGTTAAAATTAGCTATTCTTAATATACAGATGTGGGTTGTAGTAGAGGAAGTTGTTATGACTGGGAGTATGACCTGATCGCTTTCTTCTAGAAAATTCCTTTTATGCATGTGAAAAAAATGTGACTTCAAATCATTTAGAGTTTGGACAGGCTACCTCTATTAACAATCAACATTGCTCCTGTTTGCTTTTCCAAAAAACGCACAAGTGACCTTTAACCATAAGTGTATGTTGGCAATGCAAAGCAAATTTATACAAAGAAACCAGGGGCTGAAGTCTGAGTACAGTAGATTACAACATTTCCTCTGAGATTATCGCCCACTTATAGGCATTCAAAACTCTAGATCTAGAACTCTAATATTTTGAAAATGGGCTTCAGTAGGAGACAGATGAATACTTCCTTTCGTAATAAAGTGTTCTCCTGGAATCTGAAATCTGAAACATGAAAAAACAAGCTTTTGAATGTGTTTTAACCAACTAATTATTGTCTGGCATTTTAAAGAAGCCTAACTTGATCACTTATTTTAATTTTTGCGTTTATGTAACATGTAATTTCAGTTCACACCTCTGTGAGTCATGCTCGACTAGTCTGAGGTTTTTGTGTTAAAAATATAACTCTGTAGAAGACTTTCCCATTAATAGAAGAGATGATGCCTCTCATAGTCTAAAATTCTCCCCCATAGTCTAAAAATAATATGAATTAATCTTTGGTATAACAAAATCTCACTTTGTTATTCCTTGTATTGTCAAAGTAACTACACTGTTCACAAACACTGCTTAAATATGAAAAGCAGGCATTTAAAAGGTGCACTCCATAACATTTCTAGGGTCCGCCACCTGATGTCTCCATGGAAATGTTATTGCTTTGTCTAGAATGTTCCACAGTACAGATTAAACCTATTTATCACAAGGGAAACAAGCAGGTTACAGCACTACACTACATTACAGTTCAGATCTGTGGAGAGTGACTCCTAGTCACAGAAGGAATTATTGTATTTTTGATAAATAGAAACACCCTTAATTAATAAATGTATATAGGTATTTATGTTTAATATCATACCATGGAACATTCTAACAAAGCAATAACATCTCCATGGAGACAAGCGGGAAGCGGACACTCCACCAGAAAAGTTGTGGAGTGCACCTTTAAATTCCATAAATTGTATGAAAGAAAATTATTAATCTGGCATGTATTTTTGTCACCGTAGTCTGAGTGCACTTGTTAACTTGTGGAAATGCAGTTTTAAAGCTGCACTGTGGAACGTTTTTGGTGGAGCGTCCGCCATCTGCTTGTCTGTGGAGATGTTATTGCTTTTCTTGAATGTTCCATGGTATGACTTTAAACATATTGTCTAGCATTTATTCGTTACGGGTGTTCCTGTTGCTCAAAAATACAATAAGTCTTTCTGTGAATAGGGCCGACTTTCCACAGATCTGACTTGTAATGTAGCGCAGTCCTGTCTTCTCTCTCATGGAGGAGATGATTATTTATATATTGATTTGTTTGGATTGTGATTTGAATGTATTTCTTATTCTGTAAAGCACTTTTTGTGAATGAATTGTGCTACATAAATAATCTTGCCTTGCCTTGTTTAATAGGGGTGGGCATGATTAATCGATAATGATCATTAAGAATTTCATCGATTACGTTAATTTTAATCGACAAATCGAATGTAGGTTGCTGTGCGTAGCGTGACCAAACAGGGGTCCGTACATGTGTCTCTCTGCATCAGAAGGAGCGAGCAAACACAAACAGTCGGTCAGTCTGCAGCGTACCGAAGCACAAATGCATATTTAACGATGATTTGTACAAGAAATTCCACGCTTTCCGTTGCGTTAGGGACAAGTGTGAGTCCATGTGCACAGTGTACAAAGCAGGAACATATGCTTCGGTGTCCAGTGGGAAAAAGCTTTACCAGGTGAGAGTCGCGCAATGTCGATGACGAGGAACCACCTCCCACATCCCGTACGGTGGTTTTGACAAACGCAAATATGGTCACACTAACCTGTATTCCACTGAATCATGTCTTCTAATCCAACAGAAAGAGCTGTAGTTTTATCTTCGCTGAGTTTATGCAAATTAGCGATGCGGTTTTAAGTTTCGTTTCTGTGAGAGTTGCGCAAAACTGAATTAAACACATTATAATGTCAAACGGTTTGATGTGGCTCTAGAGTCGTTACGGTTTATATGTCGTAAAGTTGAATTTATTTATGCAGATTAGTTGCACAGATAGTAATAATAATGATGATCATTTTAATATAAAAACGTTAATGATTAATCGATAATCGATCGTTAATTCTTCCGACGATCAATTAAGAAAATTTCATCGAATGCCCATCCCTATTGTTTAATCTGCATTGTTTCCCAAACTTTTTTTCTGGGGACCCATATTTTAAAAGTCACAAACTTTCGTTACCCAAGACAATAGACTTTATTCGTAAATCACAAAATAAAGGTGGATTTGACCATTATTGAACATTAATGAGAATATTTTATTGTTGACTGAGTGATTGTGTCTCTGAACAATTAGTATTACTCAAATTTTAAATAATGAAAACAGTAATTGAAGCAGCAATAAAAGGATCCATAAGTCACCTATTTGGACATTAAATGCAGCCTATTTCTTTTTGTTTTCAGCATTCAATTGAACCAGCAATATTGGAACAAAATAGTCAATAAAATAATTACTAAAAGATTAGAAATTACGCAAAACATGTTTTAACATTTCAACATGTGCCAGAACTGTATACTGCAGACCTACATGCAGATGACAAGGTGACCCCCACAAAATCTCTTGCAACCCACCTGAGCGTCGTGACCCAGTCTTTGGGAAACAATGATCTATACTATGGAACATTCTAAAAAAAGCAATAACATTTTGATGGAGACAAACAGATGACAGGTCCTCCACTAAAAATGTTACACAGTGCACCTTTAAAAGATATATTTTGCACAACAGGGGGACATTTATCACCAGTTGAGGTATGGTGTTGATAGATACATGACTCATCCAGATCAGCCCATACTTTCTAGATAGGTGTCATTGTCGTGTCTATACTGCACCAGAACACTTATTACAGAGATACTACTGAGAGCGCTTCCTGTGACACATTTTTTGTAAATTGTCCAGTTTTCTCACACACCATCTCCCACGTTTAAAGAGGAGTGCACTTCCTCCTCCCAAATATGAATACCGTACCCAGGAAGCCACACTTTGGCCACCCAGCCTGCAGGGACTTCATTTCCTTTGAAAGCAGTGGAGGAGCACAGCCATGCCCTGATGCACTATGAGAGCATGTCAATGAGGTGCAAATGACAGGGCTGCATTGTGAGATGGGCACCGAGCGGGAGTGCCATGTGACGGTCCTGAATGGGCTGCCGGGGGTGGGCAGGGGGCAGGATGGCAGTGTCCACAATGGGCCATTGAAGGGCTGCAGACGAGGTACAAGACTGGCACTGGTCTTCCTTCCCTTCCAGGACAGCAGGAGGAAACTGCTGCTTGGTACTGACTCAATGCAGGGATTATTGTGAAGAATTGGAGCAAGGAGTTTTATTATCACAATGTTATACTTCCTTAGTCTATTCATGACTGTCTTATACTCGTGCATAATGGCCTTCCTGTTTAATTAACTGGAGAAGAATTCGGTGCTTGGGGAAAAGATAGTTTAATTAAAGTGAGAGATATATGGTAGAGAAATTAAACACGTCTCATTAGTAAGAGCAACCACGCTAAGAACCTTCTGAATATAGACAAAACAAAGGGTTTATACTTTTACATCTACAACATCCAGAACAATAACTACATGAATTATCCACATTGTTGCTTCTAAAATATAACATTTCATATTTAAGTTATTCATACAAATTCAGTATCTATTAATCAAGCAATGAAAATTATCTAATGAAACTATTTATTTTAATTTCTTTCAGATGTCCATTGCCAATACTGTGTGTAGAAACATAATTTAAAATAACATATTATTCACTAATTATAATAATGATGTATAAATAGTTGTACACTTTTGCTGCCCTCTAGTGGTGGAAAATAGTAAGCAAACGGGTTGTTGTACATGTTTACACCACCATGTACTGCTGACATGGAATATACGAGTCATCCTTTTTTTAACACAGCCTCAAAACAAACCTGTCACTTTCCCTGATGTATTTTCTGCGTAATGTATATTAACTATACAACATCCTGCTCCAAAACAACACAGTAGAATAGGAAAAGTTCTATCTAAAAAAGAATGAGATTTATTTTATTATTTTTTTTACATTACGTTACATTTTTAATAGGTGCTTAAATAACAGCTCATTAACACTAGTTTACTGTGTTTCTCCCAGTAATAAGGAGGCTGTTGTGTCTCCCTATATTCTACACATCTTAGAAATAAATTTGGCGAGTTCGCAACCTGTTTGTCTCCCTGGAAATGTGAATACTTTGGTGTTGAATGTGAACGCTATAGGTGTTATTTAATGCTTAAAAATATCTTTAAAAAAACATTAATTCTTACTTTGCGTGGGGTCGCCTCTCCACAAATCTAACCTGTAATTTGGCTTGCAAGTCTCCATGGAGATTCTTAAATTTATGGCCATACTATGGAACATTATAAGCCATGGAGACAAGCATCTGGCAGACTCTCCAGCAAAGAAATGACCCAGTGCACCTTTAAAATTAAGCTTTTCATTTGCTTTTTTAAAATTTTATGATGATTATTTATGCTTTGATTTCTTTGTATTGTGATTTAAATGTATTTTTTATTCTGTAAAGCACTTTGAATTACTTTATGTACGAATTGTGCTTTACAAATAAACTTGAATTCACATTTAATCTAATATTTAAGTACTTTTTGTTCAGCATAAACCTGTGGAAAAAAAACACTGGGTTTCTTTTGCTGCTCTTCTCATAAATAACTGTATTTTGCTTTTGACCAATGTTTGCCTCTAGAGGGCGCAGTGGTACTATTTTGCCTATTACAGTGTTCAAAGGCAATCGTGATGCACAACTTACAGTACTTTTATTTGTTATACAGTATATTTAGAACTTTAAATTTAGTCCGTTGCACAATACTGAACCAATAGAAATGATCAGAAATAAGAATAGATTTGAGCGTATCTTATCATAAACAGTGTACGGGGCTTCAGTTTGTAAAGTTGGATACATTCCTTATAATGTTTTAGCCTTTTTTATGGGTTATTTATGCGATACTGTTAAATTCTGCAGGGTAGACTAGGGCACTGTATGTTTTGTAACTGGATGCATGGAGCCACATAGCTGCCGAGTCCTCAGACCAGATCATGTGACAAACATTGGGCAGATGGAAATACAAGTGTTTCTGCTGACCTCACGTGTAGGGACTTCACTTCTGAACTGTTGAACTGTGCATGTATACAGGAAGTATACAGATTTCAACTTTTTTTTTTTTTTTTTGCCATTTTCTCAGTCATTTGTAATCACTTATCCTGGCAAGTTATGAAGATCGTGCAGCTGTTTGAATTTCCGTAGTTTCCAAAATTGGTCTACATAGAAACTTTCCAAACTATAATGCATGATCGATGATGATGATACAAAAACTAAACAAAATAGCATAAATGTTTTCAGCAATAACCTTTAAAGGAACCATGTGACAAAGCTTTTAAATGGAAAAGTAAATTTGCTATTGTGTCCCTGATGCACTGAGGTTTGAATATACAGCATATTGTATGTATTCAATTTTCTTTTTTCTTTTATTTATTTATAGATTGTGCACGACCAGAGATGTGTGAACTGAATTGCCCCTTTACTAAAGTTGATGACTGATTGATTGGCATAGCCTATATATAACCATATATTAATGTAGGCCTATATAGTAGTAGTAATTTAGATTTTATTTGCATTTCTGGCACATAAAAAAACAAATATAGAAAGAAAATATTGACATTTGAAACAATCCTGCAACTCAAAGACTGACCCATATTTGCTTTTAATTAGTAGTTCGGTAGTTTCTTGCTTTATGTAACCACTCTGTGTCTGTTTTGCCATTTTCTTAATCACTTGTAATCATTTATCCTGCCAAGGTATGAAGATCGTGCAGCTGTTTGAATTTCCATAGTTTCCAAAATTGGTCTACATAGGAGCTGGCCAAACTATAATCCATCATCGTATACAAAAACTTAACAAAACAAGATAAATGTTTTCAGCAATAACCTTTTTTGCTATTTTCTGATCTATGTTTTAATGCTGTTTCTTCATCAAAAAACATATCCGGAGTTGTGTTTTGTTCATTCACACAAGTTGAACTAACAAATCCTGTATATTCAGGCTTAGTTCTTTTCTCAAACAGAAAGCCTTGGAAATTTCCAGTTTCTACCAACCTGTAAACATCAAAAGGTGGAACATTTTGAGCTTTGAAGATGTAGACAGACTAATAATAATAATAAAAAGGATTACTCAAATGCATGTGTGTTTGTGTGAATGAAACAAAACACAACTCCAGGTATGTTTTTGAGGAGATAACAACATTTTAACATGGCTTAAAGCTCAAAGAGGTCGCTTTAGTGTAATATAGGACCTTTAATCAGTTGCAGTCATGTCTAGGTGAAGGAAGCAATTTCATTAGTTTTGTCATTTAAATTGAAGAGAAAAATAACTGACCCAACTTTTTGTCTAACATTGACTTATTGCAGTGCTCATTTTGTGGTTGCGGTTCTATTCCCTTCACTTTGTACTACTGCTGTTGTGTCCTTTAGCAAGACACACCACTCTCTTCGCCTGCAGTGTTAATGAATACTGGTCTATGGTCAGTGTTGGGAAGGTTACTTTTAAAATGTATTCCCCTACAGATTACAGATTATATACACCAAAATGTGGTTTGTAACGAAACCCATTAAATTACTTCAGGTGAGGTAACATAATATGAATACTTTGGATTACTTGATTTGCTGTAGAAAAGCAAAGACAAGGATATCTTCACATAAGAAGTTTTGTCTGCTAAAAGAAAATAAAAAAGACCAGACTTCATTCAACCAAATTAAAAATATTATTGATAGAAGAGGAGGAGACACAGTCTGCACAACATGGTTTAGTCCTGTTAAATCCGTTTAGACCTGGTTTAGAGTTTCCTGGTTTAGTCCTGGTTTAGTCCTGGTTTAGTCCTGATTTAGACCTGATTTAGTCCTGGTTTTAGTCCTGGTTTAGCCCAAAATGTGTGTAATCCATTTATTTCAACAAAGTAACTGTAATCCAATTACCACTCATAGAAACAGTAACTGTAACTGAATACAGTTACTCATAATTTTCTACTCTGATTACATAACTCCGGTGTAATCTGTTACTCCCCAACACTGTCTATGGTTGATGTTGAGCTTCAAAATAAAAGAGAGAAACAGGTTTTCATGTGTTTTTAATTATTGCTTTGCTGGGGTAAATATTTAGCAGAGTTTTACATCAGTCAAGTGGAGGTTTATGAAAAATGTTGTTGCTTTGTCTGGAATTTTCCACAGTATTGCTTTAATCTTAACTATTCCCATGGAAAGACAAGAAGGTGATGCCATCCAGGCCAATACAGCGACAAGTAGGTCAGCGGCAACTCACGCACAGTAAGAATGCATGTTTATCAAGGTATATTTTCTGAAATTGTTGTAAAGAAAAGTTAAATGCAATACTGTGAAACATCCCAGGCAAAGCAATAGCATCTCCATGGAAACAAACAGTGGGGAATTCTTCACCAGAAAAGTTATATGGCGCACTTGTAAGAAAATAAATGTCATTGTATTTCAAATAAGATTTTACCCTTGTATAGTTGGAGGTTATGTAAATATCTGCATATAGTATCACATTTGCTGGCCGTGGTTAACCAGAAAGTAAAATGATTAACAAACTAGGGAAAACTAATAATATTTTTGGAAATTAATATATAACATTAACTACATTTTAGTCAAATATTGCACTTTAACTTTAAAGAGCTACCCTATTTTCTTATCTACTGTAATTTATAATGTTGTTTCCTCATCACATCATCATGCTTGGGGTTGTGTTTTGTTTCATTTGCACATGTTTAACGCACAAACCCTGCATATTTAGGCTAAGCTCTTTCAAACTGAACACACTTACGATGTCATGTGTTAATACTGGAAGTGGTCCACTGTGTTTTTAAACTCCATACACCTTCACTAGAATCATTTGAATAATATTAGCCTTGGGAAGCACCAATCTCTACTGACACAAAGGTTAAAGTTTGCTATTAACTTGACATGACCTTTACATGACTTCACAAAGTGGAACAGAGCATTTTGAGCTTTGGAGATGTACACAGACTAATGAACCAGGATTACTCAGACATGTGTGAATCAAACAATACACAGCGCCAAGTATGTATTTGGTCACATTTTTCATATATGGTCACATTTTTATATAGTGCTTTTCCACCTTCAAGGCACTCAAAGCGCTTTACAACAAGGAACCACTCACCCACTCACACACAGATTTATACACCAGTGTACGCAGACACTATACATGACTGTGCTGTTTGATGAGATAACAGCATAACACGGTTAAAATCTCATAAGAATCCATTTTGCGTAACATCGGACCTGTAAAACTCCACTTCTGTTGTGTGTGATGGAATAAGACGCGCTAATGGTGTTTACAAAAAGAGAAAACAACTCTAGCGTCTGATCTATGGAGCATATGGGAAGGAACAGGTAGGGACTGTTCCATGTAGGGTGAGATGACGTGGGTTGGGTGTGGGCCTCTCATCCCTTTCCTGGTTGTCCCAAATATATGGTGCAGCTGTGATCATAGGTCAAGTACCTCGTGGAGGGGGACAGGAAGTTCGGCCTATGTCCCATTCATAAGAGTAAGAGCACCGGATAGAGGGACCTCAGCCACACACGCACAGTCTGGTGATGTCTGCCGTGATTAGGGTTACGAAAGGATGTCTATGTTTATTGTGAGTTTATTGTTGCCAGGCTGTAGCTTGTCAATCAAAGTGAAAACATGGAAAATGTACCAATGAAAAATGTAGATACACAACCTCATTCTTTCTACATTTGATATACAGAAGACATCAAATATATGAAGTAAGATATATGGAATTATATAGCAATTTATATAGATTTCAAATCCACAAAGTATACTCATCATTTGCTTTAAAGGTGCACTGTGGAACTTTTCTGGTGGAGGGTCTGTCAAATGCTCTTCTGCATGGAGATGTTATTGCTTTGTCTGGAATGTTTCACAGTATGGCGTTAAACCTTTTTATCTTCATGGAAACCAAACCAAACCAAGTTACAGGTCAGATCTGTGGAGAGGTGACACAGCTCAGTCACAATGCCTGTTTTTAGAAGTATTTTTTAGCTATGAAACCGCTTGCGACTGAATAAATGTAAGGCAGAGCTGTTTAATGTCAAAACAAGAAGGCAATGGACCCCCAACCAAAAAGTTAAACAATGCACCTTCAACAAAAAATTATTTAGTAATTATTTAAATTTTTATTCTTACTATACCACACAATTCCCTGTATCATGCTTCATAGATTTGATGTCTTCCATATTTATCTTAAATGTAGAAAGTAGTAAAAAAAAGAAAAGAAAAAAGAAACACTGAATGAGAAGTGTGTGTCCAAACCTTTGGCTGGTGTTATTTAAATATACACTTCTTTGATGAAGATTTAAATAAAAAATATATTGAAAATGAATGAAATAAAAATGTACGGTTATTTTATCATCATTCCCTACATCTTGCTTCATATATTTGATATCTTGTGTACGTGTATAAAATGTGGAAAGTAGTCAAAATAAAGACAATAAAAGAGATAGGGTGTGTCCAGACTTTTGACTGGTAGTGTATGGAAATGCTCTAAAAATGACAACATACAAATAGTGTAACAATGACAAAGGTTATGACTTAATTGTTTACATCTGACCTGCATCATTGACACAAAAGCACAGGGCGTAACAGTAACTCACACTGTAACTTACCCTTCCCGCATATGGCACCACAGACACATGACTGAATAGAGTGGTACATTCAGAAGTGTTATATTTTACTAAACTAAAATCCTTGCATTGATAGAGGAGATAGAGGAGTAACCTGGACTCAAAAAATCTAGAACAGAGCATGCATAGTGTATAGTTTAGGCCAACCTGAGTAACAAAAGTAGCAGGCTGTGTCACAGATACTTCATATGTAAAATATAGGCCATTGACCGTACATTTACATCGGATTAAGGACTTAAAGGGCTCATATTACGCTCTTTTCTAATCTATATTATAATGTTTTCTCATCACAAACTAACCTGTTGTGTTTTGTTTCATTCACACATGTTATCATTTGGATAATTTCAGCACTGGAATTGCCAATCTCTACTAAACAAAAGGTAAAAGGTAGCTATTAAACTACCGCTACATGACATCACAAGGTAGAACAGAGCATTTAGAGATTTAGAGACGTAGACAGACTAATAATAAAGGATTACTCAAGCATGTGTGAATGAAATAAAACACAACTCTGGTCATACTTTTGAGAGAACAGAATTATAACATGTCCTAAAGCTCAAAAAAGTTGATTTACTGTAACATAGGACCTTTAAAGTTTAAGTGTTAAATGGCATAAATTTAGTTTCTTTCTTTAGTGCCATATCTCGCAATACAACGCCCTTCCTTCCTGCATCCACATCAACCAGTGTCTTTCCCCATTTCTAATATTTCCTGAAGGTGTCATTGAAAAAGACAAAAAGTTCACCAAATGAGTTAACCTTTAACAATAGGGCTGCTGCACTTAAATTTATTGTATATTGTAATGAATGATAATGTCATGGGGGTTTACTGTTCCTGGTGGTGAGATAGTTCCTCCTTTTGTTTCTGTCTTGATAGTATTGTGGTCAGTGATGGATGAACTGCTCAATTCTGTTACTTAAGTAAAAGTACAGATACAGCAAAATATTACTCAATATTACTCAAGTAAAAGTATCATATGAAAAAATCTACTTAAGTAAAACTATTAAAGTACATGTTTAAGAATAAAAAGTAAAAGTATTTTCAGCAATTAAAGTGTCAAATGCAATGATTTAGATACAGAATTGTAGCTGTTTTTAAGAGATTCAATTGATTCAAAAATTTTCAAACTGTTTTTGTGTTTTTGTATATTTGGTTTGCTCGAAGTTGGGACATTAACTCAAACTAAATGTGGTAAAAATAAGCCTTTTCAGCAGGTCTCACAAAGTAAAGAAATGTACTTTTTACTTTTCAATCCAGATCTAAAATGTAGAGGGGAAGAAAGTACAAATACCTGCTCTCAAATGTAGTGAAGTAAAAGTAACAAGTATCCACTGTAAATTTTAGTTACGTTAAGTGCAGATACCTAAAAATCTGACTTGAGTCTTGTACTTTTACTTTGGAATCATTACCCTCCATCACTGACTGTAGTACTGTAATATTGCAGTATTATCGTATTGTAGTACTGTAATACTGTAAAAGCCTGTGGTATTGACTGAGGAGGTAAGGTGTATTACTTCTGGTAACATACAAACTTGGATCAAGGAGGTTTTGCAGCCACTGTCTGGAACCTTTCCACATTTAATCTTAACACACCCACCATGTTTCCTGTTCTTTGGCACCAAGGTCATGTAAAAGAAAAAAAAGCCAAGACCTAACTGCCAAATATTTTCACAAATAAGAATTAAAATGGCCAGTATCAAAAATAAAATCGAGTACCATAACAAAATGGCCCATTCAAAAATCTGTTTTGAACATTATCAAACAATGGTGTTGTTGATTCTGGCATTTAAGTGACGGCTGTGCTGAAATTATGAAATGCTCACTAATCAATTTTACGAAGGCAGTAAAGATAATCATGGACCAATATAGATACCAATCAACTTTATTTGGCATGGAAGAGAGAATTCACTGTTTCACTTCATCTTTATCTTTCTCTTTTTTTTTTTTTTTTTTTTTGCATTTGTCACAGCCTTGCCAAGTTGCCACTCTTTGAAACAAAGACAAGTGAGCCAGGGACACTTGGAGCAGAGCAGAGGTGGGGGAGGAGAAGGGGAAGGGGCAGTGAATTAACAACAATAAAAAGTTCAGACCACAGGCCAAGATGTTGCGCAACTGGTGGTGTGATCGCGTTGACCAAAACAAAGAAAAAAGAGAAAGTCAGGAACAATGACAAATGAGACAAATCTGTAATATGCATTTGCAGTTTTAAAATGTGATTGCAGAGATGAAATATTTTTTTTATAATTCCTAAATGGAAACAGGCTTTGATTAATTCTAAAATTAAAGATACAATATGTAACTTTTCTGGCACCTGCTTTTCTCGGTGAAGATGAATTGTCCACAGTATGGCAATAAACTCATTTATGTTTTACCTACAGGTGTTTTGTGTGAAAAAACAAACTAACAACAAACAACTGAAAAACATGCATTGCTACTGTTAAGTGGCCTCACCTCCCCACAGATCTGGCTTGTAAATTTGAATGGTAAATTACCTCCATGGAGAAAAGTCTTATGAATGACATACTGGGGCACATAGGCAAAGCAATAACATCACCACGGATACAAGATGTGGGGACTTGACACCACTTAGTGAAATATTTAATTTATTTTACCTTATTCATTAATTCACCTTAAAGGTTCTAAGTACTCACTTAAATTAGTGAAGGCGTGTGGAGTTTAAAAACACAGTGAGAAACTTTCGGTGTTTCCACATGACATCAAAAGGTGGAACTGTTTTCAGAAGCTTGAAGTGATGACGTGAGTGTTCATGGTCCTGTTAAGGAGGACCAATCTGTGTTAAAATCAAGCTCAGATTAAAATCTAACAAATCCTCAGACAGAGCAGAGCCTACAGTTAGCATCACACTCTCAGGGGGAATGTTGATGACGTGAACTGCAAAGTATCAGTTCTTCTTCTGTGCCCCGTGATTTGTTGTTTGCATGTTTCTCAGGACTTTGCCTTGTGCCTGTAGTTGCCGGGGGATGGGAGAACAGCTCAGAGCTCGCTGACTCTGAACTCTGTCAAAGTTCCTGTGCAATGGTCCAATGAAAAGGGCACTTTCTTCCCCCTCTCTAGTTGTGTGGCGGTGCAAGTGAGCAACAGGGCGGCGCTCAAAGCTTGGATAATACAGTAACCCAACGCTGGACAGACTCACAATGTGCTGTCTCTGTGTGCTGCTATAGACGGACAAACAGAGGGGCCCTTTGCCTCCAGCCAACTGCTTCAGCAGCCCTACATCACCAGTGCTGCCCTGCTCCCCACTCAGACTCACATGTGCATCCATGTGCCCGTCATCTCACATCATTATGGGCAACAACTAATTACGATAAAAGAACATGGGCAGGGACAACCAATAAACTCAGGAACCCAGCTGTTGACGGTTGTGTAATACACAAGAATCAGTTATTTATTCTCTACGTGCTAAAGTGTGAATGTGATGCATGTGAAGTGAAAAACGACACAAACTTAATCCATAGAACAGTTAAGTTCAAGAAAACTATATGACATATGGAGATTTTATTAGTAGAATGTATAATACCTCATTCTTTCAGAATATTCAAGATCAACTGAAAACAAATCTGTGCTAGTGTAATTTATATTTAGAATGAACACTGTTGGTCGATGGATATCATGTACTGATAATAATAATAATGATAACATATTAACAACAATGAAAAGCGCAGTCTGAATGCCCCTGCTGTATTTCATTACTTATTAAGTGATTTGTGTGGACATCTCTCCTGATGTGCCGCCTATGACGTCTCTTAATTTAACAAGAGTTTAAAATAGCTACGCCAGCGCAGCCTCAGGTCATAAGTGCATTTATGTAATATGGGTCAAAGGTCACTCACTAGAACCTGTTGCGTTCTGGGAAGGAAGTCTGATGTAAAGTGTGATGTGCTTTGTAGTGTTGTAGGTCTACGTGGGCGAGCTGCAACAGAATACCTTTAGTTTTATATTGTAACCGCATGGCTGTTTTTACAATACTCCCATCCTCGCTGGTAGGGGGCAAGGTGCTGCTTTTATGTGGTGGAGGAGAAGCTTTACTTTAAGATCCATCTGAGTGACAGACGATCTTGTCTTTTAGGCCATAAACATCATGACCATTAGAGCAAACTGGAAGCATGGCCTCAGAGTTGCTGCTTTCATCTCCAGGAAGGGACACTGAGGACCTCAAACTGGGCTTCCTCTGTCCCTGGCTGCACCCACAGAAGGTCAATGCATCAAGATAATAGGCTAAATAGTAGCCCTCTTACAATAGTACATTTGTGCAGGACCCACCCTACTCAATAAGACCCCAGGAATAGTCCTTACGTCTGTAAAGACTAATGGGGATCCAATAAATAAATGAATAAGACTAAGTAGCTACTTAGAGCCCCAAAGTACAAGAGGAGCCCCAAGAGTGCCTCAAATTTTATTGCAAATGATGAAACATTTTGCAGTGCACTTAAGCCAACAGCTGGATAACATTATATATAACAAAAAAGAGTGAAAGACCCTCCTGTGCTGTTCCTCCTTTATTTTATCACCTTAATGTTTCTATTTGATGTGAGCATAGACACAAAGTTAGTGGAAATGGTTTATTTATAATTATATAAATATATCCTAAGTAAAAAATAGTCTTTTTTATCATATACAACTCAATGGTAATGCATAACTACATAACCTACTGTATTGAGATTTGAGGCAATACATATAAGGCTAATATAAATTCAATGTTTACCTTGCAAAAATAGGCAATAAGAGCAATCACATTATCAGCTTATAATGAACCAACCATTGCATTATTTATAAACCTTCAAACCC
The DNA here is from genome assembly GCF_026225935.1 of Boleophthalmus pectinirostris. Lineage (NCBI taxonomy): Eukaryota > Metazoa > Chordata > Actinopteri > Gobiiformes > Gobiidae > Boleophthalmus > Boleophthalmus pectinirostris. Next base: position 30,845,218 of record NW_026571190.1, read on the forward strand.
TGAAATTTTATGATTTTGTTGACCTTTACACTTTGAAAACCATGTTCAAAGTAAACAACAATCTCCTGTCAAAATCATTACAGTATGTATTCAAAATCTGAAATAGCCAATGTGAGCTCAGAGGTACAATCATGTTTATCAAAAAGAAAATCTGAACAAATAGGATGAAATTTTGTAAATCTGTTAAAACTGTGGAGCTCTGGAACAATGGTACAGAAAATCTAAAACTGTGCACCACTCTCATTATGATTTTGCTGTACTGTTCTGATTTGTTTGTTTCCTCTTCAAAATGATGCTATAACAAAGGAATAAAGGCTAAAGGCATAATAAGCTCAAACTTCAGCCTACACCTTTTCGCTCTGTGTATGATAAATATGACTGTCTGTGGAATAATGTCAGAATATACCTGTGACCGAAATAAATTAATTAAGCCTAAGCAGCAGTGAAAAAGCGAAGGCCACATTGAAGGTTTAGGCCGACACTACGTATGTGAACTAATCTGACTGACTGGAAAAAAACTTCTCCAAAATTTGTTAAATGACTCAAAAATAACTCCACACCGCTTCCTGCCTTAACAAAGCAAACCAGGAAAGGAGATAACCAAAGAGATAAACTTTGACAGTGATTACTGAGTAATACATCCACGCTGATGACGTCAGAAACCAACCCGACTGATTCATGCGCATAACTTTCAGCTCATTCAGCCCTTCACTTGAAACACTGAGGAAAGAGAGAGGAGTGACACCGGTGCATCTGTTGATTTTGTGAGCACATGTGTTAATTTGCTCCTTTCACTGCAAAAACCAAAGTCAGCTACTTGAATTAAGAACATTTTTATCATGATTTGTGGTAATTTCACTTGACAAGTAAAAGACTTTTTGTACTTTTCTTTCTACAGTAAGAAAAACAACAACTCTTTGCACTTCAAATAAGAAACAAAATGTAATGTTGCTTGAATTAAGAAAAAAAAAAAACACTTATTCCATTGGTATATCATTTTATTTGTCAAGTTGAAGCCACACAAATAAAGAAAAATGTTCTTGATTTAAGTGTTTTTATTTTAGCTAGATGTTGGTATTTGCAGTGTTGAAAAATACATTCTGAAATAATATTATAGAGTATTTTGCTGGTAGATTGAATCAGCTGATATCTGTTTTGAATAACAGTAACTTACAAGAACTTCTACTCAAAAATGTTTTAAGATGCATCCTTTATTTTATTTCATGACCAGTATTCAGCCTGTTTACACTTTCACACATAATTATGAGTTACTGTGTCATATTTAACATATGTTTGCCACATTTTAGTGTCAGGTCTGGTCTATAAATAGATCTTTGTATCTTATTTATCCACAAACATTTACGGTAAAGGCTCATGACCTCTTTTCTGTTGATCCCCAAATACACAGCTCACACTTTCAACATGTGTCTTACCAAAAGTGAGGTCAAAGGGCGTCTTCTTCTTCTTCTGTTCCTTTTTTCATGAACTGCATCCTCTTTTCTCAAAACAGTAAACGTCCTCATCCTCCTTCACAAAATGTTTACTTCACCGGTATTCAAAAGTCTAATAATATCTTTCTAATAAATGCATCACGAATTTCAGACTTCTGGTCATTGCACACTGCCTACTGGAAAGGATTTTCTGAAAAAATGAGCATCAAACCACCATGTTTATTTTTGTCTATTGTCAAAGCCAGTCTTTTCTAGTCTTTTGAACCATATCGCTTTTGTTTCTGGTTCTGATATTGTCATATTTTAGTTATGGGATTCGGACATCATAATTGTATGGTTGTTGGATGTCCTGAACGGAGGGAGGGCGACTGTCTGAACGGAGGTTTGCAGTCACACATATCTGATTCCCTTTTGCATTTATGGACTTCCGAAGCCTATTTCTCAAACCGTTTTCCGCTCTTAGGACATCCAACAACCACACAATTAACGATGTCCAAATCCCAAAACTAAAATACGACAATATCAAAACCAGAAACAAAAGCGATTTGGTTCAAAAGACTAGAAAAGATCGGCTTTGACAATAGACACCTCCCACTGGGAAATCAAGCACGGTGGTTTGATGCTAATTTTTTTTGTAAAATCCTTCCCAGTATGCATTGCGCGATGACCGGAAGTCCGAAATTCATGGTGTATGTATTTACTGACTATTTTCTCCTCTGTAGATACCCACATCTTTGTAGCTCTGATCTATATTATTTTATTATCTTTGTTTTTGTTTTGTTTTTTTACATGTAAGATACGTTTAAGGCTATAATAACAAAACAAAAAAAGTTAAAGCAATGACAGTGTCCCTACCAGAAAAGTTACATATTGCACTTTTAAAAATAGACTGTAAAAATAGACAGTTATGTTGCAGATTTGGTCCCGCTTTGATTGTGGATGTGGTTTAGTTCTCGTTTATAGACCCAAATTAGTTCCAGTGTAGTCTCAAATCAAGACCTGTTTAGTCCTGGTTCAGTTGAGGACACAGGATCCTGGTTTGGTCCTGGTTGAGGTCCATTTTCGTCCTGACATTAGCCTGTTCTGATTTGGTCTCATTTGATCACGTTGAGGTTTCTTTCTGTTTAATCCTGTTGTTTTGCTCATTTGAGAAAGTTGGCGACTAAAAAGTCAAACGCTGAATCATTTTTAAAAAGCCTATATTACACTATTTATTATTCAAACATGTGTAAATAAAACAAACAAACAAAAAAACCAAAACAATTCTAGGTATGTTTTTGATGAGGTAACAAGATTATAACATGACTTAAAGCGCATAAAAGTCAATTTTGCAAAATTTAGGACCTTTAAAAAGACATACTAAAACGATTGCTGCCATAAAGTGAATTGTTTTTACACCTCTCCAGATGTCTTTGTTGTAACTGTTACCGATACAAATTAAAGGGAAATTGAGGAAAATGAGAAATGTTTTGTCTTGTAAAATTCATCACAAATGTTAGTCCTTGCATGCGCTGTTCTGGGATAAGCTAAGCCATCCAAAGCTTTCCCAAATACTGAGTCAGAGTGTGATTGTGATTAGTGGCATTTTGAGGCTTATAATCAGCCTGTTTTAAAGATACAGTGTGTAACTTTTCTGGTGGAGTGTCCATTCAGTACTTGGAGATATTATTGCTTTCCATGGTATAACATTAAACATTTCCATCTAACATTTATTACGGGTGTTTCTATTGTTAAAATTCCTTCAGTGAATATGGGCCACTCTCCTCAAATCTGTATTGTAATAACACAGTGCTGTAACCTGCTTGTCTCTCTTGTGATAAATAGAGGTTTAATCTATACTGTGGGACATTCTAGACAAAACAATAACATTTCCACGGAGACAAGCAAGTAGTGGACCGTAAAGTCGGTCCATGTTATAAAGCTGTTTCCTCATCAAAACATACCTGGAGTCGTGTTTTGTTTCATTCACACATGTTTAACACACACACCCTGGTATTTAGTCTGAGTTTTTCTCTCAAATGGCAAACACGCTATTCCACCTTGTCATATCATGTGGCAATACATGAAGTGCTCCACTATGTTTTTCAACTCCACACACCTTCACTAGAATCAGCCCTGGAATTGCCAAATCTCTACTGAACTAAAGCTAAAAGGAGCTGTTAACTTGAAAACTACTACTGCAACATCCCAAGCTGGAACAGAGCATTTTTAGCTTCAGAGATACAGACAGACTTATAACCCATGAGTACTCAAACATAAAAGTGTAATATCGCACCTTTAAGTTAGCCAGGCTGGTGCCACCTAGTGCCTCTGCTCAATTTCATTAGGTTCACTAGGTCAGAAATCGGAATACACTAGACGGTTCGCAAAAACTCCAGAAATGCGAGTTTCAGGCACCAGCCAATCAGCAAAGAGTCATACATTCTGTGTTGGCAAAGATTCCCAAGAGGATTTAAAGCTGTAACAAAGAGAATGCTCAGTGAATTTTATCAAGGGGAAAGACATTATTGCCCTTCTTTCTATGGGATTTGGGAAAAGCTTAATATACCAGTTACCCCCTTAGCAGCGCATTACATACGTCATGACCAAATAGCAGCGATTGGTTAAATAAAAAAGTATCTGCCTACCATCAGTGGAACAAATTCTAACACTGCAAGGTCAGATGGTTTCCATGAAGTTAAACTGATGAATCAGGTTACCTTAAAGCAGGCCAGTAGGCTAAAACATGTATCTGTAATGTCTCTTTTTACTTTATTGATCCACAAGTGAAATTATTTGGACACAGTAGCTCACACATCACAATATGATATAATAACAAAGAGCAAAAATATAAATGGTAATAATAAATTCTAAATAAGCAGCAAAAAGATAGTAAGAGACAGGTGTCAAATAAGGCACAATTGTATAAATGTATATGTACAAGTCAAATAAAATAGAAAAACAAGTAATAAAATATAAAATCTCAATATTACAAGAGGTCATAGGGAGACAGTGCAGCAAAGATATGATTACTGACAGGACATAGGGTTATCTGTTACATAAGGGAGAGTTGTTGTACAGTTGTTGGGCATATTGTCTATATTTATCTGTATTTACTTAACCTAAGGTCACTCAAGTTTATGATTCAATGTCTTTTTTGCTGACAAAATTAAAACAGTATGCTTTGTGCACACGTTGACAGTTTTCTCGCAGTCATTCTGATGGTGCTTTTCTCTTCGGTCTGTCAGAGGAGTCTGACCATCGAGGGGGCGGGGCCAGCGCGCGTGGGCGGAGTTTCGACGTCTTGGCCACGCCCCTGACGCAACATTTATTAATGAGGAGGCTGGGGCTCCGGGAAAACTGGCTGCTTCTGGTTTCCACGCATAAATACAAAGCGGAGCCGGCGTGAGGAGAAAATCGGCACAAAGGACAGCGGAAGACAGGTTTAAAAACTGAAGAGTCAGGTAAAGGCACCGGTTGATTCATCCGTGTTCAGACAGAAAAAGCGCTATTTTCTCTGTGAGTTTCGCTGTTGGGTGACACGAAGTGCGCCTGTTTAAACGTCAACAAAAGAGGAGAGTGATTGAGACCATATGGATAAACTATTTGTATTATGGCCTATTTAGGTTATGTCAGTGTCATAGCAGCAGTCAGTAAGCGAGGCTGCATTTTTACATAGTGAGTCTAAGCGGAGAGCGCGCGTTACGCACCTTATGAAACAAATAAACAAACTGTATGCATCTAGACGCCGGGTTACTCATACTTGTACCAGTTGTACCGTTATTGCTGCATCGCTTCACGCATCGACAGCCTTCACAGTGTCGCGAATCTTTCAGTCAGATTGTTTTCCACGGGCTTAAACGTGTTTTGTTGTCCTGATTCTGCGCCCGGCGTCTGCTGTCTTCACCCGAAAAGAACTCCTGAGTGAAGTTGCCTCTTTGTCTCCCAAGTGCGGCCGCTTTAGCATCACTGCACATACGTGGCAGAGAGGATGACCACGAAGCCTTTCCGATAGCCTTTGATGACTTTCTCAGCAGGCTCACGTCACGTCACGCTCTCCTCTGCTCTGGCCTTGGCCTCGATCGCGTCTGTGTGAGCGGATTACTAATCAAACTTTATTTGTTTTGTATTCCAATCCCTGGACTTTGCTCTAGTATTGAGGTTATGGTTTATGTTTTTTTAAATAATGAGTTATTTCAGTTAAAGCTTAGTTGAGTCAATATGCGCCGGCCATGTTTTTTTTTGCATTTTATGATTGACAATCAGTTATTTAAAAGCAGGATTTAAATTGTGTGTAGATTTCTCAGTGTAAAAAGTGTGTAATCTATACATTGGAAATATCAAAAATTGTACTTTTATGGTCCTATATTACGCAAAGTTGTGAGAGTTAAAATATGCCATAAATGTAAAAACATACCTGGAGTTATGTTTTGTTTCATTCATACATGCTTGAGTAACCCTTCATTATTAGTCTGTCTACATCTCCAAAGCTCAAAATGCACTATTCCACCTTGTGATGTTATGTAGTGGTAGTTTTCAAGTTAACAACCACCTTTTGTGTTTTATTCAGCAGAGATTGACAGTTCTGGGGCTGAAATTTTCCAAACAATCCTAACCCTAATGAAAGAATAGTGCAATTCCTGTATTACTACATGACATCACAAGGTGGAATGAAGCGTTTTCTGTTTAGGAGAATAAGATTTGTGTTAAACATGTCTGAATGAAACAAAACACAGCTCCAGGTATGTTTGTGTTGAGAAAATAACTTTATAACAGATCAGAAAATGCCGTAATATGGGCCCTTTAATGTGGCACGTTAAGACCCTGTGACGTTTCGTGTTTGGGGGAATGGGAGATGTTTGTTAACAAGCTAAACCCACTCTTCTATACCTGTGTTTATCCTGGGAATTGCGGTCCCCCTACTCACTCACCTTCACCCCTTCGTCATCCCAGCTGGGAGTGCAGCGAGGAATGTCTGGCCCTTGGCGGGATGCCCCCTCCACACATGCAGTTCGATGTTAGCGGAGATGTTTGTTGTCTTGTTAAGATCGCTGGGGGAGTGTTGGAGGAAGTTCAGTATGGTGAGGATTATAGATGGGACGATATTGATATTTGGTATCACGATTCCCATGACCAAAATAAATTAGATTAACGATTATATCACGATAATTATAAAAGCTGATGACAGTTTAAAATGTTATCAATATGAAGAACTATAATTTTAATATCATGAGTCGGTTCCATATTTAAACAACTGTTATAGTCTTGTACTTTGTTATAAGTGAAAACAACAATGACCTAGAAGAAAAACATCACCGAGAAGTAGTTTTTTTTCTGTGTATTTTGGTGATTTACGCCGATTAGCTTTGTTGGCGATTATTACGATTCTATAAATGTTCCATAAATGAATATTGTCTACCCTTTTTATCATGATATTATTGTTTACTGTCTCATTCCTAGTGAGGATGTGACAGGGATGGACAGGCATTAAATCAGTGTTTTTTCTGGGGAGACCCATATTTTAAAAGTCACAAACCTTTGCGACCCAAGTCAATAGACATTATTCGTAAATCACAAAATAAAGGTGGATTTGACCATTATTGAATTAATTGATTAAGGAGGATATTTTATTGTTGACTTGTCTCTCTGAACAATTAGTATTACTCAAGTTTTAAACAATGAAAAACAGCAAGATCATCTATTTTTTTGCCCTGTATATTGCAGACCTACATGCAGATCGTGACAAGGCGACCCAAAAAAGAAATCTTGTGTGAGTCACCTGAGGGTCGTGACCTGGTCTATGGGAAACACTGGGTTAAAGAATGTTGTTATGTGGTGGGACAGGTGCAGTGCTGGGTGAAGTACTCAATTTTGTTACTTACTGTAAGTAAAAGTAGAAGGGCAAAAAGTTATTTAAGTAAAAGTATCACATGAGAAAATCTACCTAAGTAAAAGTATTAAAGTACCTGTTTAAAATGTACTTTAAGAGTAAAAATAAAAGTATTTTGCAGAGATTTTTAGAAGAGTTTAAGAATGAAATGTAGTGATTTTGATAATGAATTTACCAAATTTTAAGTGATTCAACTGATTTCTTAATTTTTCTAGCTGCTTTTTGTGTATTTGGTTTGCTCAGGGATCTTAGTTCAAACTAAATGTGCTAAAACTAAGTCTAAGTCTAAGATCTAAAATACCTGCTTTCAAATGTTGTGAACTAAAAAAGGTGAAGGGTATCCACTGTAGACATATACTTAAGTAAAGTACAGACACCTAACATTTATTCTTAAGTATTGTACTTTGATTTTGTACTTTGTTGCCTTCCACCGCTGTACAGAGGACATTGATAGACCCTCGCTGTGACTGTGCTTTAGTTCTTCATTAATCTGTGTGCAGTACTGACATGTGGCAAGTGTATTAACAGGAGAAGTAATTACTAGAATAGAGAAGTACATCTGTTCTAAAGGCTGATTGAAGAGTGACCTTAAGGTTTCCACTGACGCACTGTTATTAAGGACAGTTAGAAAAAAATACAATACGGAATAAACTCAATACTGATTTTGATACCAAGATAATTAAAAACACTCTTTCTTTAGACAGTAGGATATGATTTTTAACCTTAAATATTTCCACGTGGCCTTACATTGTTGTAATCCCCCATTGCTCTTATACTTGTTCTGAAACAACTCAAGATTATTCTAAATCTATTCATGAAAGGTTCATTTCTGTCCTGTAAATGTGACTTTTTTAGTATTGATACCTGCTCAAATTTGTGTCTAGTTTCACTACTTGTTTTCGTTTTTATTAATATCTGACTTTTGAAACTTTTGACAACCTTAGTACTTAGTCTGTATTTACAAAATTACAAACAGTCACTAAACTAATGCAAAAATTGTAGCCTCGCAAGGTTTAATTTTATGTATGAGAATAAAAAAGTAAATAAAAAGGACGCAACGAGGTGTTAGCTATTGTCAACTCCATTTTTTTTTTTTACATTTAATTCTAGATTCAGAGCTGCGTTATTTGGTTTAATATGACAAAATAATCATCAAAACTTCAATCTTGATTTTCAATTTGACATTTTCTGGTCTTATTGAAACAAAATTTTAAAACGCTTGACATATATAGCCTTCTAATTTGTGCCATTTAACATGTAAAATATCTAATTTTCTTTCTCCAAAGTCTGAAATCTGCTCCACACCACATTCTGTTACTGACTGACCCGAGCCATGATGATTAGAAATGAAATTCAGTTCATTTCTGAGCCTGGCTTTGGTCACACTTTTTAATAATCTTCTTAGGAACGTGTTTAGCCATTTGAAGGATTACAACACTGAGTTTCCTGTGTTACAACTCCAGTATGTTTCTTTTGGTTCAGTTAAACATCATCAAATACTTTTTTTCTGATTCAAAGAGACAGGACAGAAATGAACCTTTGCTTTCTTTAGAATGATCTGGAGCTGTATCAGAGCTAGACTAAGAGCACACTAGTGTAGTAGACTAGTGTACTATGATTTAATGTTGAAAATGACTTTGTGTTAAGAAGGATTGTTTGTTTTTTTTCATTACAGTATCAGGATCAGTATTGCGTATTGAGTCTATTCCGTAGTATAGTATGAAATGTTGGTATACGTGACAATAATACTATTACTAGTCGCTTACAATGAAATTCACACAGACCACAGACTTTTTTGGTTCTTGTTATTAAAAACTTTTCCTTTTCTCAAACAACACCAGTCACATTCTAATTCCTCCTCTGCCCGACTCAATGGACATTTGTTAACTGAAACACAACACACTTTAATTGGCTTTGACCACCAGAACAGGCCAGGCCATTGTCCAGGCTCCGCAGCATCACAGTGACTGCGTTTGTTTGCAGTGTATGAAAAGAGTCATGGGGCCAAAGCTTAATACAGATGCCCAGTTTGTAGAGTGTTTGTAATCTGTGTATCACTAGTTTGCTGGACAATAGGGATGTCAAGCTTAGAGGTTGACTGATATGTTTTTTGCTTTTTAGTGGCTGATGCTGATACTGATCGTTTTTGTGCCGATATGTGGGGCCGATTTTGATTATTTTCCCCATTTACCCACAGCCCTTTTTACCACAAACCCATAAGAGAGCTGTGTAGTCATGTTTCATACAGTTATCTCTTCATATTAAAGTGTTAATATAAAGCTTTGTGTGTAATTTTTAGACAGCAGATTGATCAAAACAAAATTTCAACCTATGTAGGAGATCTAAGGCCTATCGTCGATGTACTAAAAAGGCAAAATATCGCCCTGATATATCTGCCAACTGATATATCAGTCTATCTCTAATTAACATTATTTGGTTAATCCATAATTGTGATCATAAAAATAGTGGCTAATTGTAATTTTAAGTCATTTTCAGTCATTTCAACTTGTAAATGTATTTTTATATGGCTGTTTGTATCATTATAACTTTACTTTTGCTTTAAGAATGTTTGATTTTGTAACAGTGGTCATATACAAGAGGTATGATCATGGATTAGAATGAAAGAAAATTAAGGATTTCAGTTTTGTTTTGTTGTCTGTAATCATCAATATTAGTTAAATTGTGATGTGTAGTCACTAATAATCACATTTGATATTATGACATCCCTATAGACAATAATCTACCATCAGCATGTGTTAGACGAATTTTATTGATCCACAAGGGAAATTCTCTGGACACAGACATCACAATACATTATAATAAAAATATAAATGGTAATAATCTAAAAAAAAAAAAAAAAAAAAAAAAAAAGAAAGACAAACAAGTCTCTGGTGTCAAAGTACAAGTAAAAATAAAAAAATATAGTAATACAAAATATATGTCAGCAATATACAAGAGGTCGTAAGGAGAATAAGAAGGTCAACATGTAACGTGTATGTAAAGCGTTGTTAGCGTTTGTTTTTTGATTTGACTGTTTTTGCATTTCATATCTGACTGACTTTGCATGGGCCATTTATATGAAGTGGTTGCAGTGACCCAATGCAAATACACATGGACATCACTAGATCGAATAAATACACAGCAAAAATATGCAGTGTAAAAGCTGTAGCAACTATTTGAAATCGTTTTGCAGATTAACTCAAACTCAAATGCAGCTAACCTTTTTATAGACATTATTTATAATCATATATTTCACAAAACTCACTCTTGTGAGGTTTTAGTCATGTTGGAAATGTTATTACGTCATCAAAAACAGACCTGGAGTTGTGTTTTGCTTCATTCACACGTTTTAGTAATCCTGTATTATTAGTCTGTCGGCATCTCCAAAGCTCAAAATGCTCCGTTCCACCTTATGATGTCATGAAGAGCTAGTTTTAATGTGAACAGCTACCTTTTAGTTTTAGTTCAGAAGAGATTGGCAATTCCAGGGCTGAAATGATGCAGATGATTCTAGTGAAGGTGTATGGAGTTTAAAAATGCAGTGGAGCACTTCCTGTATTATCACATGATATCACCAGGTGGAACAGTGTTTTCTATTTGAGAGAAGAACTCAGCCTAAATATGAGGATTTTTTGTGTTAAACATGTGTGAATGAAACAAAACACAACTCCAGGTTTGTTTTTGATGAAGAATCAACATTATAACATAGAGCAGAAAATACTGTAATATGGGTCCTTTAACAAAGTCCTCCTTCATGTTTAGCCAATAGACTTTTTTCACAATGGCTGGAAACCCCGCTCTCTAGGGTTTTCGGAACTTCTGGTTAATGCTTTTCCATAGCAAACTATCTGTGGAAATGTCTCGCTTATTCTCCACCAGCTTCATAAATCTGCCCCATCACCAAATCTTCAACCAACAAAGTCCACAAAGGATATACATTTTTCCATGAAGAATTTATCCACAACTGTCAAGGGAAGAAAGACGAAAGCTTAGACTGATTGTAGAATTAAAATAAAAAAATCTCTTTTAGCTGGACATGTAATCTATAAACATCTCTATCATTCGAACTGCAGAAATCTACAGTATCAATCGATGCTAATATCTAAATCATGAAATCAAAATTTTTATTTTAATTCTGGAATCAGTCTGAGATAAATTCTTCATGGACGAATTTATATCCTTGTTGGTTGAAGATTTGGTGATGGGGCAGGTGGATTTATGAAGCTGGTGGGACATTTCCACAGACATTTTGCCACAGAAAACCATTCACCAGAAGTTCCGCAAACCCTACAGCGCTGCACTTCCAGCCGTTTTGAAAAAGGTTTGTGCTGCTTTGCTATCAGTTCAACTCATAAGTCAAAGTGCAAAGATCAAAACAGAGAGATTAAGGTCCACAGCTGCACAGTAAATGTGAGGGAGAGGGAAGGGCAGGGAGAGTAGCACCTTGGGTTTCTATATTATTATTTTGTATGTGAATTATAAGCCTGTCATGACGATTACATATACAATTAAAAAGTCTACAAAAGTGTAAGTTTTCTGGTAGAAAGTCTGTACTAGTTTACTACAATACTAATAAATTTGGGCTCAATATTTATCGTGCAGTAATGAAGAGATAATTGATGATGATGATGATGATTCAATTGACTTTTTATTTTTTTTAGCCGTTTTAGTGTTGTTGCATATTGCGTTGCTCAAAGTTGAGACTCGAAACTCAAATTAATTTAGCTAAAAAAGTAAATTTTCAGCCATCTCAACACGTCTCACATGGTGAATAAAAGTACTTCAGTGTTTCCCACAGAAAATTGGTTAGTTAACGTGGTGACGGCCGTAGTTTTGTGAGGATTCACGTTGTCTGGAGGGACAGAGGGACAATTGTTGCCAAAGCCTTAACTATAAAGAAACACTGTACTTTTTACAAGGGAAGTAACGATATCCAAATCTCACAGTATGATATTTATTGTGTTATTTTGTGGAGGCTTACAAAATTATGAATATGCTACTTTTTCCTCTTAAAATGCCTTGACAAGACTTAATCCAAACTAAGATATAAAAGTGCTTAGATCTGTTATTTCTCCATGTAGTTTGCGCCAAAATGGAGCAAAGGATCATGGTCGATGTAGTTCTCTTTGTTTTTTTTAGCTATTGCTGCATAGAGCTGGGTATCATTAAGAAGTTGCCGATACGATTCATACCTCGATACACAGGCCACGATACGATACATATCTCAATACACTGAGCTTTCGATTCAATACAATATATGTCAAATTTATTCGATACGGTTCAATAAAAAATAAAGGCTAAACCGCGGCTGTCTTTATTAAACCACTTCTTGTGCAAAGTGAATATGAAACACGCCCATTTTAATCATCAACACAATGACAATGTCAAAAGTGTCGCATAAACAAGTTTCTGAACAAGCAACAAAACTGTAGCACTGTAACAAAATAATTGCGTAAAATAAACCAAAAAAATACTCTTGCCGATGTATCGATACAGCAGCCCCCGATATCGATCCTGTATCATCACATTAAACGATTTTTGCACACCCTATTGCTGCACCATAACAATGAATTTAAGCAAAGACACTTTGATTTGATATATTGTGATGGCCCACGGTATTATTGAGAGGCTTTTAACAATACGATATCACAATATTTTAGTTATTGTTATACCCCTACTTTTAGAATATGTTTTAAAGATAATCCTGCTTTGGGGTTATTGTGTCAGTGGCATAAAGTAGTTTCAATATTATCGTCTATATTTTATTTTCCATTTATATAATTATGCCTTATTGACACCGACATACGATATATTGATATTTCAGTATTTTTGCACACCACTATTGCTGCACCATAACAATGAATTTAAGCAAAGAAACTTATTATTATAATTGAGAGACTTTTAACAATACAATATCACGATATTTTGGTTATTGTTACACCCTTACTTTTTACTTTTCAATCCAGATCTAAAATGTTGTGAAGTAAAAGTGTAAAATGTGCTTAAGTAAAGTACAGATCCCTAAAAGTTGTACTCAAGTATTGTACTTTTATTTTTGTACTTTCTCCGCTGCAGAGACCACAGACTTGTCTTGATGGCATCTGTCCAATCAGTCTTTTACCTCAAGTACCTCCGTGGCCCGTGTCCAGTGTATGTGTTGCTGTGGTTACAAAGTGGAGTGGCAGGAACATTCTGCTCCAAAAAAGCCCCTGTTTTTTTCTTTTTCTTTTTTTCTTTTTTTTTTTTCCACAAAACGGACTATTACAGTTTATTTGTACACAGCACAAAACAACACTTGAACTGAATTCTTCTCAATGGGCCCCTGCTGTGTGTAATTCTGGTGCACAGCTGTCCATACATTCAGACAGCCGTCGCCCTGAGCACCCCTGGGAAAACATAATAAAACAGCACATTACTTTTATCAATTGTTGAACTTAAATAACTGCAATGTTCTGTTATTTTTTTTAACCATCTGACCCTGTTGTGTGTCACCATGTAAGTAATTTGAGATCTGTGGGCAATAGCAGAAAAAGAAACTCAAATCAATGTGGCGAGGGCTGCCATTATAATTTACTACACTACCAGGGACTATTTCTGCTACTTATTTAGATTATTTTATGCCATTCATATGATTCTCTTTGCAGATTTGTTTAAGCTGGTGGAGAATACACAACATTACATTTCCATAGACATTTTGCCATAGAAAACCATTAACTGGAAGTGCCGCACTGTAGGGTTTGCGGAGCTTCCAGTTAATGGTTTTCTAGAGGAAAATGTCCATGTGCCATTGTGAAAAAGCTATTTACAAATCTACATTTTACTCAGCACGGAAGGTACACAGGACATGGACCCAATATCTCCTTAAATCTGTTTGTAGACAGTTTTAACGTTTAACTCATGCTCCTTTGCTGTTATTTATTTATTTGCTTTTTGGTGTAGTAGTACTTTTTTAGTAGCCCTGTAGGAAAATTCTCCTCTGCGTATCACCCGTCCTTTCAGGAGCAGTGGGCAGCACATGGGGCGCCCGGGGACCTATCTCCATGATCTTGCTGCTAGACTTGGTCAGGACTGCCATTAGCTGGAGGATTTAACCTATAGTGCATGTTTTTTGGGTTGATGGGGGAACCCGATAGCCTGATTCATCAGCCGGTTTCACTTTATGGAAACCGTCTGACCTCGAAGCATTAAGATTTGTTCGCTCGACAGTAGGCAGGTACTTTTTAAAAATTTTACCAATTGCTGCTATTTGGTTGTGACGTATGTAATGTGCCACCAAGGAAGGAAGGAAGAAGGGCAATAACATCTTTCCCCTTGATAAAATTCACCAAACAATCTTTTGTTCCGGCTTTAAATCCTCGATCTTGGGAATCGTTGCCAACACAGAATGTACGGCTCTTCGCACTTCTTCGGATTCTTGCAAACCGTTTAGTGTATTCCGACACCTGACCCTAGACGCTGGAGAGAAATGAAATTGAGCGGAGGCACCCGGCTAGAAAACCGATGTGCCCCGAGAAAACCCACCGAGACAGAGGAGAACATGCAAACTCCAGTTCAACTCATAATTCAAAGTGCAAAGAGACAGAGATTAAGGTCCCGGGCTGAACAGTAAATATGAGGGAGAGGGAGGGACCGGGAGAGTAGCACTTTAGGTTTCTATATTATTTTTTATGTAAAGTGTAGGCCTGTCACATGGATTACATTTATAGTTAAAAAGGCAACATTTAAAGGTATTCAGTTTTTAAAAATAATAAAACAACACAGTACATTTATCAACTGTTGAACTGAAATAACTGCAGTGTTCTGTTTTTAAAACATCTGACCCTGTTGCTTTGACTGAAATGTAGGCCTGCCATGATAATTAATTACTACACTACCAGTAACTGTTTCTGCTACTTATTTAGAGTTTATTGTGATATTCATATGTTTCTCTTTGCTGTGATAATACGCTTTGAGCTACTGCGCTCAAATAAATTCCCTTGTGGATCAAGAAAGTTTGTCTAAGTCTAAAAGTTTGGACACACCTTCTTTTCCATTATATTTTTTCTTTCTACATTTTATATAGAGAAGACATTTAATACATGTTGCAGGATATATAGAATTATGCATCAAATCCTAAATCTGTTAAATCCTAAAAGTAGCCACCCTTTGCTTTTTGTACAGCACTACAAACCTTTGTCCTCCTGAAATGGTTTTCACTTCACAGCTGTGCCTTGTCAAGAAATGCCGATAGTGCAAACAAGGCTTCAAAGCAAAGGGCAAAAGCAAAGCAAAGCATTTTCTTTATTTATTCCTTTAATATAAAACAATTTTGGAGTTATTTTGAGTCTATTTTGTGTTTACTGCATTCCACATGTGTCCATTCAGAACCAGGAATGAAAAAGTGTGTCCAAACTTTTGACTGGTAGTGTACATAGACTGACTTTTTCAATATGTGAAAGCTGGAACAATGTTTTTTGGGGCTCAGTTTAAATTGTGTGTACATTTTCTTTGTGCTAGTGGGAATTTTTTGTTCATTTTTGTAGTATCGTAAGATTGGAGCAGTTTAGGGTCAAACAAGTAACTTCTACGATGTTTTATTTGTCTTTATTGAAGGTCAAGCTTTGTTTTGTTTTTTTACAATATTGAATTTTTAGAATATTTTTTAAAGATAGTCCTGCTTTGGGGTTATTATGTCAGTGGCATAAAGTAGTTTCAATATTATCATCTATTTTTTATTTTATGTTTATATAATTATTCCTTATTGACAAAGTCTAAGTCTAAAACGCACTTCAAAATGTATTGTAGTACAGACCTAACTGTGGCCTTGTTTTCATATAATGTGGGATAAAGGGACACTTGTGTTTTTCAGGCTGTACAGCATGTTCAGTGCACACTCCATTGGCTCAAGGATATGAATGGCTTTTAGCTTACGTAAGGTCAATATGTACAGACCTTTGCCACAAACAATGACTTTGGGCTAAAAATAATAAGTCCGAGAATGACCAAATTAGCATATTATTGCTTTAGGCGAATGTGCAACTGAGACTAAGTGGTGTTTAAAGTTTCCATTGCGTTCTGTCTTTTGAATAGAAAAGACAACAAGTACGAATGCATGTTAAAGAGCAGATGTTACGCTATGTTCTAATCTATGCTATAATGTTGTTTCCTCATCACAAACAGACCTGGAGTTGTGTTCTGTTTCATTCACACTTGTTTAACTCACAAATCCCGCATATTTAGGCTGAGTTCTTCTCTCAAACTGAAAACACTCTGTTCCACCTTGTGATGTCATGGCAATACAGAAAAAAGAAGTGCTCCATTATGTTTTTGAACTCCACACACCTTCACTAGAATCATTTGGATAATTTCAGCCCTGGAATTGCACATCTCTAATGAACAAAAGGTAAAAGGTAGATTTGGAGATACAGACTCAGGATCTATGAAACATGTGTGAATGTTTAGTTTAGTTTATTTATTTAATGAGACAGGGACAGTGCACAATATATACCTTAACAAAATAGATGCATTGTACCAGGTTGTAGCACCAGTGCAAATTTTCATCTGTTGTCCCTGGGCAATTTGATGTTATAGTTCATAAAATCAAGCATACAAAGAGAATGACTTTATAATCACCGGAGCATCATAACAATTCTGTATCATCATTCACACCCATTTCTCTCAGCAGATGAAACAAAACACAACTCCAGGCATGTTTTTGATGAGGTAACAACACTATAATGTGGCTTAAAGCTCACAAGAATGCATTTTGTGTAATAGTAAAGAAAAACAGTCAAATAACTCAATTAAATATATATTCTGTGTATATTTTATTTTCAAATCCTCAAAATATCCACCTCTGCTTTACTGAAAAAGCGATTAAACTTTTTTTCTTTGCTACATAATTCCATAAATCTTGCTTCTTATATTTGATGTCTCTTGTATGTATGTAAAATGTAGAAAGCAGTAAAAAGAAAAAAAAAAAAAGTACTGAATGAGATGGTGTGTCCAAACTTTTGACTGTTAGTGTACGATTTGCTGCCATTTCTTGAGCATATAATAGGAATAAATAAGAATGCATTGTACAAAAATTCTTACCTCTGATCTCTCTCTGTTGACAGACTCCATAAAAGAAGAGCTTGGGCGGAATGCAAAGTTGTGACATTTCCTCAGACAGCACTGATGATCCTCTTAGTAGTGGCCTACGCAGCCATCGACAGCCTCGAATAGTGGTGATTGGAGCAGGTCTGTCCGGCCTCTCTGCCACCAAGGTTCTCCTGGAGCACGGTTTCACAGATGTGACTCTCCTCGAGGCCGCTGACCACATCGGGGGCAGAGTTCTGAGCGTCCCCAACGGTGAGAATCTGCAGGAGGTATAGATTCAAGTGTATTTGTATACCACATTTAAAACAACTTCAGCTGACCAAAGTACTTCACATAAAAGTCAACAAACACAGAAAAAACATATACAGATTACATGATAAACTAAACTACAACCTCAACTACAGTATTGAATGCCAGGGAGAAGAGGTGAGTTTTCAGCCTGCTCTCATTCTAGTTATGGACTTTGGTCTACTGGGACTAAGGGTCTTTATTACGATATTTTCTAATTTATGTTATAATGTTGTTTCCCCATCACAAACATACCTGGAGTTGCGTTTTGTTTCATTGACACATGTTTAACACACAAATCCTGCAGATTTAGGTTAAGTTTTTCTCTAAAATGGAAAGCATTTTACCATGTGATGATGTCATGTGGTAATACAGGAAGTGCTCCACTGTGTTTTTAAGATCCATACACCTTCACTAGAATCATTTAGATGTTTTTAACTCTGGAATTGCCTATCTCTACTGAACTAAGGTGGGAGGGAACTTGCAAACTCCTGTTTCATGACATCACAAGGTGGAACAGAGCATTTTGAGCTTTGGGATGTAGACAGACTAATAAAATTTAAATAATATGTTTTTGATGAGGTAACAACATAGAGACAGAAATGTAATGACACACTGTGGAACATTCCAGACAAAGTAATAGTATCTCTATGGAGACAAGCTCAAACCCCAACAGAAAGGTTCCATAGTGGACCTTTAAAAACACTCTCCGGTAAGCATTACTCATATAGTTACAGACTTTGTTTCCGCTCTGTTTCCTTGTGTTACAGGGCTCCAGTGCGAGGCACATATGTCACATATTATACTGAGCTGTGTATAGAAACAGACTGTTCTGTTAAACCTAATCTCACTGATAATGCACTATGTTATATAAACAACGGTTTATGAGAGTGGTTATTTAAGGCTTTCTTTTTGCATTACGCCAGCACACTGTAAGAGACCCTTTCAAAAATACAACCATGTACTATATTGGAAAAGTACTAAATTAACATTCTTTCAATGTTTACACCAGAGTTTAAACAGTAATTAAAGGTCCTATATTTTGCAAAATTGACTCTTGCCATGTTATAATGTGGTTATCTCTTCAAAAACATACCTGGCGTTGTGTTTTGATTTATTCACACGAGTTTGAATAATCCTTGTTTATTAGTCTGTCTAACTTCCCAAACCTCACATGCTCTGTTCCGCCTTGTGATGTCATGAAGTGGTAGTTTGCAAGTTAACAGCTACCTCTTACGTATTGTTTGGAAAAGAATGGAAATTGCAGGGCTGAAATTATCCAAATGATTCTAGTGAAGGTGTGGTCCTGGATTACCACTTAATATCACAAGGTGGAACAGAGTGTTTTCTGTTTGAGAGAAAAACAGCCTAAATATGCAGGAAATGTTTGTTAAACCTGTGTGAATTAAACAAAACACAACTCTGGGTATGTTTGTGATGAGGAAAAAACATTATAACACAGATCAGAAAATAGCTCGTGGCCTTTAAATTGTCCTCATTATATAAGTTATCTAACCATCAGCCGACTCCAACCAGGCACGCTTTTGAATTCAATCTACACACAAAACACAATGCTTAGCTGTTTCTTTTTACACACATTCAGGTAAATCGACATTGGAGCTTGGAGCGACCTGGATCCATGGGGCAAATGGGAACCCAGTGTACCACCTGGCCGAGGACAACGGGCTGCTGGAGCACACCACGGATGAGGAGAGGAGCGTTGGCAGAATCAGCCTGTACACCAAGAGCGGCGTGGCCCACTACCAGACCAATGCGGGCAAGAGGATCCCCAAGGACCTGGTGGAGGAGTTCAGCGACCTGTACAGCGAGGTCAGCGTGATCTGTACAGACAAGGGCTCAATTGGCTTTTTACGTAACAGAAAATACATGTGATACTCAGAAAGACGGCTTTTATCTGATTCTGATGGCCTCTAGCCGATGTGCGAACTATAACATGACATGAATTGGATCTTGTTTTTCTGATGTTTTTGTTAGCATGCTGGTTAACATCGGTCATTTGTGTATCAAGTCCTCTCTGAAGCCCCTGTCAGGATTAGCGCTGGTTATCTAGGTCACGTCTGGAAAACTAAAGGGAGAGCTCAATGGCTTTGGATTGCCCTCAGTATGTTTTTTGTTGTGTTTTTTTTTTTGCTATTTTGACATCTTCATCATAGACTTCACAGTGACGGTGTTTAATCTTATGTTTATAGTTCTTAGAAAGCCTCATATTCTTCTAGTTATCTGTGCAGGGACAAGGCCTTTATTATTTATCACCACAAAAGGCACAATTTTAGTGATACTAAATGATACAGCAATAGAGTAATAGTAAATAGTAATAGTAAAGTGATCCATTAAACATATGTCTTGAAACCTGTAAAGTGTTGAAGATTTATATGACAGACTGTTGCTGTACACACTATTGAAACTGTAACTAGTTAATCCATTAATGTCTGTGTAATCCCTCAGTCGTACAAGCCAGATCCACAAAAGAAAATTCTGTGAACTGGATAAACTTTTTTGAGTGCAGATGTTTCGCTGCTCATCCAAGCGGCTTCTTCAGTTCTGAGTTCTTCAGTTCCCTTGGATGAGAAATCAATGAATCCATTCATGTTTTGATGAAAAATTGGACAGAGGCCTTTTGCTTAATAGAAAGAATATTCACTTGTTGAATCGTTTAGCAAAACAAATTGTTATTTGCAACACTGGAAACTGGTGTTTCTATCAAATAACAATTCAGACACTAAAAGACTAAAAGACTAAGACTAAAACTAGCATCAGACATATATTAATGCTAAATATTACTCCTGAACAGTTTTAGAAAAATTATGAGCTTTAACAGAAGTATAAGTCTGATGGTAATATAAAGAGAGGACTATCATATTGTTGAAAATATTCAGCAAAAACATGAACTTTTCATTTAAATGTTGAAATCATTATAGAGTATTGCACCTAGTCCTTTTAATATCATGACAGGAGCATTCTTAGAAACACTAATTAATTGTACTTTCATTCTTAGAAGTTCAGGGTTAGGACTTGCAGGTCGAGGCACAGCCCATGTCCACACCTGTTTGTGGCCTAACCTGTCTGTGATGTGCTGGTGCTGCAGGTGTACGAGCTGACACAGGAGTTCTTCCAGAGGGGAAAACCTGTATGCGCCGAGAGCCAGAACTCTGTGGGCGTCTTCACTCGGGACGTGGTGCGCAAAAGGATCATGATGGATCCCGATGATTCAGAGAGCACCAAGAAACTCAAACTGTCCATGCTGCAGCAGTACCTCAAGGCCAGTGTCCTCTCCATTACCACGAGGGATGTACCAATCCAGCCTTTTCGCTTCTGATACAGATTTCAGCAATTATTTCCTTTAAACAAAATAATAAAAATAAAATAAGACTAAACTAATCCAAATATGTTATGTAGTTACTTTTCCCTCAAGCAACTACAGAACATCTTTGTAAAAAAAAAAGTTTCAACATTATGAGACTTTCTGGGCCAATTACGAGCAGTAAAAAGTCTTTTTACCTCAGTTCATAGGCCCAATCAGGATATCGGCTGAACCAATATTTGGAGGCCTGATCCAGCAGTTATTTTGATATCAGATTGGCACATCCCTGATCACCACGGCAGGTTTTTATCAAAAGGAGGAAGCATACAAAGTCAACTAACCAGCATTGACCACTGACAGTATTTAAAGGTACATTATGTAAGTTTTCTGGTGGAGGGTTCGCCACCTGCTTGCCTCCACACATTTGTCATTGCGTTGCCTCAAATGTTATATGGTAATAAATGCAAAATGTATATATTTAATGTCAGACTGTGGAACATTACAGTGAATGCAGTCCATACTGAAACAAACAGGTGGAGGCAAAAATGGATGTTTAAATATGTTATTAGGTTGTAAATCTGTAAGCTGTATATGCTCAAAGTGTAACTAGTAAATGTTAATGTTAATCTTTGTCCTGTTTTTCAGGTGGAGAGTTGTGAGAGTGGCTCTCCCAGTATGGATGAGGTGTCTCTCAGTGAGTTTGGGGAATGGACAGCCATCCCCGGAGCACATCACGTCATTCCTGGAGGTTTCATGAAGATCGTAGATGTCCTGGCTCAGGACATTCCCTCCAACAGTATTACACTAAACAAACCTGTGCGCTGTATCCACTGGAACTACTCCGCCCAACGCCATGAAGTCATCGCCAACCAGGACAACAATCACAACGACAACAACAGCCAGCCTCAAGACCCCCTGATCCTGAGACACCCCATCTCTGTGGAGTGTGAGGATGAGGAGTGGATACCAGCAGATCATGTGATCATCACTGCCTCTCTGGGCGTTCTGAAGAAGAACCATGAGTCCATGTTCTCCCCTCCTCTGCCTGAAGATAAAGTGCTGGCCATAGAGAAGCTGGGCATCAGCACCACCAACAAGATCTTCTTAGAGTACGCAGAGCCCTTCTGGAGCCCAGAATGCAACAGTATCCAGTTTGTGTGGGAGGATGAGGCTCACCTGGAGCAGCTGGTCTATCCTGAGGAGCAGTGGTACAAGAAGATCTGCAGCTTTGATGTGCTGTACCCACCTGAGCGCTATGGTTACATGCTGAGTGGCTGGATCTGCGGAGAGGAAGCCCTCTACATGGAGCGCTGTGACGATGAGATGGTGGCTGAAACCTGCACAGAGCTGTTCAGGCGGTTTACAGGTGAGGGAGGCAGCAGCATGTGGGGAAGTTTACGAATAGTTTAGTTAACAAGGTGTTTACTTGGACAACTATTTTGGATGCACCAATCCAGCTTTTTCAGTTCCAATACCATTTTTGATACTATAGCTTTAAGTATCTACTGATCCCCAATATCAACCGATACCACTGACTGAAAACTACATTTATTTTCTTTAAACAAAAAGAAAATAAGACACTGATCTGATAAACTGATCCAAATGTGTTATTTATCTCTCAAGGAACAACTTTTTGTTAAAATTCAAACTGATTTTTGAGCCAGCTATGACCACAAAGTCTTATATTTCAGTTTATATGTCCAGTCAGGAGATCAACTAAACCGATATTTGAAAGCCTTATCCGATCCAAATTTTTCAGTATCGGCACATAATATCATCTGATATAAATATGTTACATAAGAATATCTCATAAAAGAAATAAATACTTATACACAATACAAATATAATACAAATGCAATATTAAAAAAAAAAAAGTGGGAAAAGATGGTGTCTGTTTACTGTCTAGTGCCTGTAAACCCTTGTTAGCATAGTGACTCATAACACACTGTAGCTGAATACAAAACAATTATGGAAGCGTCTTTCATGACTTGAGTTGAAAAAAACTCACTGACATATAATACAGCAGTGACTCAGGTGGAGAGGGCTCTTTGTGTACAGGGACCATGTGTCACCACCACATTCACACTCTGGGATTAATGATGCAGAAGATAAGGCAAAGTGTATTTAGCTGCTCCGCTTACTTATGCCACAAACACATTTAAAGGCCATATATTACGCAAACTGACTCTTGTGAGCTTTTCAAAATACACTCTTCCACCTTGTGATATCATGTAGTGGTAGCTATCAAGTTAACAGCTAACTTTTACCTATAGTTCAGCAGAAATAGGTAATTCCAGGTCTGAAATTATCCAAATTATTCTAGTGTAGGTGTATGGATCTTAAAAACACAGTATTACACTGTTTTTTCACATGACATGACAAGGTGGAACAGTGTATTTTCTGTTTGAGAGAAGAACCAGCCTAAATATGCAGCGTTTGTGTGTTAAACATGTGAGAATGAAACAAAATACCACTCTGGTTTGCAATGAGTAAACAACACTATAACACAGATCAGAAAATAGCATAATATGGGCCCAGAGGTGGACTGATAAAACACGTAATTATTGAGTATTTAGCATTACTGCCTAGAGGAGCCTATTTGCCTGTTTTGAGTCTGTTTCCATGTGAATCTAGAAAATGGCTCATGTTTTTCAGATGACAAATGGGTCAAATAATGAGTTCAGATCCACTATTGCTGTTGCATGATGAGGTGTGTGTATCTCCTAACGTATGCTGCTTTCCTATACACACACACACTCAGTGACATCTAGGTCACCATGCTGTAATCCGTTCAGCTGTTGCTTAATTACATATACATAGAGTAGACTCATCGGTGTCTTTCAGCTTACAGTGACTCACGTGTGTCAGTCAGAGCTTGCCAGTGAAAAATGAACTGGTCACAATGCAGTGGATTAACAAGGCTGCATTCTGATTAAAAGCATTAGGAGTAGCGGCAAATACAGTAGCATATGTTGTCAAGATTACTCAGTTGATCGATAGTTGTGATTAAAAAAATCACAATGTAATCGCACTGGGATTAAAACATAGAATTGTGAGAACTTTAGAATGAAAACGTCATTTTAATAAATCTTATCCTAATCTTCCTCTCCTTATTCTAAATCTTTCACCCCCGCTCTCAGCCGGTCTCTCCCTCTTCCTTCCTCTCTTAGCCGCTCCTCTTTTTCTCATGTTTTCTCTCGGTCTTGTCTCCCTTTCTCTCCTCCTTCTCTCCATCCTTCTCTCTCCCCCCTACCTTCTCTATCCCCTCTACTCTCCTTATTTTAAAAAATGTTAAGTGCTTTTATGCTTACATCTCATTACCTTTACTTTATCATTCAGAAAGTTTTATAAAGCTTTGATAGTTTGAATGGTCTGTTCTGGTTCTGTAAGTAAATTATCTTTTCATTTTTCCCACAGACACATATACAAATATTCAAATTAACAATTCAAACAGTCCAAAAAGCACATTAAACCACAACATTGTGAAAATGCTTAATAACTTTGTGGTTTCAGAAACAGATTTGAAGCCTTGTGCTCATCCATTACCACATAGCTGATTATGCCTGAGCAAGCTTTTGAACTTTTAATAGAATTTTCTGTCTATGAAGAAAATTTATGAGAAATGTACTTTACTGGAACCCAGGGTTAGCCATCAAATTAGTCTGAATTCTTGTAAAATCATGATGTTTTTGATATTGTAACATCCCTAGTCACAACTGAAAAAATAAAACAAAATCAGTTCTTCTCAAGTATTCTTCATGTTTTATAGGGAACCCCGACATTCCGAAGCCTCTCCGAATCCTGCGCTCTTCGTGGGGCAGTAACCCGTACATCCGGGGTTCGTACTCCTTCACCAGGGTGGGCTCCAGTGGGGGGGACTGTGAGAGATTGGCCATGCCACTGCCTTATGCCAACAGCACCAAGGCCACGGTAAGACATGCACACAACATTTACATGACAATAGTGAAGACAACATCACTGTAGTTTTCTGACATAGCTGAAGTCTTGATCTTCAACCCCATTTCGACCTTAATAAATTCTTAAATTTCAAATGAACAGGTCCTATATTATGTGAAAATCACTCACTCTCTCACTGAAAAACACGCCTGATGTTGTTTTATTTCATTCACACATGTTTGAGTAACCCTGGTTTATTAGTCTGTCTACATCTCCAAAGCTCAAAATGCTCTGTTGCACCTTGTGATGTCATGAAGCTAGTTTTCATTCAAACACATATCATTATCCACATCATTCTAGTGAAGGTGTATGGAGTTTAAAAACACAGTGGAGCACTTCCTGTACTACCACATGACATCACAAGGTGGAACAGAGAGTTTTCAATTTGAGAGTAACAGTATGCACTGAAACTTTTGTTTCAGTGCATACTGTGCTGTGGCGTGACATGCTGCTGTAGTAAAATACACAAAATAATAAACCAGTTGTGCAACAATTGTTAAGAAGCCTTTTCACAATCAAAGCGTTTAAGATGGTTATCATCCAAATAAACAACAGTGTATATAAATTTAACTTGCATAGGTCCAGTACTGCACATTGGGAAGAATAATTTAATTATCCAATTAAATGGAAAAACACTTTTAGAGATATATATCACCACAACAGATTCTTACTCAAGAATCTTTCAATTAAAAATATTGCACAAAATTATAGCTAAATATTATGAACATGATACCTTTAACTATGCAGTATCAAAGAAGACTCAATGTGTCGGAGGAAGAGGACGATATAATGCCTCTATTCTACCATTGTCCTTATGTGTCCCAGTTTTGGCTTTTCAATTCAAAAGTAGTTGAAGGAATTCAGAATCACTCTAGAGATTAGTCCCATGAATATATTTGTTGGCGTGCTGAATAATCTCTCATCAATATTAGTGAACACCATTATTTTAGTGGGGAAAATTTTGATTTTCAAAGTCATTAATGAGGACCTATGTTTGGCATACTTTAAAAATAAATTAAGTCTACAATTTATAACTGAATAAATTATCGCTACAAACAATAATAGGTTGCTCTTACATTCCCAAAAATTTGAACTATTAAAATGGGACTGAAACAGGTTCTGAAGTCTACAACATTATAATTTATTTTCTGTCTTTTCTGTCACACATATCCTGTCTCTCCTCCCTCTGTCACACAGTGGTGGAGTTAGGAATTTGGGGGCCCTAGGTGAACTTGAGTTTGGGGCCCTCAGTATAATGAACCGCTTTTCTGTTTTGTTTTTTAAATATATTTATTGTCAGTTTTTCCCCATTGTTCTTGAGACATGCACATCTCTATTTATTTCAGTTATAGTGGAATGGAAACTTGTCTCATTAGTTCGGTCGTCTACTAAATAACAGAACTGAAAGTAGTTTTATTTTTTGCTTGTACAATTACATTTTTATTTACATCCATTACATATGAATTTTATTATTTTTCTTATGATTATTATCTAAATGTAAACTACTCTCATTTAATGTCAAAGAGAAATGAGAGAAAATCAAATTGCTCTGAGGCCTTGGCCATTAGTGGCACTGAGGGCAATTGGTTGGGGGCCCATCCAGGTTTGAGGGCCCTAGGCTGTCACCTGTTTTTGCCTAATGGTAGCGCCGCCTCTGCTGTCACACATGTCCTATCTGTCCTGTCTGTCCTGTCTGTCCTGTCTGTCCTGTTCACCCTGGTCAGTGTGGTTTAATTTTTGGTTGTCATTTTTGTTGAATATTATTATTGTTTTTATTTGTGTTTATTGTTTAATTTGTCGTGTTGATGTCTGGCTGTCTGTCTAAGATTATTGTATCATAGAAGAAACCTTTTCACAAATAGAACATACTTTCTTTTAACATGCCCTGCTGGACATTTGCCATGTTATACATTTATAATAAATTATTTTGTATGTCTGTAGTTTGATAATTATGTAAGTGTCCCATTATTAATAATATCAGGAATTACAACTGTCACACACCACAGGACCGAAAACTGGCAAATGTTCAAAATTTTTCATTATTATTATTTTATCTGCAGCTTAAACCCTTAACCTCAGAGCACTTCCTAGTACATAAATCTTAAATGAGTTGCGTCTAGTTTTTGTGTGACTGTCTTTTTAAACATATCTGATATTATATGTGATTTTTCATGTTGCCCCACAGATGCCCTCCAGATTACAGCTTTAAACTGCTTTTATCTTTTATAGATTTAAAGGGCTTATTGATGCTAAATTTAATCCTGTGAGCTTTAAACTATGTTAGAATGTTGTTCCCTCCTCAAAAACATACCCGGGGTGGTGTTTTGTTTCACTCACACATGTTTGAGTAATCCTTTGTTATTCGTCTGTCTGCATTTCCAAAGCTCAAAATGCCCTTTTCCACCTTGTGATGTCATTCAGTAATAAGTTTTCAAATTAACAGCTGCCTTTTACCTTTAGTTCAGTAGAGATTGGCAGTTCAAGGCTGGAATTATCCAAATGATTCTAGTGAAGGTGTATGGAGTTTAAAAACATAGTGGAGCACTTCCTGTATTACCACATGACATCACAAGGTGGAACAGGGTGTTTTCAGTTTGCGAGGAAAACTCAGCCTAAATATGCAGGGTTTGTGTGTTAAACATGTACAAATGAAACAAAACACAACTCCAGGTATGTTTTTGATGAGGAAACAGCATTAGAACAGATCAGGAAATAGTGTAATATCAGCGCTTTAATGTTAAAAATCACATAAAGTCTCAAGAGAGTGTTTTTTTTTTGTTTTTTGTTTTATTATCTTCGTGGTATCAGAATCGGTATTGAGTATCAAGTCTATTCCTTAATATCAAAAGTGGTAGTATCGTGACTAGGGGTGTGCGAAAATATAGAAATATCGATATATCGTATGATTTAATGTGATAATACAGTATTGATATCGGGGACTGATGTATCTATATATCGACAAGAGTATTTTTTGGTATATTTGACAAAATTATTTTGTTACAGTGCTACAGTTTTGTTGCTTTTTTAGAGTAAGGAAACTCATTTATGCAACACATTTGACATTTTCACAGTTGTGATGATTAAAATGTTTGTGTTTCATATGAACTTTGCATGAGACGTGGTTTAAGACTTTTAGTATCACAGTCATGAGTTAGCCATTACTTTTTATTGAACCGTATCGAATCGATTTGAAATATATCGTATCAAACCGAAAGTGTGCTGTATATAGATATGTATCGTATCATGGCGCTATGTATCGAGGTATGTATCGTATCAGCAACTTCTTAATGATCCCCAGCCCTAATCGTGACCACACTAAAGCACATACAGTATCAGAAGTACTGGCAGAGTCTAGACCATGAAACCTGATGCATTGTGGGAAGGGTTTACGCCTGTTCATTTGAGACTGCAGAGGGAACAGCTTGACCCCCTCAGCTGGCTTCCTACGCGCATTTGCTGTGTGTCCCAAGATGACACTGAAATGAAGCTTAAAATAAATTCAACATGTCAACAAGGCTAACATGTTTTTTCACATGTTAGGGTCCATATTACACTATTGTCTGATTTATGTTATAATGTTGTGTCCTCATCAAAAACAGACCTGGAGTTTTGTTTTGTTTTATTCATGTTTAACGCATAAACCTGCATATTTAGGCTGAGTTCTTCTCTCAAACAGAAAACACTCTAGAGCTGGGTATCAATAAGAAGTTGCCGATACGATACATACCTCTATACAGTGCACTTTTGATTTGATACGATATATTTCAAATCGATTCAATACGGTTCAATAAAAATAATAGCTAGATCATGGCTGTGATACTAAAAGTCTTTGTTAAACCACTTCTTGTGCAAAGTTCATATGAAACACAAACATTTTAATCATCAAAACAGTGAAAATGTGAAATGTGTCGCATTAACGAATTTCCTTACTCTAAAAAGCAACAAAACTGTAGCGCTGTAGGAATGTAACAATATCCAAATCTCTCGATTCGATATTTTCACGATATCCATTTCATGATACAATATTTATTGCGATATTTTCTGGAGACAAAAAATGTATAATAATACAAAATTGTGAATGCGGTACTTTTCTCTCGTCATCCAAAAGTCCAAAAAATTATGATGTTAAAATGCTTCATATCATTTATTTCAGCATGTAGATTGGACTGAAACAGAGCAAAGGATTATGGTCTATGTAGTTCTCACAATGTTTTAGCTGTTGCTGCACCAAAACCATGAATGTAAGCAAAGAGACTTGAGATTCGATATATTGTGACGACCCACGATATTATTGTGAGACTTTATTTTGAATATTGTTACATTCCTAGGGCTGTAACAAAATAATTGAGTAAAATACACCAAAAATACTCTTGGTGATATATCGATACAGCAGCCCACAATATCAATACTGTATCACAGTAAATGATACGATATATTGATAGTTCAATATTTTTGCACACCCCTACTCTGGTCCACCTTGTGATGTCATGTGGTAATACAGGAAGTGCTCCACTGTGTTTTTAAACTCCATACACCTTCACTGAAATCATTTAGATGATTTCAGCCCTGGAATTACCAATTTCCACTGAACAAAAAGTAAAAGGGAGCTGTTTACCTGAAAACTACCACTTCATGAAATCACAAGGTAGAACAGAGCATTTTGAGCTTTGGAAATATAAACAGACTAATAATAAAGGATTACTCAAACGTGTGTGAATGAAACAAAACACAACTCTAGGTCTGTTTTTGACAAGGTAACAGCATTGTGACATGGCTAAAAGCTAAAAAGTAGTACATTTAAATTATATAGAACCTTTAACCAAAGTTTTCTTCTTTTTGTTTTTTTTTTCTTCGTAGCCATTACAGGTCCTTTTCGCTGGAGAGGCCACACACCGCAAATACTATTCCACTACCCATGGTGCTTTGCTGTCAGGTCAGAGGGAAGCTAACCGCCTGATAGAGAGGTACCAGGACTTGCACAAAGCCGAAACCACAAAGCCTAAAGTGTAAAGAAATATAATAAAAGGAACCTCAGACTAGTAAACATGTTTAAACTTTATTGCAATGATCATTATGTCATAGCTCGGGCATTACATTCTTAACAGATGAGTTGCTCTTGTACTGTAGTTTGAAATTATGCGTATTTTTATTTGGAAATGTACTGTTCATATGTTGCCAACGGTGCTGTCATTTCATGTCTTTTATCCTCATCATGTTGTTTTGAATCAGTAATTTAATGTTTTAATAACACTATCTGTAATAACTTTATTTGTTTTGTAAGTGCCTTCTGTCCCTATTTGATGTTATTTTCAATGCTATGCAGTTTTAACAAAATTAAACCTATATCATCATTTAAAGCAATGTTTCCTCAGTTTTTTATTTAAATATTACGCTGTATTCTGATCTGTGTTATCATGTTTCCTTCTCAAAATCACACCTGGAGTCGTGTTTTGTTTATTTCATGCAAGTTTGAGTAATCCTGTCTACATCTCCAACGCTCAAAATCCTCTGGTCCACCTTGCGATAATCATATAGCGATAGTTAACAGCTACGTTTTACCTTAATTTCAGTAGAGATTGTCAATTTCATGGCTGGAAATTATCCAAATGATTCAAGTGAAGGTGTATGGAGTGCAAAAACCCAAGTGTTTTCTATTTCAGAGAAGAACTCAGCCTAAATATGCAGGATTTGTGTGTTAAACATGTGCGAATGAAACAAAACACAACTCCAGGTTTGTTTGCGATGAGGATACAACATTATAACTTACCTACTTAGATCATAAAATAGTGTAATATGGGCCCCTTTTGTAATTGGAGCGTGTCTAAGTGTAGAGAATGAAGGTTGAATAGTGGTGTGTGTGAGTGACAGATGGGGCTGGACTGCTCACTTCTGAGGGATAACAGCTAATCTTCTGTTGGGCCTAATAGACAAGGGAAGCTTTTAATTAGCATTGGACTAAGCAGGCACTACTCGTCTATGCGTCGTCTCCCCCACACGCTTAAGTCAAGTCATTAAACTGAATTAATATTTTGAAAGCTAACACGCTAAGTCAACTATACGTAATATCTCATCATCAATATTTAATTTACCCACGCATTTAATTAAATTGTGCCATTTACAAGTGTGTAATAACTGTAGGTAAAATACGTTTTGCCATAAAAATTTGTGAAGGTTAGGGCCGCGTATCATTCATAAGTTGCTGATACGATACATATCTCGATACAAAGGCCACGATACTATATATATCGTGATACAAAGGCCACGATACGATACAAATCTCAATACAAAGGCCACGATATGATACATTTCTTGATATAAAGGCCACGATATGATACAGATCCTGATACAAAGGCCACGTAATAATACATATCTCGATACAGTGAGTTTTCTATTTGATACAATTCAATATGACATATTTCAAATCCATTCAATATATAAAAAATAATGTCTAAATCATGGCTGTGACACTAAAAGTCTTTGTTAAACCACTTCTTGTGCAAATTAACATGAAACACAAACATTTTAATCATCAAAAACAGTGAATATGTCAAATGTGTTGCATAAACGAGTTTGCCTCTGCTGAAAAAGCAACAAAACTGTAGCACTGTAACAAAATAATTTAGTAAAATACACCAAAAAATACTCTATCGATACTGTATCATCACATTAAACCAATACAATATATCGGTATTTCAATATATTTGCTCACCCCTAGTGAAGATATAGTCAAATCACACACAAAATTAAAATAATACAACATATAAGTCATTAAAAGGGTAATTCTGTATGTTATGTGTAAAAACTGTAATAATAAGATAACTATGCATTTATTTTCCTATATTACACAACGTTGACTCTTGTGAGCTTTAAGCCATTTTAGAAAGTTGTTAGCTCATCAAAAACATAGCCAGAGTTGTGTTTTGTTTCATTCACACATGCTTAAGGTTGTCTACATCTACAAAACTCAAAATGCTCTGTTCCACCTTGCGATTAAGTAGTAGTTTTCAAGTTAACAGGTACTCTTTACCTTTGTTCAGCAATTCCAGGGCTGAAAATTATTCTAGTGAAGGTGTATAGAGTTTAAAAACACAGTGGAGTATGTTTTCTGTAAATAAATCAGCCTAAATATGGAAGAATTGTATGTTAAACGTGTGAATGAAACAAAACACAACTCCAGGTTTGTTTATGATGAGGAAACAACATTATAACATAGATCAGAAAATAGCAATGGCCCTTTAACTTTTAACATTTAACTTTTCTTTTAACCTTTAACTTTTCTTTTAGTGTAATCAAAGTTTAAGAAATGCATTATGAGTATGAGCCAAAATTCCATCACGGTTAAAAAGACTGACAACCACAGCTCTCGGTTCAGTACAATAGTGTTTCACAGAATTAACAAACCTTCATAAGATCATAAGATAAGATAACTTGTTTGCTTTGATAATAGTTCTGTTGACGCGTGCCACCCTTCACCGCTGACCCCAGAGGCTTTACACAGAGCAGAGAAAGTACTCAAAACATAACAGACGCTTCCCTGGAAAGAGGTGCGCCAACTTGTTTAATGAGCCCATGTAAAAAGAGCTGCAGACAAGCCCCAGGAAAAGGCTGCCAGACTGGTGGGGTGGCTGCTGTAACACTTATAAAAACAGACTCATTTACCGCACTGAAGTGGAAATAACAGGAAATAAAATAGTTACCACCGGTGTCAAAAGCTCATATAATATATTAAACTATTTTGGTATGTTTGGTCAATAGAAATTAACACATATTTGAGCGATATATTGAAGAAAATATGAGAAAATATGAGATAAACCATAATGAAACTTCCTAAATTACACAAAATTGACTCATGTGAGCTTTAAGTTATTTCAGGCATGTTGTTATTTCATCAGAAACATACCTGGAGTTGTGTTTTGTTTCATTCACACGTCTGAGTAATCCTGCATTATTATGCGTCTACATCTCCAAAGCTCAAAATGCTCTGTTCCACCTTGTGATGTCATGTAATGGTAGTTTTCAAGTTACTTTTCAAGCTACATTTTACCTTTTGTTTAGTAGACATTGGAAATTCCAGAGTTGAAATTATTCAAATGACTCTCATGAAGATGTGTAGAGTTTAAAGGGACAGTCTAGAACTTTGGATATAGGACCTCATTTCCTAGTGAGTCAGAGTGTTGGAGATGTGTGGAGAAACACTTTTTAAAATATTCCATCCAGTCCTTCCAGTATTTGCAGAGGTCGCTGGTGCTAGGCTAGTGCATGTCAATGGCTATAGTTAGCCTGCCACTAAAAACAGTCTTACCCACTCCACAAAACTCCCAAAGCAAATCTATTATTACGCCAGACTGTCGATGTGAATGTCTGTGTTGATAGAATAATTTTAGAAGTAACAACAACCTTGCATTTGAAGGATTTATGTCTGAGCAGCAGTGAGTTGTATTTCCTGATAAAAAAGCTTGGCAGCGGTGGACTGATATTTGAGAAAATAGTCCCTCAACATGTGATGATTCATTCGCTGCAAGGTTACTTTTATTTCAAACATTATTTTATCAACACAGACATTTACATTGACAGTCTGGTGTAATAATAGATTTGCTTCAGGTATTTTGTGGAGTGAGTAAGACTGTTTTTAGTAGCACCAGCGACCTCTGCAAATACAAGGAATGGATGGAAGTGTCTCCACACGTCTCCAACACTCTGGCTCACTAGGAAATGAGGTCCTGTGTCCGAAATTCTGGACTGTCACTTTAAAATCATAATGGAGCACTTCTGTTTAAGAAGAACAGCCTAAATAGTTTTAGTTTGTGTGTTTAACATGTGTGAATGAAACAAAACACAACTCCAGGTCTGTTTGTGATGAGGAAATCCTTATAACATTTGTCAGAAAATACAGTAATATGGACCCTTTAAATGTGTCCTATTAAAATGTTGGCGCTGAGGAAGGAAAATCAGAAAAAAGACAATATAAATTACAATTTAAAGCAGTTTTATTGATGACAACCAATGTTTGAAAATGAGTAGCAAAACATTCCCATCTATTGCAGTCATCGGAGAAAAGCTCAAAGTCTTTTGAAAACTGAATCCATATTTTATGAATGAAAATACCTGTCAAACATGGATGTACAAAGAAGACACTTAATTGCCCAGATAAGTGTTGAGGTAATGTTAAATACCATTCAAATGCATGGGCCCAGAATACAATCATTCAAACAGCGGCACAGTTAAAGGTGCATTGTGTAACTTTTCCGGTGAAGGGTCCATCAAGTGCTTTTCTCCATGGAGATGTTATTGCTTTGTCAGAAATGTTTCACAGTGTGGCTTTAAACCTTTCCATCATCATGTAGAGGTCAGATTTGTGGAGAGGCGACGCTGCTCACAGTCAGAATCTTCATTTTTCTAGGCATTTTTGAGCTATAAACCCACTTGTAATTGAATCAATGTAAGTTAGAGCTGTTTAATGTCACACTGTGGAACATTCGAAGCAGAGTAATGACATAACCACAGAAACAAGAAGGTGACGGACCTATGAAAGTTACACAACGCACCTATGAAACAATAATAAAAAAAAAAAAAGTAAATTAAAGACGATCTCTAAACATGTATCTTAAATTAAAGGGTGCATTAAATAGTGAACATTCACAATTGGCACCTTAATATATGTCAACAGGTCCTTTGTCACTAAATAGCAATGTTGATAGAGGCATAAACCAAAACGAAAAACAACTAAAACGCAATGTGTATTCTAAAATAATACGACGATACCTCAAGGCAAAACACTACAGGTATTTCTAGTATTATCTTTTAAGACTTTGGGCCAGTTTGTCCTAATAACAATTTGGCAATTTATTTTATAAGATAGGCACGATTCATGAAATACTGATTGAATTAACGATATTTAAGTATATACTGTATGTTTTGTTCATTTGCAGACAGTTGTGTAAAATGTTTTTTCAAATCCATTGTACAATATTACCCAAAATTCAGTGGTGGAAGAAGTACTTGATTTTGTTACTTAAGTAACGATGTAACATTAACAAAAATACTGTGATATCGTATCATCAAAAGTCTCACAATAATACCGTGGGCCATCACATTATATCGAATTACATATTCTTTGCTTAAATGAATCGTTATGGTGCAAAAACAGAGAAAACTACATATACCATGATCCCTTGCTCAGTTTCAGTCCAACTCATGATGATGAAAGCACTTTAAAATCTTAATCATTTACAGAATAGTAGCATGTTTCACAATTTTGTTCACTTTGCTTCCACCAAATATCGAAATAAATATCGCACCGTGAGAATCATGTTGTGAAAATATCATATCGAGAGATTTGGACATTGGTACATCCCTATACTTAAGTAAGAGTACAGATACCAGAACAAAACAACAGTAAAGTAAAAGTATTAAAGTACCTGTTTAAAAATGTACTTACAGAGCGAAAAGTAAAAGCATTTTGAGCAGATGTTGATATTTAATAAAGCTTCAAATGTAATATTCTAATACAGATTTGTGCTGAATTTTGTTCAAAAGAAACAATTCAATTATATATTTTGTCTAGCTGTTTTTATTTGTGTATGTTTGTTTGCTCAAATTATGAACATGTTAAAAATAAATCCCCTCAGCCTTTTCAGCAGGTCTCAAACTCTAATTAAAAAATACTTTTACTTGTCAGTCCTGTTAAAAAATGTAGTAAAGTAAAAAGTACAGATACCTGCTCTCAAATGTAGTAAGTTAAAGTATTCACTGCAAAATCTACTTAAGTAAAGTAGAGATACCTATTTTTTATTTTTATTTGTATTTTTACTTAAGCACAGTACTTTACTAGTTGTACTTCATTACATTCCACCACTGCCTAAACTACACACAAATTGTAATGTTTTTGTGTCTTTTGTCTGCATAAATAAAACTGTAGCCCAAATCTCGTGTAGTGCGTTCCCTTAAAGTGCCCAAAATGAACATGACAGACAGGTAGACTAGCTGTATAGTGTCTTTCTCACATCCAAACAACAATTATTCCCATTACTGTTGATACTTTGCAGTGACATCAAGCTGGGGGTGTTCTACATGTAGTCACCAGGAAGACACAGATTATACAAACAATAGCGAACGTCGGCCAAAAAAGCTTTAAGATTGTCTGAAAAATCAAGAAAAAGTGCAAAATGGATTTAAACAACACATTTTCAGGAGTCTGTGATGAATAAGTGTTCATGGTCCTGTTTAGGTGTTTGATTTTCAACAAAAAGGTGTGAGTGACTATCGGAAAAAACTGAAAAACGAATGCTCTCTAGTTTGTGATTATAATTTTGTGTGAGAGAGATGTATTTCAACAACACAAAACAGCTCATCTGATGTAGTTCAAATTCAGTTCTCTCTGGTTAAAATAAAGCTCAGATCAAAGGTGCATTGTGTAACTTTTCTGGTGGAGGGTCCGACAAATGCTTTTCTCCATGTAAAAGTTTTTGCTTTGTCTGGAATGTTTCACAGTATGGTATTACACATTTTTATCTTCATCTAGTCCAAACCAGACCAAGTTACAGGTCAGATCTGTGAGAGATGATCCCCCTCCAGAGTCCTGCACGGGTCGATTTTTGGAGACCCTCACCCGCCCATTAACCTGTGATTATATCAAAGTTAAATCCGCACCCGTTACTCGCCTGTGACTGTGATAAATCGTCCGACAGCCCAGTAGTCCAGGACTAAACCAGGACTAAACCAGGACTGAACCTACACCATGTCATTAGCAGATTATAAATATATACACACTGCAACCACAGAGGCAATCACTAGGACTAAACCAGGACTGAACCAGGTCTGAACCAGGTCTGAACCAGGACTGAATCAGGTCTAAACCGGGACTTCACCAGGTCTAAACCAGGACTAAACCAGCATCATTTGCATAAATATATACATGCCGCAAACACTGAGCCAATCACTAGGACTAAACCAAGTCAAAACCAGGACTAAACCAGGTCAAAACCAGGACTAAACCAGGAGTGCAGCCACTGAGCCGATCACCTCCGCTGATGGTTTTTATGTAATAAAAAGTCACTCTCTGAACCTGGTCCATTGTTCCAGGAAAACACCGGGAAATGGCACTTGTTTCCAGGGCAACGGCCGTCAAGTATTTTTTCTCCCGTTCGTCGTTCATTTGATTCACCTGACCTGCCTGTGTGTAATCACTACCCGCCCGCATACTGCCCGTAAAATTCCAGAACGATAAAAGCCGCCCATTTCAGAAACTATTTGCGGGTACCCATTTGGTTCTAGGTATTTTTGAGCTATAAAACCACCTGTAATTGAATAAATGTAAGGTAGAGCAGTTTCATGTCATCCAGTGGAACATTCCAGGCGGAGCAATGACATTTCCACAGAAACACAGCAGGTGACGGACCCTCAACCAAAAAGTTACATAGTGCAGCTTTAAGTCTAACTTGAGAAAGCTTCTAACACAGCAGTGCCTCCAGTTAGCGTCACACCCCCACGACGTCAGCTGCAAAGTATCAACCGCAGCCAATCCAGGTTTTCCAGCAAAAAAGTGCATCTTATTTGTCCGATACTAGTAGAAATAGCAGAACATTAAAACAACACTCTTAATAATAAACATCTGTAGTATTTTTTCACTAGTGCAACAACAGACTCAACTTAAAAAAATAAAACCTCGCAGGCAATCAAAGCTCTTAAAACACCTAATATCTCTGGCCACAGTAGCAGTAACAGTTAGGAAGGCAACTTAATCATTTGATGCTCCAACACAAACATGCCAACAATATACACATCGCTCTTTTTATAGAAATAAATAGTGGAATTCTCTTCTTCTTTAATACTCTGATGCACATTGAATATAAATTTTTCTAGTACACAATTTCAACACTACTGTTATACATATAATATAAGTCTCTATGTCTTCTTTCATTCAGCTTTGGGAGCTTACAGAGGACCGCCTGTAAACAACAACGTTTTCCACTCATTTGTTAATATCATGTAACATCAACTTTTTATATTTTGGTACTTTTTTGTACAAAGGCTATGTACAGAGAAGCTGATAGCGAAGGCAGGATTGTCGGAAATAAAATAAAACAATAGTAAGTGCTTTGTGTTTTCCCTATTGTGACAGATAGACCTTTCAAGATAGAGAGTACCGGTAGTTTTGAAATGACCAGAACTGGAAGAACATGAAGGAATGGACGACTTACGAATCACATGTACTACGATATGCAGACACACATGTCCTCCTTTAACACCGATTATGAAGCCTATAGAAACAAATGCAAATATTCACTGATCAGGCATAACACTATGACCTCCTATTTAAAAGTCTCATATTAAACAGACCGCACCATGTATTCTGAATATTTGTAAAGTACAGATACATGACAAACGTTTTACTCAATTACAACTACTAGTGCCAAAATTTTACTTAAGTAGAAGTAAAAATACACAGGCATATACTACTCAGTGTTAGGGATGCACTGATCCAGCTTTTCAGTTTCAGTATCGTGACAGGCTACGCAATATTACTTACAATACTTGAGTAGATTACGGGTGTAACGGTCCATGGTTCACGGTTTCGGTACAGGACGGTCGGTTCGGCGCAGTGAGTTCGAGCAATTTGTGTGTGTTTACATTCCGACATTACATGTGCAGCTACACGAAGGCTCGGCTCTTTAATATTCACAAGGGAACTCATCTGTGATTGGGGCAGGAGTGTTTCCCGCAGCGCTTTATAGTTCAGGCGACCGCTTTGACTATGTCCCTCTAAACCACGTGAATGCTCGCAAAACTACGGCCGTTGCGCTGCATTTTACTTTAGGAAAAGTTCTGTTTACTGTTTACAAGGAATTTATTTTTTATAATATTTCATACATTTGTTGCTTATTTGAGAATATTTTATTTAACTTATTAGTATTACCAAGCAGCACTTTGCATTTTATTTTCCCGTTTGTATAATGTTAAAACAATTTGTTGGCTTAATAAACACATAAATAAACAACTGGTGTTGCATTTAGTTCCCATACTGTACCGAAAATGAACCGAACTGAGGTACGTACCAAACCGTGATTTTTGTGTACCGTTACACCCCTAGAGTAGAGGCTAAAAAAGGCAGTTATTTCCATCATATCACACTTGACTTTCTACAAAATTGATCCAATTGTGTTATTTATCCAGCCGTAACTGTTTGTAACAGTAGCAGCTTTGTCAGAATAAACGTTCAAACATTATAAAAAAAAAGGTAGGCTAAAATTTGCCAGTAAATAATCTTATCACGTCCATTCATAGAAACCGATACCCAATCCAGCTAATTTTCCTAGATCAGTTCTGACATTTAATACCAAAATCTATATCGGTGCATCCCTGCTTAAAATACTAGTCATGTTACTATGTTATACAAATTAATGAAACAGTTTAAAGTAATTGAATCATCATTTGTGCCTTGTTTACTGTAATCTGTCCTCATGTTGTTTTCACCTGCATCTGTGTGCGCTCTACAGCATTTTAAACCCCAGACAAGTGCAGGGCCAGAGTCACTATGAATACACCAGGGCCATAGTCTCATGCCTGATTGGTGCACTGTAGCTCTGTAGTAAGTGGCTGATTCAGAAACATGAACAGCTTGTCAGACAGGCAGTGATACATGTGCCGTTAGATTTAAGCCAAGAAAGCTTGTTTTGTATTGCACGTTTTCCACGGTTCTGAACCAAAGTGAGTTGTACCAACTCTCGTCATTAAAGGTGCAGTGTGTACAGTTTATTTGAAGCTGAACAAAGCTCCAAATAAAGATTACATTTTGAAAACATATGAAACATGATATGTCAAACACAAAGTCTCCTACACTACATTCTATAAAAGGCCTCCCAAAACCTAAATTGCACATGTCAATCCCCCGATGTATGTACTAGTAAAGTCTTAAAGGTCCTATAGTACACAAAACTGACTCTTGTGAGCTTTAAGCCATGTTATAATGCTGTTACATCATCAAAAACATGCCCAGAGCTGTTTTGCTTCGTTCACACAGTTTTGAATAATCCTTTATGCTCTGTTCCACCTTGTGATGTCATAAAGTGGTAGCTTTCAACACTTACCTTTTACCTTTTGTTCAGTAGAGATTGGCAATTCCAGATCTGAAATTGTCCAAATGAAGGTGTATGGGGTTACCACATGACATCAAGGTGGAACAGTCTTTTTTGTCCGAGAGAAAAACCTAAATATGTACAATTTGTGCGTTAAACATGCGTGAATGAAACAAAACACAACTCCAGATGCGTTTCTTGATTAGGAAACAACACTATAACTGATCAGAAAAAAGCGTAATATAGTCCCTTTAAAATGTACCTCACTGTAATGGACATCTACAGGACTAGGTTGAGTCACTTGTAAACATATTTGGTTGTAAAAATCCAAGTTCTTCTTAAATGCAGCAATTTGAAGTGTGCACCACCTCTTGTTAATATTGCTACTCATACTCTGTAGTACAGTATTGGACCAAAACAACCCTTATAATATGCACGAAATGTAAGGTATTGTTTGTGTTTTGTGTAGTTGCCAGAAAACACCACCAGAGGGAGCCAGCTGATTGACAAACATGCCCTGAATTGCACTGTTAGATCTGTAGTGGATTAAAATGACTCAAAAAAGACATGACCCTCTGCGTTACGCCTGCTTTTACAAATCCTCTCCTAGTGATGGCACATTGGAGAAAACACTGAAGTGAAGGTGGTGGAAAATGGCACTGATTTCACTATAACTACCCAGTCACATGATTTTAAAAGTTTTTATAATGTTGACGGAGTTGTGTAATGTTCCTGTTATTGTGGAGTTGAAGGTGAGGTTAAACTGCAGCTGTATAGACTTGTTAAATACTGTATTGTCATCCATTGAATAGCTCAAGGAGTCCAGGAAGTAGTGTCTCTCTTCAATCAAATAAATCAAATAAAAGCTGTATTCAGTTTTAATCTCCAAAGTCTCCTTGACCTTGAGAGGAAAACATGAAGAATTCTTAAGAAAGAAAACCTATGTCCAAGATCGGTGCAACTTTTGTAATCTTTTATGATATTGTTGTTGTGTAATGTGTGATGGGATCCTGCCATTGTAATGTTATGAAGGTAATTCCAGATACCAATAATAATGTGTACTGGAGTTGTTCAAAGTTTACAGCGCAGTCTGGGTTTCACGGCTGTCCAGTTTGAAACAGTACCACCTCGATCTTCTTACAAAACCGCTTGAATAGTAGATTTGATCCAATGGTAGCCTTGTTTCTTGTTCTTCATCTTGTAATTGCTGATGTGTTTACAACGCCATGCAGCAGGCTCCGGACAGCTGGGTCACTTGTGATTGAAAGGAGCCAAAATGGCGCCTCTCCAGGACGTGTTCATGAAGTGTTAGCAGATACTGTCAGCTTTCACGTGGAGGATTTTGGAGAAGCCTGGTCTCTTCTTCAAACCCTGAAGAGAATAAAGAGTTTTAACAAATATATCTTCACTGCAATGTCTGTCTATCTACTTACAGACCAACATTAAAAAGTTCAAGATTTTTCGTCACTCATTTCAGAAAGTCAAACCCATATATTATATAGTGAAGCTGTCAAGCCTTTATTTCTTTTGATGATTATGGCTTACAGATAATGCCATGCCATGCCACACTGATGCAGTAATTCAGACAAAAGGAGGCCCAACCAAGTATTGAGTGCATAGAAATGAACAACAAGAGCATTTTTTATTGATCTTATGTAATATTCAAATTTTCTCAGACACTAAATTTTGGGTTTTCATGATCTGTAAACAATATTCATCAAAAAGTCAAGAACTAAAGACCTGAAAGCTTCACTCTATACAGTGTGCCATGAGTCTATATAATATGTGCCTTTGACTTTCTGAAATAAGTGACAAAAAATTCTTATACTTTTTCATGATATTCTAATTTTTGATGGTGTCTATCTGTCTCTCTATCTGTCCATCTATCTGTCCATCTATCTAAGTATCAGTCTATCTATCTATCTGACAGACCGACAGATAGATAGATAAATAGACAGACAGATAGAGAAATCTATCTTCATACAAAATAATATTTGAAAAGAAAAATTGTGAAAGCATTGAAGTGAAAGACAAACATTCAGACAGACAACAGCATGATTAGCAGAGTAAAAAACACGAACATTGTGATTTTAATTTCCCGAATGAAGCAAAACGAACATTACAAATTACAATTGCACTATGTAATTTTTCTGGTGAATTTCCATGGAGACAAGGAGTATGGCATTGCTTAATTATTTCCATGGAGACAAGCAAGAAGTGCCAAGTAGAGGTCAAGTTTGAGGAGAGGTAACTCCACTCACAATACAGTATAAATGCATGTTTTTAAGCAATAAAAACACACGCAATTATAAATTGTAGACCAGGGGTGGGCAATTATTTTTTCCATGGGGTTAGATGAGAAATGCTTAACTCAATTCTGCATAATATTTATTATATTTCTTTATAAAAAAGCAGTAAATAGCATTGTTCTGACAAGCTGGTGACACTGGTAAGAGTTTATGTTATGTATGACTAAGCAATGAAAAAGTAAGGTTGCTTTACAAAAAATGTCATAAAAAACACCTCTAAAACAAAATCAATGCAGCTTTAGTCCATGCATGAGATAAAATGATAACATATGTTTATTTTTTAATTCTAAATAATCTTAAACGGGCCAGTCAGAGTCAACCAATATGGCCTGGGAGTGAACTAATGTGCCCAGGTCTGTTCTAGACTGATATCTTTAATGCCATACTGTGGAAAATTCCAGACTAAGCAAGAACATGTCTTTGGAAATGAGCAGAAATCAGACCCCTCTCCAGATCATTAGGCAATTGATGACAGTTTTGATCAATAAAATGTGAAACTGTCAGTCAAGCAGTAACTTAAAGAGGGGATATTTAACTTTTATGGGGTATTTACTGCTAACACATGACATATTTAGAGCACCATCTTATCTTTTTTATTGTAACAACATATTAACATAAGTTTCAGTTTTCCGTCACTCCCCTTTCAGAGCGTTATCACAACACAATCAGCGTGCATTTCACTAAAGACACTACTGCACATCGTATCAGGTTTGTCAGGTTGCTATGTACAGTTTTGTGTCATGTTTTTTATATATTTATGGAGAATTGTCTTGTGGGAGCATGGGTGACGTAGGCTTGTGGGTGGAGCATTGCGCAGAATCTTACAGCTAAACATGACAAGGTTTGACTCTGACCCAGGAGAGATCGCTAAAATACTCAAACATGGATGACATATGAAACCTCAGGCATGTTTTTTATGATAGAACCACGTCATAACATGATGGAGAGTTAAAAAAAAGAATAAATCAATTTTGCATAACACCCCCTCTTTAAAATTCAAGGCGTAAGTAGAAGAATCCCAGTGTACTTAATGTAATAATCGGCAAACATAGAAATAAATCTTCACAAGCCAGAAGCAGGAATTGGCTAAACTATTGATCTCTGATGTTATTTTTACAAGATGAGCAACAGGTTAAGACAGACTTCCTTCTCCCAATCCTTCGTTCTGAATGAGGAGATAAAACATGAGCCTCTTCTTTTTTAGGCGTATAAAAATAACTCCAAGCTGTTGGGAGCATTTGGAGAGGTTATCTAACTGCTGTAAGTGAGCCATGCTTCTGAATGCAACATCAAAACCAAACACACTCTGACTGACTCACCAAAAACACCAAAAACACCACAACAGAAATAAAACCTGCAATTTCATTCTTTTTCATGTGCCTGTATCTTTGTGCTCTGCAGCAAAACTGGTGGAAGAAGTACTCAGTTTTGTTACTTTAAAATGCACTCTGTAACTTTTCGTGTAGGGGTCTGCCTCTCTTGTCTCTTAGGAGAAGTCATTGCTTTGCCAAGAAAATTCCACAGTATGGTATTAACTTTGTCTGTCTCCATGAAAACAAGCAGGTGGCACAACAAGGCTAAAATCACAGCTCAGATCTGTGGAGAGGCAACCCCGCTCACAGTAATAATGTCTATGTAGGAATGAGCCATAAAAACACTAAATGACCACTAGATATATATGTTTAATGCCATATTCTGAAACATAGCAACAATAA
Organism: Boleophthalmus pectinirostris; assembly: GCF_026225935.1. Classification (NCBI taxonomy): domain Eukaryota; kingdom Metazoa; phylum Chordata; class Actinopteri; order Gobiiformes; family Gobiidae; genus Boleophthalmus; species Boleophthalmus pectinirostris. The sequence continues at coordinate 30,889,283 of NW_026571190.1, forward strand.
TATCTCCATGGCGACAAGTAGGTGGTGGACCCTACCATAAAAGTTACGCAGTGCACTTTAAAAGAAAAGTACAGATACTTAAGAAAAATAAATACTCAAGTAAAAGCATCACATGAAAAAAATCTACTCAAGTAAAAGTATTAAAGCACTTGTTTAAAATGTATTTAAAGAGTATTTTTGAGAGCAAATCTTCAGATGCTGATGTTGTGATTTTGATAAAGATTTGTGGTGTTTTTGTTTTGTTTTTTTCCAACAGAAAAAAAATAATTTATAGTTTTTGTTTTTTTCCTGCTTGTTTTTATTTGTGTATTTTTGTTTGCCCAAACTCTGATTGTGTAGAAAATAACTCAGGCTTTTCAGCTTTTTACTTTTCAGCTCAAAATTGTAATGGAGTAAAAAGTACAGACACATGCTGTCAAATCTAGTGAAGTAAAAGTAAAACATTTCCACTTTAAAATGTACTTAAAGGTGCATTGTGTAACTTTTCAGGTGGAGGGTCCATCAAACGCTTTTCTCCATGGAGATGTTATTGCTTTGTCTTGAACGTTTCACAATATGGCATTAAACCTTTCTATGTTCATGGAGACCAACCCAAACCAAGTAACAGATCTGAAGAGAGGCAACCCCACTCAATGTCAGAATGCCTGTTTTTCTAGGTATTTTGAGCTATAAAACAACCTGTAATTTAATAAATGAAAGGTAGAGCTGTTTAATGTCATACTGTGGAACATTTCAGGCAGAGCAATAACATTTCCATGGAGAAAAGCACCTTTAAGTACAGTACTTCACTACTTTTACTCCATTACATTCCACTCCTGACTACAAATGACCCACAAGTCAAACATGTCATCCCAAAACAGCACGTATGCAGATTGAGTCATGCTTAAACAGTGAGTAGCTGTGGTAAAAATAGACGGGTTTGACTGTATGGGCTGAAATACTGGTGAAAGTACAGACATGTGGATGGTGTTATGCAAAACACTGGGGACACTTTCACTATATAAAGAAACATTGTGTGGGTTTGGGTGTAAGACCTTCCTGGTTTGTTTTGTAAAGCTTTGAACACAGCGGAGGAATATATGCCTTGAAATATTACATAAGGAACTGGCGAGAGCAGCTGTAAATTAAAAGAGTGCTCTGGGCCTTTAATTCATCTCGTATTACTGCTGACATGTTGCTAGTCAATATGACATTTGACTTAGATTTAAAACTTTATTTATCCTAAAGGGCAATTCATGTGTAGCTCCACAGGCCAGAGTTAAAACATTTGCTGTACACTATACCAGTCAAAAGTCTGGATACACCTTTTTTTCATTGTATTTTTTAATTTAAGTTTACCACTTTCTACATTTTACATACAAACAGGAGACGTCAAATATATGAAGCAAGATAATATGGAATTCTGAAGTAAAGAAAAATGTTACTCAACAATAAAAAATAAAAAAAAATTATATCTATCTATCTATCTATCTATATATAATATATATATAAATTAATTACTTTATATATATAATTTTTTTTTTTATTGTTAATATAATATATATATATATATATATATATATATATATATATATATATATATATATATATATATATATATATATATATATATATATATATATATATATATTCTGTATTCTAATTCTTAAAGTAGCCACTGTAGCTTTCTTTGCTTTGTGGATAACACTACAAACACTTGACCTTCTCTCACTGAGCTTCTTGATCTCAGTCTCCTGAAATAGTTTTCACTTCACAGATGTGACTTGTCAGGGTCAAGAAATGCTAAAAGTGCAAACCAGAGTTCAACGCAAAAGGTGGCTATTTTTAAAAATCTAAAATGTAAAATTATTTCATGATTTGAGTTATCTTGAGTCTATTTTTTGTTTACTTCATTGTATGTGCATTTGCAGTTTTCAGCAAGAATCTACAATGTAAATAATCATGAAAATAAAGAACCATAAATGAAAAGGTTTGTCCAAAATTTTGACTGGTAGAGCAGATTATTTTCCAAACTACAGCTGTTACAATTTTACTTTCTTGGAGCATGATTTCTGTATATATTTCTCACTTTACTGTGAATAGACAATCTGTGAAACTCATATAATTCTAAGTCCCAATAGTGAATAGTAATGATAAAGGCCTTGTGGTTTTACCTGGAGTTTATTCACCATCTCTTCAAATAGTTTTCTGGCCTCGGGACTGTTGGGATCCTCAAAGTAATCTTCTATTCCAATCTGCACCACAATGGACTTCAGGCTGCGGCAAACACCTGTAAAACAAAACAAAAAACATGGTTCATGGAAAAAAACATTACGTCTTGTTTTGGGTAAATCTTTATCATAACTACACTTTTAATAGCCCTAATAAAGCATGTACAAACACTCAATACATGTTTAATAATTATTAACTTAATTAGTAACAATAAACAGCAGGTGGAATATTTTTAAATAGTCAACTGGTTAGTGAGTTTATTTGTTTATTTATCGGGGACAATGCACTCACACACATTGAGCTACACAAAGAGGTCATATGTCTCCACCTTCAGTCCCTGGACAGGTTAATGTCATAAATGGCGTACATGACAATACAATAAAATAAAATGTATATTAATGCAATCATTCATCCGGTCAATATCAGTAAGTAAAACTAGTCCCATTCAGTCTAAGTCATCACCTCCATATACTATTTACATATTTACAGTTCATATTGCTGCATTGATATAGGACAGATTGACATGTACAGGTTTGTTTGGTAAACACTGCAAACATTTTATAACATTTCTAAATAATACCTAATATTAACCCTAACTCCAAACTAACCACTATCTGAAACTGTCCCTGTCTAATCCCTCAGTCGTACATATGGAAGTGTTGACAGGACACTGCCTTATATCTGTGTGAAGGAGGAGCTACACTGAAACTAACTCACCTTTGTTTACAGTATCTGTTGTTGCTTAAGTCTATAGAACTACACTAAAGGTGAGCTGTCCCTGAGTCACATTTTGCATCATTCAGGCCTCTGATGGGTAAGAACTAAAGAAGCCACTTGGAATGGGCGGTGAAACGACTTCACTCTAAAACTTTGATCCAGTTGAGAGAATTAAAATGCCTATGACAGGTTGGACTACTCATCTGACTAAAACACAGTTAATATATTTATATTTTAAAAATCCACGTTGGCATTTTTTTAAGTTTAAAGAGCCACTAAACACCAAGACCACTTTGTGCATATTTGTAAAAAATTTGACTTTTGGGTCAAACGCTGTGTCTGTATCGACTTCTTTAAGGTCAACTATGGCCACTACATTTGAATTTACGGTTTGGACAAACGGCAATGAGTCAGCTGCATGGTTACTGCTCTGGAGAATTTTTCAGATATTCAGATCTTAGAGGCACAGTAAAGTTTCAGGAGGATGTTTAATAAACCATTAAAATTTTACTTCCTGATCCTGACGTAAAATTAGGGAAATCCATGACTGTTACCTAGCAACCGTTAGAAAATAATATTTAATCTGCCCTGAAGGGAATTTATTTATAGAGATTTTACCGGTTAGTTTTTTTTAAATTTTTTTTTTTATTTTAAGCCTCAATCTAAATTTATTGTAATTCAGTGTATATTATAAATGTGTAGTCTGTCACCATTATTGTTCTTGCACTCTCTCACTTTCTGTTCAAAGTTTTTTTTTTTTTATAATAAAAATTGCTTCTTGATTGGTATACAACAATAATTTATATTTACAACAGATATGTCCCACTAAATTAAGTCAAAATTTGAGAATCATTAAACCCTGTCATTCACACTTTACATTTTCCTTTGCCAGACTCTGTAGCTGTTTACGTCCACAGCTCCTCTGCCCGGTGCCATCGTGAGCTATCTGAGATCTCCAGTGGTTCCACAGATAGTAACACAGAGGTACAGTTTGCACTCACTGTTGAAGTGCAGCAGAGCTTTGGGGGTCACCGGGGTCGAAGTGAGCACCAGCATCTCCAGCCCCTTCAGCCCCTCTCTGCACACCTCTGCTGCCACCTCCTGGTTCACCTCGCTCACATGGTCCAGCTCCAGCACCTGCAGCCGCATGCAGTTCCGGGCTGTGAACGGAACAAAAATACAAAAAGGATTAGTGTTTCTCATACTGTGGTACACGCACAGCTCTTCAGTTTATGAGTTTGTCTAATTTAGAGTTCATTGTATATAATTATTAAATTAATTTCTTATTTAGAATTGCATTGGAAATTATGTAGTCCACTTTTTAGCTCTGATTAGACCTGGAATAGTGCTGCTAATTACTTGATTTAAATCTGGTGGTACTCGGAAACCAAACCTTATCTTTGAACCACTGGCTTGGATGGAATAGTTTAAATAAATAAATAAATAAAAATAAGAGAATGTATAGAATTGAACAATGTTTATGTTCACAAAATTATGATTAAAAGCTATTTTTATTTGTTTTTTATGTAGACAAAATAATTAAAACAATAAAAATGTGATTAATCAATAAAATTATATTGCCTACTTTATATTTTATATTACTATTCACTATCATATAACTTTCTTTAAATGATTTTGACTGACTTACCCAGTGATGCCAGCCCTTGAATGCCACATCCAGCCCCGCCCACTCCCAGAGCTCGGAGGTGAGGCCAACATCGGCCGATAGTTTGCAGGCAGCGATTACTGAAGCGGGCGGGCTGTTGGCTGTCGACACAGTGGTCTTATCACTAAAACATTTTATGAAAACACTAATCGACAAGGTATGATAGTGATCATCATAGATTATTACCATGGATGTAGTGGTGCCACCTGTAGGGAGATGATGTCTCTGCAGCCTGCCCCCAGTGCCCAGATGACCTCCTGACCGACCGGGTCTGTGGCACTCCTGCAACACAACATGAGCACTTTAAACTCAAACATGAACAATACTGTGATAGTACTCTTCCTAAGTATGTTTGTCTAATTTAGATTTTTCTGAAATTTATGATGTAATGCTAATTGATATTTTGCAGCTGATGCAATCAACATTTCCTGAGAGTGTGATGTTATATTTGTAGGCACTGCACTTTCTGAGGCTTGTGAGACTTTAATCTGATCTTTATTTTAACACAATCTGACCAGAAAGAACTGATTTAGCTGGAACTACAACAGGTGAGATGATTTGTGCTATTGAAAATCAAACACCTGAACAGGACCTATCGCATGGATCAGAGACTCTTGAAAATTAGTTGTCCATTTTGTATCTTGTATTATTTCTTTTGGATGATTCTGAAATTTATTTGACAGTGTGTGCATTGTGCATAACGCAGATGAAAGTGTTTGTACCTGTAGGTGACGGCCTGCAGGGCTCGGCAGTAGCAGCTGGCCAACCAGAGGGAGCGGTCAGTCAGGAGGTTAGGGCAGTGAGAGATCTTCAGTATGAGGAGGCTGCTCCCTGTGGATTTTAACAAGGCCTCCAGACCCTCCTCCAGACAACCACTGCATCAACACAATATCAATTTATACAAACACAGTAAACATGCTGTGTACACATCAAATCCCTGCCTGAGTTTGACATTTGAGTGACGTGAGAGATGTACACAAGACTAGTATTGAATATAAAGAACAGAAATCTTCAAGAGGTTGCACTCATGTGACAGCACAATCTTCTATAAGCCCGATAGTCTAAACTGGAGCTGGAGGACACGTCAGAATTCTATGATGAAATTTGCTGCCAGCACAAGTAAACAAAACAAAGAACACTTCATTCACAATAGGCTGTGATTGATGCCTGTTCAAATGAGTCATAAGATTAATATGGCAAGTTTGTGGAGCTAGTCCCCGACAAATAATGATAAGGTTCAACATTTGTGATTCATAGTTTTGAATATAGCTCTCAAAAACAGGACATTTCCAATAGAGTGGAACATGAAATAAAAAAAAAAAACAGTCTAGATTTTATTAAAGGTTTAACTTTGTGCTTGTTTGTACTGTCTTGCGTCTGTAGCTCACCGTGTGCTTTTAAGATAGTCCTCCTTGCTCTCCTTTTTACCTCTCTGTCTCGGCTTAAGGTTTTGTAGAATAAGGGAATGTGTCTGAGTGCACCACTGAGACAATGTGCAAAGGAACTAGAGGAGAACAAAACAGACATGAAACTACATTAGTATTTCAGTCCAAGAAAAAAAAAAAAAAAGGCTGCATTTAAGTAAGAATCTACCTTGGAAGAAATACGAGCATTCTCTAGCAGCACTCTGGTCCACACGGCCGGATGACGAGCTACAAACTTCCAGTCTCTGCAGACCTCAGCAGCTCGGAGCAGGGTTTTTGTGTCCAGATACGTGAAGATACAGAAGAGGGCAGCTCTCATCTTCAGGACCTCGGGACTTATGACTTCGTTGGATTTGGAGGGGCTCTTGGCGTGGCGGCACGGTTTGCTGTAGATGGGCTCAGGTCGACCTATGGAGAAAAATGTAAAGCGTGAAATATGAAACGAAGTCTATAAATGGAGGAGGGTTCAGAAAGTGCACAGTGAAATAGAGCACTCAAAATGTGGCATGGATCTTTTCCCTGTAATGTTTTTCATTCATACCAATTGCATATATATATATATATATATATATATATATATATATATATATATATATATATATATATATATATATATATATATATATATATATATATATATATATATATATATATATATATATATGATTTTTCAAAATAGCATGATCCAATCCAACTTTATTTGTATAGCACATTTTAAAAACACAAAGTCTCCAAAGTGCTGCACAGAGTAGGCACAATATTAAATACACATTAAATAAAATAAAGCATAAAATAAATAAATAAGCAAGTCAATAAAAACATAAAAAAAATACTAAAATTTGCAAATAGAAAAATAGCAAATAAAATCAATAAAAGACAGTCAGAGGACCACATGATTCCCATGCCATGTTAAAAGCCAGTGAGTAAAAGTGTGTTTTTAACCCAGACATAAAAGAATGAACAGAAGGAGCGCTCTTAATGTGAGGGGGGAGAGCGTTCCAGAGTTTGGGGCCAACCACAGAAAAGGCCCAGTCCCCTTGACTTTTGAGTCTCGTTTTTGGGACGACAAGCTGGAGCTGGCCCTCAGACCTCAGAGTGAGCGAAGAAGTGCAGGAACAATGAGGTCTGAAGGCCAGTCCATGAAAATCAACTCTAAAATCAATGGGGAGCCAGTGCAATGAGGATAAAACAGGTGTAATGTGTTCTCTACGACATGTGCCAGTTAAAAGACATGCTGCAGAATTTTTGGACTCACTCTAAGCATGACAGGTTCGCTTGGCTGATACCAGTTTACAGCGCATTACAGTAGTCAAGACGTGTAGAGATAAAAGCATGGATCACTCGCTCCAAATGGCTAAAAGATAAAACTGTTATCTCATGTTTGTCACAAAAATATCCAGTATAAACCAATTTGAGATGCACGTCATTTGTGTATTCTATTTACTGTGTTGTGTATCTTGACTCTTTTGCCGACACATGATATTGTAAAGGTACATGTTTTAAATGAATAAATAATAATGATGCATTAGTCCTACTGATACTTTGCAGCTGATGTCAACATTCTCTGTCAGTGTGACGCTAACTAAAGGCACTACTCTGCCTAAAGCTCTGTTACTCAAGTTAGACTTTAATCTGAGCTTTGTTCATTTTTCTTAACATAGAAGCAAATTAACTAATATGTCTACCATGAAAATTCAAAATTGGTGTTTATTTTTTGTTACAATTAACTTTTAGTTCTGTGATTAAAACCTGTGACATGAGGAACCAGGACTGAACCAGGACTAAAACAGGTCTAAACCAGGTCTAAATCAAAACTAAACCAGAACTAAACTAGGACTGAGTGTTGGAATAGGCCCAGAGGTGCGCCCGTGTAGACTGTCGGGTGACCAGAGGCGAAAGGACCGGTGCAGAGCTCATTGCCCCAAGAGGATAAACGCAGCCGTCGCATGATACCGCTTTGTAGACACTTTGCTCTGTGGGCTCTGGGTTCTCTTTCTCTCTCTCTCTCAAGTCCAACATTAGTCCTGGTTTAGTCCTGGTTTAGACCTGGTTTAGATCTGGTTTAGATCTGGTTTAGTCTTGATTCAGTCCTGGTTCAGTCCTGGTTTAGTGCTGGTTAAGTCCTGGTGTAGTCCTGGTTTAGTCCTGTTTCAGTACTGATTCAGTCCTGGTTTAGTCCTCCTGGTTCAGTCACGAATTGCATACACCCACTTAAAAAATCCCCACTACACCAGTTAAGCGAGTAGAGTTGAATTAGAAGGATGTCAGTTCTGGGTCCAGCTGGCAACTTCACAGCAACAATCTCTTTCATGGATAACAAACAGAAAATATATAAATAATATAAAGACTAATGAGTAGTATTTGCCCTTCTCCTTTTCTCAGGAAGCTATAATTCTCTTGTTGATCACGTGGCAGCACCATTCTCCTCCAGTCTTCCTCCAGCCCAGATTATATAAATGTCTTCCTGGTGCCATCTTGGTATGTTCTGTTGCTATATATCTTCTGCTCCCGTGTGTCCAATCCAAGCCTGCCTTATTCCTCCGGCGAGAACCCAGATGAGTCACTCCTCTTTGGCCTTGGACGCTGTCTGCTAGAAACCATCAGGGCTATGAACCATTTCTTACACGCTCTTATCCGCTCTCACTTTTTTTTTTTTTCCCGTTTTCTTCATACACACACACACCACCTACGCTCAAGACTGCCAAATGAGTGTTGCATGCTCGGAAAAAAATAACATGCACACATACGTACCATCTGATGAGTTTTGGCCCATTACGAAACAACTACATCCACGCCAGTAGCATGTTGTAACACTATACACGTCTTCCGTTAAAGGTGTGTAACTTTTCTAGTAGAGGTCCCGCAATCTGCTTGTCTCCATGGAGATGTTATTTTTTTTTTGCCTGGGATGATCCACAATTTGGCATTAAACTCATCTAACTCCACAGAAACAAACTGATGCCACCGTGTTACCAGGTCATGTTACGTTACTTCCAGTATGTAGTGTGCAAAGTAGTGCACAATAAGCCATACGGCAGGTGGGTGAATGGCGGTGAGTTTGAGCGTTTTTGGCAGAAAGCAGTGAGAGAGATGTACAATCTGTGAAGGATCTGAAAAAACGTTAGCATTCGGACTTGGCCGCAATACAAAAGAACTGATCAATTAGAAACACTGTGAGACGACAGTAGCCAAAAAGACGCTCAAAAATCTTAAAGCTCATGTACAAAGCTGTGATGGATATTATTGCTAAATATAGTGATTGTTAAAGGTCCTCTGTTATGCAAAATGGATTCTTGTGAGCTTTAAGCCATGTTATAATGCCTTCACCTCCTCAAAAACATACTCAGAGCTGTGTTTTGTTGTTTGAGTAATCCTGGATTATTAGACTGCCTGCATTCACAAAATTCTTGTCATGTAATGGTATTTTTCAACTTAACAGCGACCGTTTACCTTTTGTTCAGAAGAGATTGGCAATTCCAAGGCTGAAATCATCCAAGTTATGTGTGTTATTGTTATTAAATTATTTTTCAGTTTGAGAAAAGAACTCAGAGCCTAAATATGGAAGATTTGTGTCTGAATGAATTTGTGTGTGAATGAAACAAAACATAACAACAAAAACAAATCAAGGTATGTTTTTGACGAGGAAACAACATTATCAGATCTGAAAAAAGAGTAATATGCACAATTTAAATGGTCTATGAAAATGTGAAAATAGATCAGCATGTCAGAGAGTATTACAAAATTAGAATCCTCTCGCTTTACCGTCCATCATATAATCATATGACAAGATTATTCGTGAAGGTGCATGCAATTTAGACTAATTGGGATGCGAGTGGGCTTTAATGAGATGTACCATATGACCAAAACATCAGTCTCTCATCCATAATTAATCACTCAGACAGTTGTAATTAGACTACTTCTTGTCAGAAAAGATCACCCCAACCTAAAATGATCTCTAAACAGATCATTTTAGCAGGGGATAAAATTAATGTTTATGAAATCAGCTGCAAAGTATCTATTCTGGGGTAGTATGCTCTGATATAACAGTGTTTTTACATACAGTATTTGAGTAGTAGACTTACCTACAGTATACTGGGGTAGTATGGGGTGTGGTAACAGCAGTATTACTTATAAGGGTCACAGTGTCACTTTTTTAAAATGCATTTTTACACCCTCAAGGCACTGAAAGCGCTTTACATCAAGGAACCACTCACCCATTCAAACACACACACACTAGGGCAAGACGACAATCATTTATGGGAGCTGGAATCACACCACCAACCTGTAGGCCATTGGATCTGACCACTCAACCAATAATGTTTATGTCGAGAGTGGGATTTAAACTGCCAACCTTCAGCTCAGTGCAAAAATACTCCACCGACTGAGCTGCTGTCGCCTGTATTGGTGTAGTATGCCCTAACATAAGTGTTGGGGTAGTAGTCTTACCTATACTTGCTCTATTCACGCTTACATCACAAACCAGGAAGACGTTTGGAAAGATGTGATGACAACTTCCGGTGTAGTTACCGACACTGGGCTCGCCGACCGATTGTGATAAAACCCATTGAAGTAAATGTCATCAGCGATAAAATGAAGACTGCATACGTATGTCCTGTTTGGAATCATCTTGAATTTGGTGCCTCATCTCTTCTAATCGCATGTACCCAGTGCACGCGGAGTTGTGTGTCAGTGGGGAAATTATGAAAACTGAGGTATGTTTGTAATGGTTGATTAGCCGAACATAACAGAACTCCATAATGACATGTAGATGAAGAAAACTGTACCAGGGAAGTTGTAATTGCATCTTTCCAAAGGTCTTCCTGGATTTTGACGTAAGTGTGAATAGAGCCTACACTCTGACATAAGTGTAGTTTTACTTATATTGGGGTAGTAGTCTTACCAAAATTACAGGTCAAAAGTTTTAGAACACCCTAATTTTTCCAGTTATTTATTGTAATTCAAGTCGTGCAACTCCAATAAATAGCTTGAGAGGGCACAAAGGTAAGTACTGAACAGCCAGAGGTTAAAAAAAAAGACAAAAGAACAAAACACAAGTCCAAGCTCTGCCAAAACTACTGCAGGGTAAAAAGAACAAGATGGTAAACTTGAAAACATGGAGTGTCCAGCACAGTCACCAGACTTAAACCCCATCGAGCTGGTTTGGGATGAACTGAACAGAAGAGTGAAAGCCAAGTAACCTACAAGTGCCACACATTTATGGGAACTTCTGCAACAGATTTGGGAAAAACTTTCTGAAGAATATTTGATTTCTATTGTAAAAAGAACAAGCCACAAGTGTGTTCATCTGTTATATCTGCCAAAGGTAGACAAGTTCATGAATCAAACATTTAGAATATGTTTTGGTCAACAGTAAACAGTAAAGAGTAAAAAACTGGAAAAAGCGTGGTGTTCTAAAACTTTTGACCGGTAGTGTATTTTAAAGTAGTATGCTCTGGCACAGTAGTTTTACTTGTTGGGGTAGTGTAGTAGACATACCTATATTGGGGTAGTATGCTCTGACATGATGGGGGTATGGGGGTGCAGACTGCTGGACTTCCGCCACAGCTCTCCTCTCCTGCTCCCACATCTCCTCCGACTCGGTGGTCCGAGACCCCACATCAGACACGTCGCCCTCCTCTCCCTCACTGTTCCTGTACGGGCGCCTCTGCCAGTTCTGAATGGCCTGTTTCCGCAGACCCCAGTTTCTGGACGCCCCGCCGCAGGAGGGGGAGCGCTCGTAGCCCCCTCCCTCTCCCAGCCTGCACTGCATGTGGTAGTACTGCGTCTCCGGACAGTCCTCCATCGGGTGCATCTCCACGCTGTCACTGTCATAACCCCCAGAGCCCTGTGACACCGACTTCATCCGCACGGACGCTCTGAAACATAAAAAAAGAAAATAAGAATAAGAATAATAGTACATTTTGTCTATATAATGCTCAAAGACGCTTCTGATACAAATGCAAAACAGATCAGACAAAATATAGGCATGATTATAAAAGCAAGTTAAACAAATATGAAACATTTAACATTAAAGAAGACCTATTGTGCTTGTGTCTGTTGTATAGTTAAAATGTGTGACACCCATGGACCATTATGTTATAATTTGGACATTTAAAATCACAATATTGATCTGAAAAAACTCAATAAAAGAAACAAATTGACCGACTTCCGCGTTAGAAAATGGCAGTCCTCAGTGAGTAAGAGCGGTGCTGTGGATCACACTAGTGAGTCGCCGATTTTTTTTTTCATTTGTCCCAAAATGACTACGCGACGCTGCCAAATCCTACGTGTATCACAGATAAAGAAAATTTAATTGGTGCCAAACCTCTACTGAAAAAAGGTAAAAGGTAGCTGTTAACTTAAAAACTACCTCTATAAGACATCACAAGGTGGAACAGAGCATTTTGAGTTTTGGAGATGTAGACAGACTAATAATAAATGGTAAAGATCGGCAGCTTTATGTAAAAAAATACATACAAAGTGCAAATATTCGATAACAAATTTTACTACTGCTTCAAACATTACAACTTTACTATACCCAGCATAAATAAAACTAAGAGACCTTTTTATTTGCAACAACAATCTCATATTATTTCATGTTATATCAGTTTTTCTCCTCTGTTGCGTTGCGCTGGATTCTTGATTTAAATTGCTCATTGATTAAATTTCATCTGCTCCACAGCGTGCGAAATACTCAATCAGGAAATGGGAAATTGATACTAGATTTGACAACGTGGGATGCCCCAGGCCTGTTATGAGACAAAAATAGACTACAATAAGCAATGGCATTTCAAAAGATTAAAGGTCCTATATTACGCAAAATGGACTCTTGTGAGCTTTCAGCCACGTTAGAATAATGTTTCCTCCTCGAAAACATACCTGGAGTTCTGTTTTGTTTCATTTACACATGTTTGAGAAATACTGCATTGTTACGGCCCCAGCTTGAGAGACCGTAATAAAGAAAGAGGAACACAACAACAGCGACGGTTTAAGCTCTCTGCTGGGGCATTTATTAATAAGTTACAATAAATATGTGCAAATAGTGCTAAGCTGCGTTGTGGCAATCGGCTGATGGTGTGGTCGGGTGGAGTCGAGCCAGAGGAGCAGCCATGGGTGTAGGAGGCGGGTCCCTTTTATAAATGGCTGGATGCGCTGGGCCATAATACATCCGGGTCACCTCAAAATAGAATTATAATTAATACAAACACGGCACAACGGGGGTCGCGACATTCATTAATGGGCTGTCTGTATCCCCAAAGCTCAAAATAATCTGTTCCACCTTGTGCTGTCATGTTGTGGTAATTTCCAGTGAGATCATTTTACCTTTAGGTCAGTAGAAATGGGAAATCCCAGGGCTGAAATTATCCAAATGATCCTAGTGAAGGTGTATGGAGTTTAAAAACACAGTAGAGCACATCCTGTATTACCAGGCAGGAATGTTTTCAGTTTGAGAGAAGAACTCAACCTAAACATACATTGTGCGTTAAACATGTGAATGCAAATCAAATGAAACAGGAAACACACACCAAGGTTCTTGTAGAGGTGCAAATGCAAGGAAAATAAAAGTGAAAAAATGCATAGCTCATTCAGATGGCCGACGTCCAAAAGCTTTTTTTTATTTCTAAATAACGTTTTGGCAAAAAAGCCTTTGTCAGATCATTTTTCTTGCTTTGGACCACATTATGCAGCATGTGAATGAAACAAAACACAACTCCTGGTATGTTTTAATAAGTAAACAACATTATAACATCAGATCAGAAAATAGCGCAATATGGGCCCTTTAATGGAACACGGAGGCCTATTTATATCCACAAGGAAAATGTTTAAATAATCATAGCTAAAACATACAAACAAGAATCTCACTGTTTACTTTTATCTTTAATGAGCAAAGTCTATCCATGTGCAAAAAAGGAAGTAATCAAATATTTATTATACAGTATCACAGTGAGTCTCTGCACTGAAATGAAATGAAATAAGGATGCTCAAAACATAGAAAGCGTTCCAACAACTTAACCGGGGGCAAAGACAAATCTGAGCTTCATTACTCTCTAATTAGGTGGTAGAGAAAAAGTCATGCACCAGAACTAAAGACACTTCATTAAATTGCCTGGTGTTAAATACAATTAAGACATTAATGGTATGAAATCATCGCCACCATGAGCTGTATACTGGTTTATTAAGTGTTTTTATAGGAAGCAAAGGCACAGCTGGGTAAATCTGCTGCAATTATCATTAACATCTTTAGCGAAGTAGACGTATTAAGTGTACAGAATCATAATGACAGTGGTGGAAGAAGTACTCAATTTAGTTACTTAAATAAAAGTACAGATACTACAGCAAAAAAAAAGTAAAAGTATCACCTGAAAAATCTACTTAAGTAAAAGTTACCCTTTTAAAAATGTACTTAAAGAGTATAAAGTAAAAGTATTTCATGCAGATTTTGAGATCTAATAAAGCTTCAAATGTACAGATTTTTATACAGATTGGTATTGAATTTTGAAATTGAATTTTTTGAAACAATTGAATTAATCTTTTTTGTTTGTTTGTTTTTATTTGTATTTTTGTTTGCTCATAATATGAAAGTGTTAAACTAAACCCTCGGCTTTTTCAGAAGGGTCTCAAACTCTAATAAAAATACTTATACTTCCTGTAAAAGTCCCTCCAGTCCTGTTAAAAAAATGTAGTGGAGTAGAAAGTACTGATACCTGTTCACAAATGCTATGAAGGAAAAGTAAAAAGTACCCACTTAAGAAAAGAACAGATTCGTAAAATGTATACTTAAGTACAGTTTTGTTGTTATTTTTACTTCTTTATGTTCCACCATTGCATACTGAGCATACAGGTAAAAGTTTTCTGGAGAAATATTATACAGAAACACAAGGAAAATGTGTTCAGTTACACCCTCTTGCCACTAGATGGAGTCTGGTGCTACAACACTGCCTGGACAGAGAGTGAAGTTGGTGGACTCAGTGTTTCTAAAATTAAAGTGTGTTTTTCACTGTGTAATCTTGCCATAATTCCACCCACATGTATAAGGACATGAAAAGCTGTTTAAGTTGCTGACTGTTGAGAAAAAGTAAAGCCAAAAAACTGATTCTGAAATGTGACAAGGAGCCTCTTCATAAACATTTGAAGATTTTACAGACTGAATGATTGCTTGAAGTCTTTACATTGAATGCATTTTTCTGACTATACCCAGGCAGGTTTCTCCTAGTTCTCTATCCAAATGAGTTTTCAGACTATGATAAATCGTTTGCTAATGTGTGCATTGTGAGAACTCTTGTATTGATACTGCGCAGTGACTTCATGCTGGGGATGTTCATGCATCTCTTTTAGTCAAAATTGATTTTCAACAAAAGGGCAAGAGTGACTAACAGAAAAACTGTGAGCTAATGCTAGCTAGTTTGTGACTGTGTTTTTGTGTGAGAGAGACTTGTTTGACAGCAAAAACACCATATGGTCAGATTGTGTTAAAATAAACCACAGATTAAAGTCGAACAAAGCCCAGAGCCTCTAGTTTGCATCACACCCCCAGAGAAAGATGATGACATCAGCTGCAAAGTGTCAATAACTTCTTGTTGGTCCAGTTGGCTAAAAGTAGAGGCCAGCAGACGGACGCCTGTGTCACAACATGATCTGTATGAGCTGATTCAGTGGGGAAGGCCTGGCAGGTTCCCCTGTGATGGCACATTAGGAAATCTCCCATAGCAACTGGGAATGACACTAGTGTTAGTCAGACCCCACCATGTGTCTGATGGCTCCAAAAGGGAGCACAATACCCCTGTCACAGCCCATACTCAGCGGATACCCAACCTGCCACGCTCAGGTGCTCTGTGCTCATGGCTAAACCATCAATATGTAACAGACACAAGGCAGCTGGTGCAAACAGGGAAATCACAGACACTGGTGAATGTTCCTCCATATCGTACATGTCCTACCTTCACACATATGCTATAACATATTAACATATACCATCTGTCACACAGCAGTGTTAAATCACACAGGTTCAGACTGGGACTGTGGAAGCACAGGCATTGGAATAATTTTACTGAAAACATTTATGACTAGAGATCCACTGATATGGGTTTTTCATGGCCGATTGATCCAAATCCAACTGATGACTGATAAGATTTGCTGATTTGCTATTTTTGGGCTGCTATATATGACAGATTTTGATTATTTTCCTCAAATGTAATTTAAATTTACTACAAACCCACCCACAGGCTTTTCAGAGAGCTGCATAGTTACATGTCGTGTTGTGTGTTCAAATAAAGCATTGTGTCTTTTCTTTAGGTAAAACTAAATATCATCCTGTGCTGGAAATTTAAAGCAGCGCAATCTCCTCTAATAATGCGAAACACTGATGCAGTAAAACATATTCCAATACAGTGTGCCATTTTCAAAGACACCAGATAGTGTTTTTATGGAGAGAGCAACAGAGAGATTCATAACATACTACAAAATGTGATTATGTCATACTCCAAGATGAGATACAAGAGCCAGTTTCCCCTGTTGATTAAATTGTACTTTACAACAAAAATCTGCATTATTATAATATTTGTTTTAGCTGCCTCCCATCTGTTTTAAATAATATTGGTCTACAGAATAATGATGATGAACCCAGCATGGCCAAGCTCCCACATGCACCACGGATCTATACCATAGCATCAAAGCTAACGTGATACAGAACACGCCGGTACTTCTGCCAAAGCCCCTAAACCAATAACAAGTAAAGTCAAGTTAAAAAATAAAAATTGTGATTGATCATTACAAACTATTACAGAATTAAAACTGCCATCTGCAAGTTAATTTGATTTTTTTTCTACCAGTAGGCTACATGACAAATGCAAAATCTGTTCCCCCTCCTCTCACTTGTGGTATCTGCTCTTAATTTTTTTTTCCATTTTTCATTTTTGCTTCTCTTTTGTTTGCTAAAGTGTGCATTTTGACACCATGGTAACTGCTGAACATTCCTCCATAATCATTCATGTAGAACTACACCAGCTTGATGTCACTGCAAACTATTAAGGTTTTCATTCTGCACTCTTCTCTTTCATTTAATCTCTCTTGCTTTAATTGTATGTTTTCATTTGTTGGTGTTGTGATTTTAATGTATTTCTTATTCTGTAAAGCACTTTGAATTACTTTGTGTATGAACTGGGCTATACAAATAAACTTGCCTTGCCTTGCTTATTAATTTCTTGTTATTCAGGTAGAAATTTGGGGGCTTGGGGCAAGAAGCCTGACATGGGCCCCCCCACTAACATAAATTAACAGGCAGAGGAGTGCAATTTTCGGCCCCTTAAACCCTGGGGCCCTGGATAACAGACCCGTTTGTCCACCCCTGTTATTATTCAAGGCTTTTCTGCTGAATTAAGACACTTCCCCCCATTCACTCCTCCTTCTGGTCAGCCTCTGTCATGTCTCACCCATCACAGTGAAGTGTGAACTCTCAGAAGTAACAGATTAATGTAATTACTCCCTAATGGTACCAGCTCTCAGTTTTCTTGTCATATCACCCACCACAAATTTGTAGCTTCACTGAAAAATACTACTCACTGGTAAACACACACTCCACTTAAGACCAATGAGAGCAATAGAAAAGCTTATAAACTTGTAACTGCCGCACCTTGTAGGATAAATGTTATTTAGAGACTCGTTAAAATGCTGTGTTCAAAGCCTCTAATAGTACTGCGTGGAAATACAAGTAGGTCATAATATTTTGCTTGGTATGGTAGCTTACATATATTGAGTCTTGACTACCTTGGCTTCACTTCATTAAAGATTAATTAGTAGAAAGATGGATAGATTTTTTTAAGGTCTAATGCAGCCTCTAGATAACAGAGAGTTCCCTGGTCTGGAGTAAAGGGATGTGACAGTATCGATAAATATTGATCGGGGTCAGAGTGGCCACTTACCCGGTGCTGGGGGAGGAGCGTCTCTCTGACACTTGGTACATGCCCCTTGTGCTTCCAGAAAGACTTGAGTTTCTCTGTAAAACATATAAAATTGCACAAAATATATTAGTAAAATCAATCTCAATTTTCCAGCCTTCACATTTGGCAATCAAATATTTAGTTGGTACAAGTGCAAAAAACAATGCACGGCTGTCTTTTAAAGGGCCCCTGCTATTTTTTCTCACTACAGTATGTTATAATGTTGTTTCCTCATCACAAACAGACCTGGTATTTTGTTTTGTTTCATTCACACATGTTTAACACAAAAATCCTGCATATTTAGGCCGAGTTCTTCTGTTAAACAGAAAACACTCTGTTCTACTTTGTGATGTCATGTGGTAACACAGTAAGTGCTCCACTGTGTTTTTAAACTCCATACACCTTCACTAGAATAATTTGGATAATTTCAGCCTTAGAAATGCCAATCTCTACTGAACAAAAGGTAAAAGGAGCTGTTAACTTGAAAACGACAGCTGTATGACACAAGTTGGAACAGAATATTGTGAGCTTTAGAGATGTAGACAAAATAATAATAATAAAGGTTTACTCCAACATGTGTAAATGAAACAAAACACAACTCATGTTTTTGATGAGGCAACATTATAACTCACAGAAGTCAGTTTTGCATAATTTAATAAGTAATCAGAGAAGGAATTTACAAGTGACCCACTTAGCTGTTATCATGGGGATCTTACATATTAAAAAGGTGTTTTGATAACTGAGATATTTGGATAGTGAAGTTATTGCATTACAATAAAAATATTAATGAATAATCATCAAATAAAAGTGTCAATCTCGTCTGATCTCAATGTGCTTAGTACTGGGATAATAACCACTAAGAATACCAGGAGTCACAGTTGGGCAGCAGTGGCTTGTCTGTGGATACTGTTGTTGTGTTCTTAGGCAAAACACTTAACCCACATCGCTGTTAATGTAGTGTGTACGTGAGTAATTGGTGGGACTTATGGCTGCTTTTTTTTATTTTTTGGATAGTCCCTTGAGATGCATCATTTCTGCCTCATTTAATCTTTTCTCAACTTTTAACTTTTCACATTTCAAAAAATTTAATATTTTGATTTAAAGTGATTTAATTTGATTTAATTCCCATCATCATTTTTCATCATTCTGAAACTCAGGGATAAAAGGCTAATGCATTATTAACATTTTCCAAATGTTAAGAGTGCTGGTATTTACAAAAGAATTTCAGAATTGTCTATAAAAAATACAAATAAAATAAAATAAAAAACAAACAAACCATAAATAATAAACATAAAACTACTATAATTTCATCTGAATAATATCACACCGAAAGTTAATTACTCCAGATCATTACAGCAACCCAAATCCAAATAACCTTTTCTAAACAGACACAGGTTGGACTCATCACAGGAGGAAGTCGTGCCCTTTTCTTCTGTCTGTCACTTCCAAAATATCTCCGTGGCAGCAGCGGGCCGTCTCCTAGGAGATGGGTCTGACCTTGATGATGCCATGAGACGGTGTGAGGATCACGTGTCGTCGTGTGACATGCCCGGGCTTCCCTTCACAGTGTAACAAGGTGCCAACCATGTTGTGACTCCACTATTATTCACAGTCTTACCATGTGGCAGTGAGTGATGACTTAATACAAAGGGCATCTAAATAAAGCAGCACTAGAACAGGGCACGAGGTCTGGTCTCCGCTGCACTCTAGCCCATGCATTTCTTATTTTCTTCAGATAGCTTGATATTATTGCTGTCCTTTATTGTGCAAAATTGACTCTTGTGAGCATTAAGTTACAGTAGAAAGTTGTTACCTCCTCAAAAACATACTCAAAGTTGTTTCATTCACACATGTTTAAGTAATTCTTTATTATTAGTCAGTCCACATCTCTAAAACTGTCGTGAAGCAATAGTTTTCAGCAACTTTTTAGCTTTTGTTCAGTAGAGATGGGCAACTCCAGGGCTCATCTATGGAGTTTAAAAACACAGTGGAGCACTTGCTGTATTACCACGTGACATCACAAGGTGGAAAAGAACGTTTGTGCGAAGAACTAACCTAAATATACGAGTCTGTGCGTTAAACATGTGTAAATGAAACAAAACACAACTCCAGGTATGTTTTTCATGAAGAAACATTATACAAGAGATTTAAAAAATAGCGTAATATGGGCCTTTTAAGATGCAGATTTATTTGACAGTAACACTTTTTCAAATTAAGACTCAAAAAGGCAAAGTTTATTAATGATTTTCCATATTAAGCCCAAAATTAGCCTTGATTAAACTTGGTATAGTCTTCACCGAGTTAATGAAGTGAATTAAAGCACATAAATATTTGTTTTTGTTTAGTGATTGTGTGATATATCCGTTCTTAACAACCATATCACATATTACAGTACTTTCCAGTAATGTGCACACTTAATACTGGCCACTCTAAAAATTAAGGAAGTGCGAGAGCTGTAATTATCTGATATAAAATTATGTCAGCGAAAGAGGTTTCCATGGCAGCGCACAGATTAGCGCGGTACAAAAGGTCGCTTGTATCTATAATGGTTGTTTGAATAGGTGAGATTGTATGACAGCATGTGTGGGGAAACATAATGATGCAAAACGCAGAGATAGACACAAAGACAGCCCTAGAAACAAAGAGATTGGTGTACTTCCTGGAGCCCGAGGATGTTTTTTATGCAAATACAGCCTCTGATCAACACGAGATGGACGTCTACTGTGACGTGAGAAGGGAATACTCATGGTTCAAGAGCTACACAAGATAATAAATTATACTTTCTGGCGGGTATTGTAATTGCGATTAGACTTGTGCCAAAGTCGTTCTCTTCGGAGTACACATTGTAAAGATCTCCAGAAGCATTAACGTTTGAGAGAAGACGAAAATATAAATCACAAAACTACTACCAGAATCTCAGGCACTTCAGAACATTTTTGAGATCCAATCTACTGGTACAAGATTTTTCTATAAAAACACACTATATTTTCTTCTCTACAGAGGAAATTCTATTAGCTAAATCAGTCTAGGGGTCCAGAAGCACTTGGTAGGTGGTAATTGGAATGGTTTCATATTTTAAAAGAAGGTGAAATTAAAAAGGGTATGTTTAAAAAAAAAAAATCATAATAATTTATAAGGATTCTAGAAACAAGAAAGAAAAGCAACTATATACTAGTAAACATTATACTCAAGTTAGAGGCTACTTGCATTGTGGGATAAATCTTAGGGGATACTTGAGACTAAAAAGGTTGGGAAACATTGATCTAAATAAATGCAGCCTTTGCGATTGTGTAACTGCACCAGCTTGATTTTGATCTGATTTTAATTAACAGTGTTGCCCTAGTTTGTCATAAGATTTTGATGGGTGTCATTCCAGTGGTCGATGGCAGACTGGAATATTCTCCTGGACAAACTTGCCAACTTTGTTTTGGTGACGTTTCTCTAAATTGTCTCACTTCATACTTCAAGTAGATCACAATCAGTAACGGCAAATGGATATGCTCAGTAATAAAAAAGTGATCCCCAAGGTTCAGTCCTCGGACCATTACTTTTTACTTTACATCTCAGTAATATTTTCTCCCATTCTTTGTATTTTTGTTGTTGTTTTTTTTAGCTCAAGAAGAAATTATAAAATGCATTTGATAAGGTCACAAATAAATCTGAAATTCATCAAAGACTATCCACTTAACTAGAAAACATGAATTCAATCTACAGTCCTTGCTTCACTGGATTATGGTGTCATTATTTAAAGCCATGAAGCACACAGTACTTTAAAAAACCTTGATACGATTTACAGCAGTGCCCTTCATTTTATTACTTTTGACAGTTACTATACTCACCACTGTGATCTGTACTGCAAGGTTGGCTGGACTGGATTCGATATTTAACATTTCAAAGAGCTCATTTTGAATGTTGTTACTTTATCAGAAACATACCTGGAGTTGTGTTTTGTTTCAGTCACACATGTTTGAGTAATCCTTTTTTATTATAGGCTATTTATTTTCAGTTTGATAGAGGAACTCAACCTAAAATATGTAAATGTAAATGAGACAAACCAACTCCAGGTTTGTTTGTGATGAGGAAACAGCATTATAACAGACCAGAAATAGCATAATCTGGGACCTTTAATCATCTATATGACCAATTCTGTGTAATCTAATCTAATCTGTAAAACAACAAGAACTGCTGCAGTGTATCTTGAAGTAAATTTGACACTAAAGTCTATTATAAAGTCGACCCATGGTGCAATGCGGGCACATCACTCAATAAAATCAATGTCTCATACAACATCCAAAAGCAACCAGGAAAAAGACTCTGCACTGTGCATCACTCTTGGTTATTGCAATGTCCTCCTCCAGTATTACAGTGTCCTAAAATTCATCTTGTATTTACCCACAGTCCTGCAGGATGGCCACCTCAATGAAGAAAAACAGGGAACCGTTTTTGAAACATAATATGATTTTTAGTTTTTAATCAATTGTAACACAGAGAGAAAAAGATTAGAAGACCAATATATTAAAATCTTGATTTCTATGGGTGAAAAAATTAAGAGATCATTTGCAAAAAGATATCCCTGTTTTGAAAATTAATTTTTTATTTAATTTTTTTTTCCTGGCATATTGTACAATTATTATGAATAACAGTATAGCTGAGGTGATTTGAGGTGAAGAAGGGATAGAATAATATTGTTATTGCACTAAAATAGACTGTGAACCTCTGACAATATTATTATTATTATTATTTTTTTTTTCAAAGGGCACTTAGATTCAAAACTTAAAACTAGGGGGACAGAGCCTTCTCTGTGGCTGACTCTAAGATCTAAAACACTCTACAGTGAAATCTCATCTTAAGACCCACTTTTACAGTCTGTCTGTCTGTCTGTGAGTTGTGTCTCACACAGTGTTGTGTCATTTATTGAATTTTAAATAATGATTTTATGCTTAAGTAGCTTGATTCATCAGCCGGTTTCACTTCGTGGAAACCATCTGACCTCGGAGCATTAGGATTCGTTTGCTCAAAGGTGGGGGTGTACTTTTTTATTTAACCAATCGCTGCTACTTGGTCGTGACATATGTAAAGTGCTGCTAACGGGGCTAAATGGTATAATAAGCTTTTCCCAAATCCCATAGGAAGAAGGGCAATAACATCTTTCCCCTTGATAAAATTCACCAGTCTCTTTGTTACAGCTTTAAATCCTCAATCTTGGGGATCCTTGCAAACACAGAATGTATGGCTTCCTCTGTATCCATCTCGAACGCTTTGTTTACTGTTGTGCTGTATCACAAAAGGGACCCAGACAGACGCTTGAGTTTGACATCATGGCTTCACAGCTCTTTGCTTATTGGCCAGTGCACGGTCTACAACTTCTGGGGCTCTTGCAAACCATCTAGTGTTGCTGGAGAGAAATTAAATTGAGCGGAGGCACTAGGTGGTGCCAGCCTGGCTAATTTTAATGACTGCTCTTATTTAATTTTACTGGCCTTATTGTTTTAGAACTTGTGAGATTAAGCATTTGAGTATTCAAAAGGAAAATGGTACTTTTTTCCCCACCTTTAAGGCACTCAAAGCACTTTACATCATGGAACTACTCACCCATTTACACACACACATACATCAGTGTACATAGACACTAGGGGCGAGGTAGGTTAAGAGTCTTGCCCAAGGACACAACAACAGCATTCATCTGTGGGATCTGGAATTACACAACCAAACTGTGGGTCAGTGGATTTGACCACTTAACCATTGCTGTTTATGTCGAGAACTGGATTCGAACCACCCACATTCTGATCAGTGGACTGTTATTCAGGGTTTGTTTTTTTATTCATTTTACTTTCCCCTGTGCAGCACTGCATTAACTGTCTGTGTATGAAATGAGCAATACAAATAAAGTGGCTTAGATTGGACTGTACAAACCTGCCGTCCGTTGCCCTTGTTGGCCTGCAGGCTGCAGCGGCCCAGGCTCCCGTTGGGCGTGGTTCCACAGCTGCTGATGATCTGGAGCTGTTTCTCTGCGCGGTCAGCTCGATCCAGGAGCTCCTCGATGAACTGCTGAAGGCGGACTTTGGCTTTGGCTTCGCGCGCTGCCGTCTCCTGGAGAAACTGGTCAATCTGGGCCACCTCCCTGGACACAGATCATAAGCAGAGTGTTGTGTAAGTATAGTTTCAGACATAGAGCAGATGGTGTTGTGCACTCTTAGTATGCAGACACTTAAGTGGACTGACAAAGACATATGAGCTGTTAGAGGAGAGACAAAAGCAATAGAGACAAGGAAGTAGCAGGAATCTGTAGTTGTCTTCTGTCCAACTATAACATATATTTAAAGAAGACCTATTAGGCTTATGTGTTAAGTCCGCTGACTTCTGCCTTAGAAAACTGTGGTGCCCAATGGGAGCTGACATTGCTCTAAACATCATCACAACACAGAATGGTGAAGGTGAGTGAAAACAACTATAACAAGAGCCCTAAACCAGATCTAATCTAAAATATAAATATAATTAAACTCCATCTATGGTTGAGTCAAATATTCTGGAGTAAGGGGGGGTACTCCTGAGGACTTTCTACAACTCTGTGGTGGCATCAGCCATTTTGTACTTGGAGACGGAGAGGAAGAACCTGGACAAGGTCATCAAAAAGTCCAGCGCTATCCTGGGCTATCATCTAGATCAGTGATTCTTAACCATAGGGCCGGTGCCCAAAGTAGGGCTGGGACCACCTCCTTGGGGGGCCCACAATCAGTACAATATAATGCATTTAATATGAGATAGGGCCTCAGGTTACTTTGTTCAGAAAAAGTCGCGCCCCGAGATTGAAAAGATTAAGAACCCCTGTTTTAGACCACGGATCTCCAATCTGTGGTTCGGGAGCTACCAGTAGCTCTCCACCCCTTTCCAAATAGCTCACCAAAGCATTTCTGAATTATATGAGAAATGCTTCATAACTAAACTCTGATTAAATAACATTGTAAATGTGTAATTTTGATGTGCAACTTGTGCACTAATAAATGGAAAATGGTTTATGTTTAATAGACATCTAACTGTACCCTGTCTAAGGCCCGCCATGGCTCTTATATTTTCTCAACTTCTTGCGACTGCTAATATTAGTAGTTCTCTGACATTTTCTTTTCAAAATGGTATCTCACCATAGGTAAAATGTTTGAAGACCCCTGGTCTAGACTCACTACAGGAGGTGGGGGACAGGAGGGTCTTGACTAAACTCACATTTATACTGAACCATAAGTGTCGTCCCCTGAAGGACGCCCTGTCATACTATACAATGAATGCTCGCCAGTACATGTGTCATTCACCTGTAGTATTCATGTACAATACTGAAACAGAGTGTGAGTCATCATCTGTACAATACATTGCACTGTACATAATCAAAGTCAGAGCCACTTACATAACAGTTCTGTACCTACATTCCTTCCTCACTCATCTCTACTCTAGCTGCTTTCTAAACAACACAGCTAGGAGCTCAACAAAGCTGCTAACCTTGACAAAGCCAGAGCAGCGGATGAACAGGGACAGACAAAGAACCATCTGTAACCTTGTGTCCTATAGGTTCAGTGTCCCTCTTATTCTTCACTCTTAAAAGCCTTACATAATTCTGCTTGTATTCAACAGTGAGTGTGAATATTCCTAAAGCAGGCCATTGTGAGATAAAAATAGTTGGGGAGGGTGGCACAGTTAAGTTGCTTCATCATAGGCACAGAATCTAAAAAAGTCATTCCCGTGATGAGGTGTTGGGAGTGAAAAGAAGGCGTGTGTGAAATGTGCTATTGGCTGAGAAAACTGTTTACTTATTACCCAACACTTACTTCTGCTATTAAAGGTTCTATATTGTGCAAAAATTAACTCTTGTGAGCTTTAAGGCATGTTATAATCTTGTTATCTCCTCAAAAACAGACCTGGACTTGTGTTTTGGTTCATTCATGTTTGAGTAACCCTTTATTATTAACCTGTCTACATCTCCAAAGCTCAAGATGCTCTGTTCCACCTTGTGATGTCATGAAGTGGTAGTTTTCAAGTTACCAGCTCAAGGGCGTAGATTTGGTCTCAGCTTTGGTAGGGACATTATCAGCTAACCTCCCCAGAAACAAAACAGAGTCTGGGCAGGTCCAAAAGAAGTGAAATGTGATTTCATTTTTCTGTTCACAAAATGTACAGTTTGTGTCCATTGTCCTTCTAAGATGATTCTTTACCAAATAACAGCGATGTAGAAGTTTATAGCAGATTTCCCTTTGCTTGTTGGTGATGAGATATATGTGAGATCATGTCCAGACATTTTTCCATGGAATATTGTCAGTAGAGTCCGGTTGCTGACAGCGCACATGTAGGGCTTCATTTGGGAGGTGCTCTTGCGGTGATAGTCGCTCTTTTTCTATATTGACTCATTATAAGGCAAGTTTAATTGAAGATGAAGCCAAGTAAGTTCCTTTTTCAAAGTTTTTCAAAGTTTGGTGCAGAGCATCTTCACTCACGCCTGCTCATGCCGCCGTCTTCGGGTGCTGGCCCTGTCCTGTCACTTCCCCAGTTTAGGCTCCTGGCCCCAATAATGACATCCCTCTGTTGCTCACTGAATACATCTCAGAACGTCTAATAAAAAAAACGTGAACTAAAACGTGTTGAAGTTTGGAAAAATATCGGAATAAATTTATATTTTTATTTATTAAAATAAAATGGCAAATATTGGTAGACACTATTTTGTCTTCCCCAAATATTGATTGCGACATGTCCCCAGTGAGATCGGCAATTTTAGGTCTGAAATCATCCAAATGATTCCAGTGAAGGTGTATTGAGTTTAAAAACATAGTTGAGTACTTCCTGTAGTTGGAAAAGAGTGTTTTCTGTTTGAGAGAAAAGATCTCAGCCTAAATATGCAGGATTTGTGTGTTAAACATGAATGAATGACACAAAACAATCCAAAAACTCTGTATTATAACACAGATCAGAAAATAGCGTAATATGGGCCTTTTTAAAATAACAAAGTAAGTCTGACTATAAAAATAGGGATCGTTTGTGAATACCACCAAAAGTGTCTCAAGTTTTTCATGACAGGAATAAAAGTTCTAACAAAAAAACCACTTGCTTGTTCCCATGGTGATAGTATCTCATTGCCTGAAATGTGCCGCAGTATGCCATTAAAATCTGTCTTGCATTTATTCAATTACAGTTGTTTTATAGCTGTGTAAAAATTAAACTGGGAGTTGCTAAACTTCTTGAAGATGGATAACTGTAATACCAGACACTGCAGGAAAGGCAATAACATCTCCATGGAGACAAGCCAGCGCCGAACCCTCCATCAGAAAAGTCCCACAGCACATCTTTAACTCAACTGCACTTGCCAATCTGCATTTACATATGTCCAGGCTGAACACATTTGCAAAACCTACTGATACCTGCAGTGACACAATCTTGGGGGTGTTCTACATGTATCTCCATTGGTGGAATGTTTAGGAGTTACCATGGGGACACAATGTGCACATGAGTAAACACTGTCAAAACATTTTTAAGATTCCTGAAAACACAAAATGCCGCAAAGTAATAATGCTGCATTCCCAACTATTTCTGTAAAATCGCCACCTCGAGTAAAAATTTATTTGATGTAAAGATCTGTCCTCTGTGATCTATAATGAAAACGTAAGGGGACAAGTCACCTCCATTATTCAAGTTAATAAGTAACAACAGCTGATATACGACACGTCACCACCAACACCAGTGACAGTTCTGAAGATGGCTTGCAGCTAGCAGCCGAAACATGTCAACAAGGTAAATACACTTTACTGCATTGTCTTTAAAAAGAACCAAAGAAGTTAAAGTATATAAGAAGACAAAATGAACATCATTGGCTTAATAATAAGTGACTGAGCGCGGTGCGGTTCATACAGCTGCAAACTCTACATTTTCCTGGCACTTTGTATGTGCGGGCTTATGCAGTAGTAGACAGCACATAAATTGCAGTGGTGTAGATTGTTTTTCTCTGGGATTAAAGGAAGAAATCCACTGATGCAGCGGACAGCCTCGCCCTAACTGCTCATCAAAAACTCGCTTTTTGGTGTAGAACAAAAGTGAAAAAAGAGAAAGAAGAGAAAACACACCGTATAAGCCACAGATACAGATCAGGGGCAGAGTTGTGAGTCTTTGACTCTACATTGTGTTATACAATCCACAAGGACTTGATTGTCTCTTTCTTTAATTAGAATTTAAATGATTTGTACAATAACCTGTACAGGGAGTGCTGCAAACTTGTTCACCACATATTAAAGACCTATAGTTTGCATTTTTCCATTAGATTTTGAATATGAAAAAAGAAGGAATCCTCTTACACAAAAGACCATTGTGTGGCATCATCACAACAAAGAGCTGTGCAGCTGCTGGAACCTCTGATGATAGCTACAGATCACACTAGTGAATTTTTTTCATTTGTACCAAAATGATATGCAATGCTGCAGAATCCTAAGTACAGAGCTGTGGGCGTATGCCAGTGGCAGTGAAAATAGTTGATGGCAGTATAGTGTCTTGAAAATTTAAGATTGCTCAAATGCGCTCAAATCACTCCAAATACAACTTCGGGTGAATAAATGGTGAGGGGAAACAACTATAACATGGTTAAAAGCTCTAAAAAGTCTGATTTGCACATTAAAACACATAAAACACATTAAAACACACTAGTCAATGTTATGCTTGCAGGTCACAATTACGAACTTAGACCATGAGCTAGTATAAAATGAGCAACAATCATATCTAACCATGTTTAAAACTGTCAGAACTCCAAATGCCACCTCATGTTTGTAGTCACTGTATAATTAATGGACGTAGTGTGTTCTTTTTCCTGTCATGACCAACAGTCACATACAACGCTGTATGAGGTGTGGTTAATAAGACAAGCCCATGTGAGTGACTGGGTTTAAATGTTAATTAAAACCACTGGCCAACCTCCTATCACATTAATTCACAATGGAGCCATATTAATATTAACTAGGGACAGTGATTGACTGAAATGGGCAGATGGAAGTTGAAGCCTTTTCTTGCAAATCCCCATTTTGAGTGGAATAAGTGAGCAGGTGTCTTACTTGGTTCTCATCTGACACCTGCATTGTGAATAGTGTTGGTTTTATTTTCAGTCTGACCACATTGTGTGATCAGCAGGCCTTGGATTTACTGTGTGAAGCTCTATGGCAACAAGGGATCTGTGATGGACGAGGATAAAAGGATGTGGAAACTGGACTGATAAAAGACTCACAGTAAACGGACAGCTCTTAAAAAAAAAAAAAAAAAAAAAAATATGTAGCAGGTTTTCCTAGTAAAAAAAAAAAAGTGTGAGCTTTCTGCAATCTGGTGAAACGGGATTGTTAAAAACACTACAAGAGACCACTTATCAGTAAAATGTACAATTTGTAAAAACAATGCGTAAATCACCACAGTTATGATGAACTCACTGCAAATAACAAAATGGGCTGTCTTCTACTGATCTGCCAAGATGTTCTGGAAAGCCTGAGATTCCTGTATTAGTTTAGCAGGTCATATTTCAGTCTGCTCTGAAATGTTAATGCGCTGAAATGTGTTCAAAAGGTGCAGCGTGAAACTAGTTTTAAAGCTCCATTATGTAACATTTTCTTTCATTTGGGTTGCCAGTTCCAATGTCTAAAATGTCTAAAATGTCTTTGTTAAAACCTAAAAGTACTTTGATACGAACTAGACCCCAGCAACTCCAGAAAATCATGAATGAGTACTAGTGCAGCCTCTGCAGCTCAGAGTGAATTCTGGAGGCTCTGAGCTTGTGGAGTTAATGTGATTAACTGAGATTCAGGAGCTGGACCACGTCTCAACCTCCTCTCCAGCCAACCACGGCTTATCTCAACCACGCCTTCAATTACCCAGAAGCCCTATTTATACGACCATCACGACATCACCGCCTGTGTCATCTCTCGACCCCTTCCCTCCCACCCCGTGTCTCTTGTACATCCTTCTGTCTGAGGACATCATCTTTAAGGAGGGGGAGTTCCAAATTAGCTGGGTGACCATTCTGGATTGAAGACGGAGCTCCCACCCTGACTTTCCCCCCAGCCATCACATCTGTCCACTGTCAATAAACATCTTATCATATTCCATTGTTGTGGCGTGGTCCTTTGTAGTGAATCACATGCAGCGTGGCCTGTCCATAAACTGAGAATGAAGAAAAAAAAAAAAAGTGTCTTCTACATACATGTTAAGGCAATGGCAACCCTGGTTCAATTGTGATTGTACTCAATTTTCAACTCAGCAAGAGGAGTCTACATACCCTACTCTTAAATTATAAACTGCTAATTTAATTGAAAATGCAATGTCTGATCTTTTTTTTTTTTTACTACAGAGCATTTTGTCTTAGTTATAATCATATCATTATTGGTGTAGATCAATAAAACCTGAAACTGCTCTGTTACTCAAGGGCACACGGGCACTCTCCTCTCTCCCGTGGCAGCTACACCCTTGAAGCTGATAAATCCAGCTCAAAGTGAGAGCTAACATTCAGAGCCTCACACACTTCAGTCAGGTTTACATTATCATTATAGAGGGGAATAAGGGCTTAAGCCCCAATGTGCCTGATGTGTAAAATACAGTTGGAGAGCACTATAGGTGCAATCAATGCAATAAAAAAAAAGTAGAATTTATCATGTAGTTACACATATTTTTTTACTGTTACACATATTCTAAAATATATTGCAACTTCCGTCCGACCTAATTGTGCCAGTTTTTAGGTTTTACTTCCTGGTTGGAAACCATGACATCACACTAGGGAAATCCATAACTGTTACCTAGCAACCATGCTGTACACTGGACCAACACAGAGATTATGATCTGACCAATAAAAACACCTTTTTTGTTGAAATTACATTTAAAGTATCAGAAAAATGTGTTTCTTGTGTAAACTGTGCCAAACTTTTGCTTTGTTCCACCTTGTAATGTCATGTAGAGGCAGTTTTCAAGTTAACGGCTATTTCCTTTTGCCTTTAGTTGAGCAGAAAGTGTAGATTCCAGGGCGGAAATGAGCCTAGAGAAGGTGTATCAAGTTTAAAAACACAGTAGAGCTTGTTCTGTATTACCACATGACATCTCAATGTGGAACAGAGTGTTGGAGAGAAGGACTAAAGCCTAAATATGCATGAATATGTGTGTGTTAAACGTGTGTGAATGAAACAAAACTGATGAGGTAACAGCATTATAACACAGATCAGGAAACAGCACAACATGGGCCCTTTAAATACAAGAATCCAATAGAGAATCAGTGGAATAGATACATCAGGTGCATACTTAATGGAAAAATGTACACAATAGTCTAATATACAATCCAAACTGCTCCTTCACTTGGATCAGTGGTCACATAGCTGCTTTGATTCCATTTCATTAGAGAGGCCTCTGAGGGCTCTACTTGAGATCCATCCTCCTCTTCTCTCTCAGGCTCAGGCCTTAATGAGCAGGGCTGGTTCTGATCTGACAGCATCACTTTACATTCCAGATCGCTGCTCACTAAAACTGTGACAGCCATACAAAGCCTGGGGGTGCCTTCAGAGCCTCATGTTCGTACTGCTACAAAGAGTCTGAGCTTCTTCGTACAGCTCCTGCCTGTGGGAAGGATGAGGCCTTAGGAGAGACCTGCTGCAGAGCCATACTGTATCTGTATGTGAGCAGAATATAAGATGAGCTCTGACAGGTGGTGCCTTTAAGCTCCATTTAAAAGAACAGGTGCATCATGGACCACATCTGCACATTTGTGGATAATAATGGAGCCGGTACTTAGAATTAACAGTTACCGCGTGTTAATCATACAGAATGCATAAATTAAATACAATAAAAACAACTGTAATCTGATTGTATTGTTAATGTAAGCAGTTATTATAATGTGGGGTAATTAATGCTTGAGTTTCAATGGCTGAGTAGAGTTTAGTTGTGGCATGTAAAATATTGAATTCCAGCCTGTATGTGTATATGTGTATATGTGTATATCTGTTTATATGTGTATATATGTATATCTGTTTATGTGTATATGTGTAACACAGTAAAAATCATTGCACCATTCTTGGTGAGTCCTCGGGCTCCTGTTTGTGCTGAGCACTGCTGCTCTGGTTCACTCCAGCAGCTGCTGTTGAACCACTTTACAGCCCTGCTTCAGGGACACTCCAATTTACTGTTTACTGACACATTTTTGTGGGATTATGTACACCATTATATGTCCTGCTCTAACAGTGAGTGTGTGTGTCCATGGAACCACTACACTGCTCCTACAAAACTACAAACTACTGACTGATGGCAGCACGTCTTTGTGAGCTGCGTTCTGTCTGTAGAGCCTCGTCATCGGCTGCAGACATTCACTTAAAGTGATGGTCTTTTTCCACCTCTCAGCTCCTGGTTTTCCTGCCTCTGAATGAGCCTTCTGTTTAAGAGCCAGTCTCTCCTCAGAGACAGAGAGAATAAACTGTGAAAGGGAGAGGGGCACAGAGCCACAGACTCAGCGGGCTGTGCCTTCAGGACGGTGACCTCCAACTTCCATTTGCACTCATTGGTATTCAGACAGAAAACAAAACAAGCTTATTTCATGTAGACCTGCATTCTGCATGGTAACACAAGACTATGCAAGTGAAGTAATACTGGCATTCAATTAGAACTAAACACACATTAAGATGTAACTCTGGATTTGTGCAATTCAAACAGATCAATTGACTTTATTAAGCATTTTTTTTAGGTTGAGGTTGAGGTTGAACTGACAACAGATTAATAATAATAATAATACATCATCTTTACAAACAATAGGAAACAGCAAATGATGGTGGAAATCCAGGAAGGATGCCAGATTGAACAGGAGAATTTTTAGAAGTGATCTGAAGTGCTGTAATGAGTCTGAGTCTCTGATAGGTTGTGAGATTGAATTTGAGTGAAATTGTATAAATGAATCAAAATGTATCATGACTAGATGCCTTATAATAACAGAATAACAGACTGACAGACCTGCTGACAGGTCCGAGTACACTTACTGCTGTTTGTGTGTGAGCTCGGTTTCTTTGCTGACCAGGTCCTGCTTCAGGTTGGCCAACATCTCCACAGACACGTCTACCTGGCGCGACAGCTCTGTGGCCTTATCCTCCAGGTCCTGTTTCTCCTGGCTCAGACGCTCGCTCTCCTGCTTCGCCCTCTCCAGCTCTGAGCTCTTCCGCTCCAGCTCAGCCTGCAGCCGCCCCACACGAGCTGCTATTTTCTGCTCCACCTGAGAAACACAAACCAATTGGTTGGTTAGGATCCACTTCACTGATATAAAGGTAGGAACACACAAAGTAGCAATGATAGTAATACTATTTTGTATCCCACAGTAACACTAGAATGCTTTTATAAAATATATGTAATGGAATCTGTGATCAATAGCTAATGGAAGACAACTAATTGTCAGATTTTAAAAAGTAGGACTGAGGTTGTGTAAACACCTTCCAGTACCTGTATTTAAGGATACATTTATGCAAAGATCTACCTAAGGCATTTACTGAGTGTGTCAGAGTCTAAACTGTGATTACCTCTTCAGACAGTTTCTCCAGCCTTTCGTCCAGTTCCAGTCGCTCAAAGGCTCGTGCTTTCAGCCTGGCCAGCCCCTCTTCATAGGCAGCCTCCACTGCACTGGCCGCCACATTAGCAGCTACTGCCACAGCTGTGCTGGGGTTACCATGAGGACCTGGGTCTGTGGATGCCATGGCTTGCTTCATGAAAATCTCCCCCAGAGGAAACTCCACATTGGGTATGTAGCGAGTTGAGCTGTTGGAGTGAGCAGGAGTCAGACTGAGCTCATCTGCACAGGGAAGTTCACGACAGGGGAAGTGCCTCTCCTTCAATGCTGAGGGCCGCAGGGGCTCAAAAGAGTCGTTGTTGTTTGGAGTGATGAGTGCTCCTTCAGCCACTAGGGGCAGCAGAGCAGCAGCGTCACACACACTGTTGGACTTGGACAGGACGTACAGGGTCTCGTAGGTGTGGTTATACTCCAGGTGAGCGCGGAGGGACGACAGGCTTCGGAAGCGTTTGTGCTCCCCGCAGCGAGGACAGCGGTAGGGCAGGTCCAAAGAGGCCATTACGTGCAGTAATGACCAAAGAAGAGAGGGGGCGCTCACGCACTGTAACGGTAGCGCCAATATAAGGGCCAGAGGGTCGAGTGCCACTCAGGTCTGCTCATGGTGAAATCAGGACTTCAGCAAATCATCAGAAGAAGAAATCCCATGAGTCCACCTCAGTCAAACAACCACATCAAGTGGCAAAGGTTAAGGGTCATTTTGGGTCACACGGCCAAGGTCCTGAAACAGAACACAGAAGAGTTACCACAGAGTCCATTTTCTCAACACAATGTCTATTACTTTGTCTAGACAGGGCTCATGAGGAAAAAATTATGCCTCCATACACAACCTCACACTGACAACAAATTATTACATAAAGTAATTTTTAAAAACTCACATAACGGTAAGAAACACAGCAAAGGAACTGTCAGACTTTCACTGTAAAAAATATCCATTGGTTCTATTAAAATTAAAAAGAGTGAAACAGCCTAGTCATTTAAGTAGACATATTGATCCATAGGTTCAGTGGTCTGGGAACATGAACACTATGAATATCTAAAGGTGAAGACGCAGAGTCTGCTAAAACCTGGACAGTCGATTACAGCAGGCCTGAGGTGGTTATGTGGACACAGGATCCATTAGTGAAAGTGCTCTGAGCTCCAAGTGGAGAAGCCCAGGATCATTCTGGACACTGCTCATAATCCTTCACAGGACAATCTGTAACTCTGCTCCTATAAAACAAATGCTGCTGTAGCGTGAGCTGGGACTAACTAAGACAAACGAGATTTACATTTTGGTCCTAAAACTGAATAACAGGAGCGAATGGTTACGAGGATAGTGACAGAGTAATCACAAACCGCTGGTACAGACTGTTGTTTGTGTAAAGGCTGGAGAGCTAATGCTGGGAATCCCTAGAAGCCACTGGGCTGTTATTAACAGTCTGCTTGGACGGAGAATGCTGGCAGGTTGAGCCCACTTATTAAAGGAGGAGGATAGTGCAGGCTCAGTCTGCACACTGCAGACAGCAGGGCCTTCCATCTGCCTAAGTGAGACATTTAACCCGTCAGACTCAGGAAGTGGATTTAAAGGAGAGTGCTACCAAGTCACAAGTCACATCCCGCTCTGAAGCTCAGCTGAGGTATTTGTCCGAACAGCTCTACCGGTAAAAATTAATTTCCTGGAGGAAGCTAAAGGACACATTATATTCTGAAGATAATTTATGCATAGGGCCTACTAAACAAAACCACAAAAACATTTCTGTCCCTTTATTCTAAGAGTTAATTCTGACAGACAGCTATATGACTGGATTATTGATTCAGGTTTTGATGAAATGTAGTGTCCACTTCACTGATAGCATGTGATGTAAACAGTGGATTCCACTGTCACAACCACTGATATCTCCATGAGCTGACAAGAACATAAAATAATCCATAGTTAAAGTCAGTCTCTCAATCGGAAAATGATCAGCTGTCCTGTAGGGTTGAACAATTACCAACAATTACACTACCAGCTCAAGGAAAAACAGTCCATATGAAATCTGCTGATGGCAGATATTGTTTCCCTTAAAAAGATAATACTGTAAAAATGACATTATATTCCTAATAGGGAGGTTGTTTATCAAAACAAAATCTCAAGAGAGGCTTGATGAGTGGACATTTGTCTACGCAGTTTAGATATAAATTCCAAAAAAAACAGTGGCCATTTTAAATGATCATTATTTGTGCTAACTAAAATGATGAACAAGAATAGCTCAGGGGCACAGAGAGGAGTGAGTCAAGGTGCGTTTACGCCTTCACACTGGAGCAGAATCAGCCTGAATCTGGCATCACTGAACTCAAACAGACATGTAGCATTAGTATTAGCACATAGCATCTTGGAGGAGGCAGCACAGAGCTGGAGGTGTGACACGAGCTGCAGCCCACAGGGAGCTGCTGAGAGGCCTTCACAACACTGTTTGCTCTATTATACATTAGTTATATTACAGTTACAACAACACAAAACTGTGTATTCGCTTAGGGCAACAAAACTAGCTAAATACAACAAATGACATAGATCAGATGGTTACTCACACCATTGTGTTCCACTGAGTTTGGCTGAGGGAAACCAGAGTCCCTTCACAAACTGTGGGAGCACATGCAAACTCAGAACAGCCTCTTTCAGGAATCGATCCAGGACTTTTGCTGACAGGGGAGAGTGCCAGCCTCAGCTATCACATCAATAGTGCTCTTTTCTGTTTCGTTTGTTCCATGTGGAGAGGCTGAGTAATTTCACACATTATGCAGAACCATAGGACAAGTCAATATAAAAACTGATTTTTGCAGATAACACGACAAATTTGACCATAGAATTTGGACCTGTTCTACACTTGAAATTACGGATTTCCATCACATGGCTTCATCCTGTTTTGAGCTCTAAGACTTGTGATCACTGAATGGCGTTTGTAGTTCCTCATCCACCAAGACATGGCCAGTATAGTCCACATTTGTGCATCTTGTGTGCTACACATATTATCGTATTCTTATTATTATATATATATTTTTTTGTTATTTTTTTATTTACATATGGTATCCACTGTCTTGCACGTGCTAATAATGTAAATTTAATAATGCATTAGTTTTATACAGAGCATTTCTGGTCACTCACAGATGCTTTACAGAGCATTATTCATTCACTCCATACCCAGTGGAGATGGTGTTGGTTAATTTAATATTTGGAAGCCTTGAGATCAACAATGAAGCAACCCATGTGAACAAGAATACTTAGTTTTTAAGATCCTCATGTCTTTCTGTGGTCACATGTTCATCTTTTTGTGGTCACATGTCACTGAGTGTTATCCTGAAAAAGCAGAGGTATAGGTCCGTGACAGGACAATCTCACATCCTCCTGGAGACGGACACGCTCCAGTGACAGCAAAGGGCAAACTTAACCAGGCATGCTCACTTGTCATTGCACTGAGGTAAGACAACACTCAGAGATTAGTGTCAATTCCAAATAGCGATGTAATATCTAAAAAATATTACGAGGAAGGACGCAGGAATGACAAAATGCAAATCTACATTTTCATATTTTATGACACAGTACCGGGGAGCCCTTGAAGTAGTATTAGTATTCCACACAGTGAGAATGGGAGAAGGACGGAGTCGTGAGGTGGCGTTTCAAAGCAGGACAGGCTATGTGATCTGATGGACATGGCCGACCCGTAGCTCCACTGTCTACTATTGATCCAGATGGCTACCCATGGCTGCAATTACCCATCAGTATACACAGATCAACACGGCTGGTCCCAGGAGGCAAGACGAAAATCTACACACAAATTTAGAAGTGTGATATATTGATGAAGAAATATTGTGACAAATTTATCCCACTGACACGATAACTCCAGAGCAAATTTAAGCCACAAAAACTATTCTAAATGTACAATATTGTTTAAAAAAAACATGAGCTGCAATAAATAAACAGCTGAATTAAAGGTTCATTGTGTAAATTTTCTGGTGGCGGTTCCGTCAAATGCTTTTCTACAGAGAGATGTTATTGCTTTGTCTGGAGTGTTTCACATTTCTATCTTCAGGGAACCCAAACCAGACCAAGTTACAGGTCAGATCTGTGGAGAGAAAACCCCGCTCACAGTCAGAATGCCTGTTTTTCTAGTTATTTTTGAGCTATAAAACCACCTGTAATTGAATAAATGTAAGTTAGAGCTCTTTAATGTCATACTGTGGAACATTCCAGGTAGAGCAATAATGTATCCATAGAAACAGCCACTAAAAAAAACACTAAAAAAGTTACACAATGCACCTTGAACACTTTAGTACTTAGTTTGCATCTGTAATGAATCATAGAAGTTATTGATTCAACCTTTTACGGATTAAATCTTATCATAAAGCCAAAAAATAACAAAACATTTAGTAATGCAAAGAAAATGTAGATAGGATAAATATTGACCTTCAAAAATATTGTTCCAGCTTTCCTAAATTGAACAAGTTGATATGGTTATTATCGTGACAGGCCTATTTCAGCTCAACTCAGAAACCACTGGAGAAAAAAACTGTACTTTGCTGCTGAATTGTTGACTTTATAATCAAAATACACACACACACACACAATACACCACTCAGCAAAACACAAAATTAATCAGTGCCTTGAATTAACTTTGTGTTTTGCCAAAGAAAGTAATGTTATTTGTTAGAAATGAATTAAAGCAGTTGGTGGCTTGGTGGGGGTGGGCGTCATGCCAAAAAATAATAAGATTTTCTAGAGCCAAGATCCCGATTTAGATTTGAGTTCAGCTTTATACTTATATCTTTAAGCGGTATCTGTTCACTTCTTGTGGTGGTTCACACTTCAATGTGATTGGTTAAATCAGCCTGTCACTGACTTAGAGCGTGGAAGAGGCTGACCAAGGAGGAGAGTTTGGATTTTATCACAAAGCAGCATTCATTTGTCAAAATAGTACCCCCCAAAATAGCAGATTGGTGTATGATAATAAATCCCAACATTATATAACACATTTATACACAAAAGGTTTGTTTTATTTATGGTACCAGGATTTGGTAACATGGTTTAAAGGGCCCATATTATGCTATTTTCTAATGTTTTAATGTTGTGTCCTCATTCGAAACATACCTAGAGATTTGTTTTGTTTCATTTACACGTTTAACACACAAATCCTGCATATTAAGGCTGAATTATTCTCTCAAACAGAAAATAGTCTGTTCCACATTGTGATGTCATGTGGTGGTAATACAAGTAGTACTCCACTGTGTTTTTAAACTCCATACACCTCCACTAGAATCATCTGGATGATTTCAGCCCTGGTAATGCCAGTCTCTACTGAACTAAAGGTAAAAGGTGATGTTAACATGAAACTACATGACATCACAAGGTGGAACAGAGCATTTTGAGCTTTGGAGATATAGACAGACTAATAAACAAACTTGTGTGAATGAAACAAAACACAACTCCAGGTAAAGTTTTGATGAAGTAATAACATTATAACATAGCTTAAATCTCACAGGAGTCAATCTGGTGTAATATAGGATCTTTAAACTAGATGCCTTTAATTATGTAACCTTCAGATTTATTCTTTCTGGGCAGCAGATTGGCTGGAAAGTACATTATCTAGTAATCCTCAGTAACTGGAATGATCTCAGAGAATTATTTATTTCTACAGATATATTTTATTCTATCATGAACGTACTCAAAATCAGTGGACTAGACCACATTCAGACTGACTATGGGAATGCTTTGATGGGAATAACTTTAAATATATTCTCTATGTTGCTCTGTTTGTTTCTATAGAGCTGCTGCTGAACTTTGAATTTCCTTCTGGATCGATAACGTATTTATTTATCTATCTGGTGAAAGATATTAGGCTGTTCACTAGAGGAATGAAGCCAATCTATAAAAAAAATAATGTTGCTTTTATGAAATCTCACGCTCTTTTTAAATGCGCATTGTGTAACTTTTCTGGTGGAGGGTCCTGCCAAATGCTTTTCTTCATGAACATGTTATTGCTTTGTCTGGAAAGTTACACAGGATGGTATTAAACCTTTGTATCTTCATGGAGACCAAACCAGATCAAGTTACAAGTCAAATCTGTGGAGAGGCGACCTTGTTCACAGCCAGAATGTCTGTTTTTCTAGGGATTTTTGAGCAGTAAAACCACCTGTAATGGAGTAAATATTAAGTAGAGTGTCAAACTGTGAAACTTTCAGACCAGAGCAGTGACATATCCACAGAAAAAAACAGCAGGTGACGGACCCCCAACCAAAAAGTTACATAGTGCAGCTTTAAATATATCAGTCATGCCGAAACAGAGACCAATTACTATCTAAATTACCCATGGCAGAGTTACTCCTGTGATGAAATAACAGTTGTGAAGACTGTGCTCTGCCTGTCTAAATAGGGAGATGATTCGGTCCCAATTGAATCTGAATAATTACTAAGTTACTGAGTGAGTAAATGATGGATTCAAATAAAGTGGAATTGCATACGCCCACTAGTCATGTTTTGTTGGAGTCAATCAAAACATAAACATTGTCAACACAGAAAATCTCAACAGGCTAACTGGTGCAGTGCAGGGAGAACAAACGTGAATGTATAAGTAGGAAATGTATGGTTGTGATTTCATTCTGCTGTGAAATGTGCTTGTATAGTGCTTCCTGTTTTGCTCTTTTCTGCATGACTGGTCCAGGCCACACCACATCTCCTGGACAAAATCACAGAGCAAGGATTGTAACAGGCCCGCTCCCTCAGAGTATATTTCTCACATGACAGCTCACACACACACAAACACACACACACTCACACACGCAGAGCCAGCTGTGTGTCAATGGGGCCTGCCTCCTCTGAACCTGCAGCCCAAACAGGAGTAAGAGGAGTCCCGTGAGAATATGACTGTGACAATGAGCCCAGGCCTACACCGCGTAAAGGCTCGTTAAACCTTCACTATGAAAGAGCAGTTTGTAATTGGATGTGACCCTTGTCAGATTCATAGACCTGTAAGAGTAGCCTGCCATTCTGTTATAGCACGAGGACATAAGCAGGTCAAATGTGGCCTCGCGCGGTCTCCAGGCGCACATTTAGCATTGTAGGGGCTCATTGCAAACGGGACAGACCGTATATATTGGCACGTTTAGAGATGAGGCCATTGAAGACAGCCTCCTCATATCTGCAACGCACATGGATCAATGTGGAGCCTCATACAGTATAAAGTGGGTGTGGACGAGCGGCATCAGCAAATGTCATCTGAATGCGATGGGCGCTCCGGTCCACAATAAAAGGCTCACACGGGCACAGGCTCAGGTAATGACTGGCGCCGATGGCAGCAGTGGTGCCCTCCGGAGGAAAGCGGCACATCCTGGCATGTGCACGGTTTTCTCGTGTACCACGGCACTGGCACAGAGCCGGACTTCACGACGTTGCATAAATTCTTTGCACAGGAGCAGCAACATCAACACCACGAGCCGCGACAGCAGAAGGAAACCAGCGCGCACAAACCCCAAGGCGTCTACGGTAACGTGTTTACCGGATCCGTTCATAAAAAGAAGAAATGTGCCTCACTCACCTCGCAATCTTCTCCCCATTTTTCCGCTCGAGCCGAGAAACGCTCCTGCACGCGCTGACGTCACGCACCCCTCTCTGCTGCAGCGCGCGGCGGGCCTGCAGAGGACGACCGAGAGGAGGGGGCTCGGCACACACCTTACAACCCGTACACAACAAACCCACATACAACTCGAGCTCTCAGCCCGTGAGGAGGAGAGGCATGGAGCCTCGCGCCCGTGGGAGTGGGTGTGGAGTCACGGGACAGACTCTGGACAGACACAGAAGATAATGTTCCATTCAGCAAGACCCGCACTGCAATCTGCTCAGGCTGTTTGCTGTTACTTTATGAATCAGTCCAGTGGCTGAAATAATGAGACATTATGCAACATAGCTTCAGTCTCACCCACCCTTTGGTTGAAATTCACTGTAGTTTTTTTTTTTTTTTTTTTTTTTACCAATAGCAGAGGCCGCTGGAAACAAAACAGCCCATTTGAACTGGTGCAAAAAAGGACAAA
The DNA here is from genome assembly GCF_026225935.1 of Boleophthalmus pectinirostris. Classification (NCBI taxonomy): domain Eukaryota; kingdom Metazoa; phylum Chordata; class Actinopteri; order Gobiiformes; family Gobiidae; genus Boleophthalmus; species Boleophthalmus pectinirostris. Next base: position 30,930,857 of record NW_026571190.1, read on the forward strand.
TGCCAGAGTCACATGGTGAAGTTGCCCCCTGCTGAAGTACAAACTCATGTGGGCTCATTGTTGAAAAGCCACTCATTCTGTCACTCAAGATGAAGGCAGTGGCCATGTTTTTTTTTGTTTTTTGTTTTTTTTTGTCATTAAACACTGGATAAAAAGACCACTCTGGTGCAGTGTCACCCACTCCTTCTCTTTCTCGTGACATTTTCTGAATGAGAGAAACATTAAATATTTTAAGCAAATAGGAACCAAGGTTTTGAATTCATTCATGTTCTCTTGTATTGGTTACCTAGGTCTATGTTATAAATGTGTTCAAAAGATCATCTGCACCACTGGCCCCCAAACCATACGCAGACAACACAATTTATATGTGGGCAAAGTGGGAAAGTCAATCAATCAATCAATCAATCAAACTTTATTTATAAAGCGCTTTTCATACAAAACTGTAACACAAAGTGCTTTACAGTGATTAAAAACAATCACATATTTCCATCCACCCACCCACCAACCCAATGCCCACACCTGCCTGACCCCACACAACCAGACAACCCAAACACGCACACATGCACACACATGCACTCACACACACAAACACACACACAAACACACACACAAACACGGTAAAATACATAAACGACACATAGTAAGATGTGAGGCTGAATACAGGTGAACCAGTTGAGAAAGCACCATCAGAGGAGCCGTCTACACCAGGAGCAGAGAGACGTCCACCACCACCAGGAACCACCACAGGAGCCAGGGGAAAGATGAAGCCCAAAGCACCAACCCTCCACCAGGAGCCCACATGACAGACCCCGACAGCTACAGCCGACCCCTGCTCCTGATGCAGAGGTTCCTACAGAGGAAACACTGGAAATCCTAAAAATATACCTAAAATAAATAAATATAATAAAATATATACACTAGAAACAAGTAAAAGTATAAGATTTCAATTAAAAGCTAAACTAAAAAGGTGGGTCTTGAGCCTGCTCTTAAAAACATGAACGTTCTCTGCAGCCCTGAACTCCTCCGGCAGGCAGTTCCATAGACGGGGGCCATAGTACTGAAAAGACGTCTCTCCGTGAGTGTGTGTCCTGACTTTGGGAATGACCAGGAGCCTGCTGTCAGAGGAGCGCAGGGCCCACGAGGGTTCATAAGGTAAAAGCAATTCTGAAAGATAAGAAGGCCCAAGACCATTAAGACATTTAAAAAACAGTAAAATAACTTTAAAATCGATCCTGAAACTCACAGGGAGCCAATGCAGTGATATTAAAACCGGTGTAATGTGGTCCCGCCCTCTAGTCCTCGTCAGGACACGTGCTGCTGAATTTCGTAATAATTGCAAACCTGAAATACACTTTTTGGGAAGACCAGAGAGCAGGGCATTACAGTAGTCTATTCGACTGGTGATAAAAGCATGCATCAGCGTCTCCGTGTTGGCCAGAGAGAGAATGGGGTGGACTCTGGCTATGTGTTTTAGGTGATAAAAAACAATTTTTGTGACATTCTTAATGTGTTGGATAAAAGTCAGCTCAGAGTCAAAAATGACGCCCAGGTTTTTTACTTGAGGAGATGGGTTAAAACACTGTGCTTGCAGTTTGGGTAAAAGTTTCTCTCTCTGGGCCTCAGGACCAATAAGTAAAACCTCAGTTTTGTCCTGGTTAAGCTGGAGAAAGTTGTGATCAAGGATTTGATATCTAAAATGCAGTTAAAAAGAGCATCCATTGGTCTGGTGTCATCAGGAGACATGGAGATGTAAAGCTGCGTATCATCTATGTAGCTGTGGAAGTAGATTCCATGTCTCCTGATGACACCACCAAGAGGAAGCATGTACAAGTTAAAAAGCACAGGGCCTAAAATGGAACCCTGGGGCACTCCACATGTGATTTTTTGAACCCTGGAGGAGCATGTGTCTACACTCATCATAAATGTTCTGTCAGGCCCAAGGACACAACAATAGTAACCACATGATCAAAACAGCAGGACTGAACAAGAGCTTTACCTCTGCCTCATATCTGCATTTTTGTAGACAATATTTTCGCAAAATTTCCACACTTCAAATATGTGTGGGTCAATCACGCACTAAAACATGCACCTTAGGTTTAGACCGAACGAAGCAGGACATTTAACAGTTTATGGCCTATGACCTAAAGCCATGGATCCAGGTTTGACTGTGGCCCACTGAGGCTACATTAGATTTGATATGGTTTGTCAAGCTGTATTTCTTAAATCACTATAAACAATATTCAGAAAACATTATGCCTGGAACTCCTGTCCTGGTTTAGGTGACAGGAGCACACAGGTGACAGGAGCACACAGGAGTACACAAGTGACAGGAGCACACAGGTGACAGGAGCACACAGGTGACAGGAGTACACAGGGGACAGGAGTACACAGGGGACAGGAGTACACAGGTGACAGGAGCACACACATTGAGAACGAACACTGCTGTATCACTGCTGCTCCTGAAGATGGCGCTCTTCTGTGGTTGAGGATGAATCATTGTTCCTGTTCTTCAGTGACGGCAATGGGACCCTGACGCCTGAGCAGAGGTGACAACTCAGAACATTCAACTAAAGTGTCAGAACTGCTCAGATCAGGTTTGATTTTCTGAATTCATGTCGACTGAGCTCTTTCATCTTCTGCAGTGAATTTCAAACACAAATGTTGGCGTTTGGCTCCATGCAGAAATCTGCTGCCCACCTCCTCACCTGCACCTCCTCCAGAGAACATCACCCTTGTCTTCAGACCTCAAACTCCTCGTCATTGTGTACAAGTCCCTCCATAACCTGGACCCCACCTGCCTCTCTGAGCTCCACCCGTGCCCTCCGATCAGCCAACGCCAACCTCCTGTCTCCCCCCACCAGAACTAAACACTCTGGAAGTCTCTCCTTAAACATATCTGAGACTCATCTACACTCCCCATCTTCAGAAAACCCCTATAAACTCATATGTTCTAAACGGCCTTCAAATAACTGCATCTCATTTTTATGTTTTTTTTTATGTTTTTATGTCATTTGTGTTTTGTCTGTTTAAACTGTGTGAAGAGTCTTTGTGTGTCAAGAAAAGCTGTATGCACGTGTTATGGATTATTATCATTCTGTAAATCAATTTTATTTAAAGATTTCCATAAAAAAAAAAATAAAACAAACTGAATAAATAAAATTAGTTTAAAATAAAATAAATAGATAAAAAGTTTGCATAGCTCTGAGAAATTAATGATGTAAATTATAAACTAACCCTATCTTTACCACATCGACGAGGAGCACACACTGCCCATCATCAGACTGAGGCCTCCCTATGTAATTCAGCATAAACCAGTGCCTTATTACTGGTCCTTTACCTGAAGTTTCTTATTATAGCTGCAGCCAGTTGAGTACTGACATTAAAAGGCCCATATTACGCTATTTTCTGAGCTATTGTTATAATGTTTCCTCAGTGGCAGAGTTAGCAATTTGGGGGCCTTAGGGGAACTTGAGTTTGGAGCCCTCACTGTAATGCTTTGTTAGTTTTGTTGTTGTTGTTGTTTTATGTATAATAATTGTCTCTTTCCCCCTTTCTTCTTGAGACACACACATCTGTTTGAATTAGGATACATTGGAAAGTAACCTGGAGGGAATGAAATTTGACAATCAGATACTATTTTGATGGTGTTTTCCTTTTTAACAGTAAACTACTCTCATTTAATGCCATATTGAGAGAAAATCTAATTGCTCTAAGGCCTCTGACATTAGTGGCACTGAGGACAAGTGGCTGGGGGTCCCTCCTGGTTTGGGGGCCCTAAGCAACCGCCTACTGTTGCGTAATGGTAGCGCCGCCTCTGTGTTTCTTCATCACAAACAGACCTGGAGTTGTGTTTTTTTTTTTTTCACTCTGGTTTAACACATAAACCCTGCATACAGTTCTTCTCTCAAACTGAAAACACTCGTTGTCCACTTTGCCATGTCATGCAGTAATGCAGGAAATGCTCCACTGTGTTTTTAAACTTCATACACCTTTACTTGAGCCATTTGGATAGTTTCAGTCCTGAAATTGCCAATCTCTACTGAACAAAAGGTAAAAGAAGTGGTAAACTTGAAAGCTTAGAGTAGTTCGGGCTTTTGAAAATGTACACAGACCAATAATAAAGAGTTACTGAAACATGTATGAATGAAACAAAACACAACTCCAGGTCTGTTTTTGAGGAGGTAATAATGAGATTCCAACATGACTAAAAGATCACAAGAGTCAATTTTGTGCATTATAGGACCTTAGTCTACTTATAAGTCAGTGCAAAGAAACAGGATCAAAACAAAATACTCAAGTAAAAAGAACAACTGTATGTTTTTTGTAGTAAAAATGTGATAAACTGAATTCATAGCCTACATACAGACCTTCAGAATCATATATCCCAATGATGCATTCTTTTATTAGTTGTAAATCTACTCATAACTCAATTACTTCTAATAGACAACACCAAGCTTTTCAAATGGACTCAGCTGTAGTAATGTGGGAAAGTTCCATGTCAGAGCTGAAGCACCACTTGCTGCTAAAACAGAGGAACTGCACCTAGATAAGCGTTTTTCTTTTTTTTCCAACCTTTTTCTCAAGTCCCCCTAAGCTTCAACCTCGGGTACTGCAGGTGAAAAAATGTGTTTTACTATATCGACTATATTGTCAACTATTACTGTCATATTTTCTACTTTTAATTATATTTTATTGATGTCTAAAATCCTAAAAATTTACAACAAAACACAAGTATTCTAGGTGTACATAAAGGCTAAAATATGGCAATAAAGTGCACCTACACCATAAAAACCTTAAAATATCACTACATAAGGACTAGAGGTGGGAAGAACTCAGTCACATTCACTTGAGTAACTATTTTAAAGAAACTGTACTTGCGTCATATTTTTATTGAAATAACAGTACTCTGAGTAAAAGTTTTGATAACTCTTCCCACTGTGAGGGAGACAAAAGCTTTATGTTGGAAACATTTGTGTTTTTTGTACCACTCCTTCAAATACATCCATCCATCCATTTTCGTCCGCTTATCCGGGGCCGGGTCGCGGGGGCAGTAGCCTAAGCAGGGACTCCCAGACTTCCTTCACCCCAGACACGTCCTCCAGCTCCTCCGGGGGGAGCCCGAGGCGTTCCCAGGCCAGCCGAGAGACATAGTCCCTCCAGCGTGTCCTGGGTCTTCCCCGTGGCCTCCTCCCGGCGGGACATGCCCGGAACACCTCCCGAGGGAGGCGCCCAGGAGGCATCCGGAACAGATGCCCGAGCCACCTCAACTGGCTCCTCTCGACGTGGAGGAGCAGCGGCTCTACTCCGAGCTCCTCCCGTGTGACTGAGCTCCTCACCCTATCTCTAAGGGAGCGCCCAGCCACCCTGCGGAGGAAACTCATTTCGAGCGCTTGTATCCGCGATCTCGTCCTTTCGGTCACTACCCAGAGCTCATGACCATAGGTGAGAGTAGGAACGAAGACTGACCGGTAAATCGAGAGCTTCGCCTTTCGACTCAGCTCCCTCTTCACCACAACGGTCCGATACAGCGACCGCATCACTGCCGAAGCTGCACCGATCCGCCTGTCAATCTCACGTTCCGTCCTTCCCTCACTCGTGAACAAGACCCCGAGATACTTGAACTCCTCCACTTGAGGCAAAGACTCTCCACCCGGAGAGGGCAAACCACCTTTTTCCGGTCGAGAACCACGGCCTCGGACTTGGAAGAGCTGATCTTCATCCTTCAAATACACTTTAGTTTTATTTTATTTCATTTTATTTTATTTTATTTTTATTATTTATTTTATTTAATTAATTTTATTTAATTAATTAATTTATTAATTTATTTAATCTATTCTTTGCAGATTGCAGCATTATTAAATATTTTGTCCTTCCAGTTATAAATCAGATGTTATTTCCTGACTGTTGCTTTTATATTATTATACTTTCCCAAAATACTTTTATACTCTTACTTGAGTAATTTCTTGGACCACTGTTTTTGTACTTCTACTTCAGTAATATTCAAGTGAAGTAACATTACTCTTACTTGAGTACTATTTTTGGCTACTCTACCACGTCTGATTAGGAGTAGCTTGAATAAAGACAAAAATGTAGATGGCATTCACTGCTTTGAACCGCTTGTGTACCACCAGCTGTACATGTACCACAGCTTGAGAAACTCTGGGCTAATACACAGTGATATAAAACATTTCAACAGTTTGGTTAGACTTAGACAAACTTTATTAATCCACAAGTGAAATTATTTGGATACAGTTGCACACACATCACAATATATTATAGTAACAAAGAGCTAAAATGTAAATGTTAATAATAAATTCAAAATAAGTACCAACAGCAGCAAGCAGCAAGTTGTCAACGTCACTTAATAATCAATAAAACTATAATAAATGTCGGCAGTAAAATAAAGCAACAAGCTTTAATAGGATTAGTCATTATAATGTATTAAGTTTTGCCATGTCCAACCAATCAAGAAACATTTTCACTAAAGTCTGTCACTTTAAGAGGATATTGAGTCGTTTTATAGCACTTACTTTGCATTTTTTATGAGCTGGAGCATAGAACATTAAGTTGTCAAAAGGGCCATAATTCATCTCTTGTACTACTGCCAAATTATTCATGCCAAATGTCAACATCCCTCTCTCTAATTTCTCCTCTGTTTTAAAAAGCCATGAAGTGATTGAAATCCTGTGTGTTTTCGCAGCTCTAAGTGGTCAGTTAAAAATATCACATGGCACCAGTTTCTTCCTTGTATTAAAATTATAATGTTTCATATGAAAATAGGCCCTAGTGTTGGACATTGGTACATTGGTCGTGATTAAGCCTCCTTAAGTGAAGCTGGAGAACTCTTAGTGGAAGCTATGGCATCCAACCAGCACTCTGACAGCTGATTTCTATTAACATTTAAATTAACTTGTTAGTTGAGTCTCAGCTATGTCTACTTCTTATATAATTATACAAAACATCCATTGATTGCCCAGTGTTTTTTTTTCTTTTTTTCTCAGTAACAGCTGACTACTTAAGGAACATGTCCAGAATTACATTGGTTATATAATTAAAAGAAGTAAAATATCTATCTTTAATTTAATCCTGTCAAAGGTTCTATATTGACTCAACAAATAAAATAATAAAATAATAAAATAAACAAATTTGACTCTTGTGAGCTTTAAGTCATGTCATAATATTGTTACCTCCTCAAAAACATACCTGCAGTCGTGTTTTGTTTCATTCATACACGCTGAATTATTATTATTTGCATCTCCAAACCGCAAAATGCTCTTTTCCACCTTGTGATGTCATGCAGAGTTAGTTTTCAAGTTAATGGCTACCTTTTACCTCTTGTTCAATAAATATTGGCAGTTACAAGGCTGAAATTATCCAAATGATTCTAGTGAAGGTGTACGGAGTTTAAAAGACCATTGAAGCACTTCCTGTATTACCAACTCCAGGTATGGTTTTCATGAGGAAACAACATTATAACATAGGCTACGTTTATATGAGGATGGTCTGAACAGAAGATGCAAAAGTGGCGTTGTTTCTTCACTTTTAATTCCGCATTTAGACGAGCGTATTCAGGAGGAAATCTGTGTGCATACGGTGATGCAAAAGTGTGTGGAATTCGATTGGATATGCTTACCAGGTGGTGATGTATGTGACGTAAAATCATATGCGACGTGAGCAGATCTGACCAGAGTTTTGCATCTTGGGCAGTGGAGACGGAAACGTTACAGCGGAGCGTATTCAACTTTTCCACTCTGGAGGGTGGTTTCAGATTTTTGCGTTTTTAAGCCCCCAAAGACGCCATCACGGTCTAAACGAAAGGCACCTCCGATAAAATGTGTTGTCGTTTTTACCCACAAGCGTTCTTATGTAAACAGGCCCATAGATGAGACAACAGTGTAAAGTCTGTTTTCTGAGATTTCACTTTATTTTACTGCCTACATGTATTACATTTTTAATTGATTATTAGGTGACATTGTCGACCAAACAATCTAAATGTTTTATGTCTCTATGTATTAGCTCAGTGTCTCTCAAGCTGTGGTATGTGTAGCAGTTCAAATTAGCACTTTAATCAGTGCAATCCACATCTTTGTCCTTCAAGCTCAGCAAGTTCTTAGTAACTTTACTTCAAATTAATATGCCTGCAGTAGAAATACAAAGGTGCAGCCCAAGACAATAATCAAGTAAGAGTAAATGCGTATTGTTGTAAACTATTCAGATCTGATCTATATTATTAGGTTCTTTTTTCAGACCAAGAGTTTGTTTTCATACCTGACAGTTTCGACTGCGCACTAGCGCTCTTCCTCAGAGTGGTCTTTCTATCGGTGGAGGCAGGACGACAGCGCCACCTGCAGAGAGAAAACCAGAGAACCACATTATGGACTGGAACGGAGCAAACTTTACTGGGACAGAGGAAAACAAACACCGTCGCTGGATTAAAGAGGCAATCGAAATACGGAAACATGCCCTTGGGACCATAAACCGGGACGAGGGGGCTTTTTTACTCTCACACACCTGGGATACTGTCTTGAGGAAGTCAGACTGTAGATGCCGTTGTTGTCCTGCCTCTAACTGGTAGGAAGACAGTGCCAAAACCTGTTTAAATCAGCTGAATGGACACGTCACAGCAACATCATGTGACCACAATATGCAATCAAACCTGTCAGGCATGAAAACAAACTCTTGGTCTGAAAAAATAACCTAATAACATAAATTATCAGAAGACAAAATTAACCTACTCAGATCAGAATTCTGTTAACATTTAAAGGTGCATTGTGTAACTTTTCTGGTGGAGGTATGTTTCACAGGTTGGTAGACTTTCTATCTTCAATTCAGACCTCGTTACAGGTCAGAACTGTGGAGAGGCGATCCCGCTTACAGTCAGAATGCATGCTTTTCTAGGTATTTTTGAGCTATAAAACCATCTGTAACTGAATAAATGTAAGGTAGAGCTGTTTAATGTAATACTGTGGAAAATTCCAGGCAGAGCAATGACATATGTGTAGAAACAAGCAGGTGACAGACCCCTAACCAAAAAGTTACACGGTGCTCCTTTAAATTAACTTGTTAGATGAGTGTCTGCCATGTCTGGTCCTTATATAATTATACCAAACATCCACTGATTGTCCGGCGTTTTTTCAGTAACAGCTGACAACTTAAGGTGCATGTCGAGAATTACCTTGGTTATAATTAAAAGCGGTAAAAAAGCCAAACCTGTTACATCAATCTTTGGGCCTTGTACGCCCTCTACATCCAGCCGTGACAAGGAAAGACTGACACACAAAGGCTTAAAAACTCTTTTCCTCTGGAGATTTTGATAGGAGGAATAAGACGGCGGGCCGCTCTCAGCCTTCTCTCCTCACGTCAAGAACCATGGCAAATTTAGAGCGAACACCTTTACCCGTCCCCCCTTATTCATATTTATGAGGAGTGACTGACAAACTCATTGTCTGTAATTACAGTGTGGTGAACCTTCATTGTCTTTAGATTGGTAGAGACTGAGACGTGCTGTGCTTGGCTTACTGCACTAATGCAAACCTCTTCCATGTAGATATTATTAGTCACTCTTTGCTTAGCAACCACAACACATGTCCAACATTTTTTTTCTTTTTTTTCATTTTTTTTTTTTTGCACAATGAATCGTTTTCGCAGCAGACTATTTTATTTTGGCTGTGTGTTTAAAAAAGACTCAGAAAGCAAAACAAACAAGACTAGTTTTTGCACATACGTTTATATCTACTAGTTATATTTTTTTCACATTCAAAGTATTTCCTACAAATCTGCCACGTCTTCCTCAAGTTAGTTACGATCAGCTTCGGTCTATACACCCATGTGATCAATTGTAATCTATAGGTCACGTTAGACCTCATCTGAATCGTTCGAGTTATTGATCAGCGATGGAGTACATGATGATCAATGAGGGTTTAGAGGGAAGGGTGCAGTGCCCGCTTTCGAACAGCAGAGGGCACCAATTAGAAGCCAGCGCCACAGGATTTAGGCAGAGAGTCGCTGTAGGATGCTGCTTTCTAGACATTTATGCACACAAAACATATAGTGTACTAAAGTGGACAGTCATTTGATGTGTCTTTACAGCTGAAGTGCTGTAGATCTTCAGAATCGTTCAAAGTAAGTACAGTACAATTGCATATGGCATCATCTAGCATACTGTATTTGATTTGTCATGTAAGTACCTGTTAATATATTTTTTTTAACACAGCAATTGTCCAACAGCTCTGAGACCACATGCGAGGCTCAAAGACAGGCAGTCTGGCTTCCTCACAGGAAAAGAAATTCTTGCTACATCAGTAAGTCAAATGGGCTTTCGCTGTCTGTTAACACTTGGTGTAGCACAATGAAACAACATAGAAGCTTGCAGGAGCCCAGCCAATATCAATATATCACCTCAAGTGCCAATTATACTCATTAAAAGGATGAAATGGGCCCAAACTACAGGCTAACAGCTTGGAAATCATTATCACATTCACTATACAACTCCACTGTAAATGTGCAGTTTATTAACAGGCAGTCCTGCTATGAAAATGAGCGCGTGCACTGACAGGGTGGGAGGCCAAACAATAACAAAGCATTTGGCTTAGTCAAGAATTGTTTTGCAATAATTATTTTTAAGTGATTTACTAAAATGGCCCTGGAGCAGCCTTTCAAACTCACCAGTAAAATGTCGAGGTGTGTATTTTTATTAGTTACTTGTGGAAAGTCTGAGATTTGTGTAACGTCATAACTGGAAATAGATGTATTTGCAATCGAACTGCAACAACAACTGCAATCACACAAACCATGTCAAAATGTCAGAGGAGTTCCATGTTTTTGTTGAGATTTCTACCCTTGGGCAGTGTGTCTTCTACTGCAAATGAAGCCATATAGTACCAGCTTTAAATACTTTGAATATAGTACTGCACAGAGCCTCCTAATAATATGGGAAAGAGACAGAAGTAGAACAGTGTTAAAGCTCTACATTGGAACTCTTTTGCGTGTACTTCCTTCATACACACGTCCACAGTCTTAACTATTAGTCCCAAAATAGTGGTACACAGGTCTTATAGCAGAGCGCATGTATCACAATGACAACGATTACCCAGATCTCGGCGTTCTTAGCTTGAGCCACGGATGTTGCCATAGTAACGCGAGTATGTCTTATCAAGTACGGCCCTTGTGATTTTTCGCTGCAACTTATTTAGGCTGTTCACTGTAGGTATGACAACAGGCTATTGAGCTGTTGCATTTCATTTCCATGCTAATAGACTTAACAGCTCCATTGTGTGTTATCTTAACCTCTGATCCGTCCTTGTCAAACTGTTGTCAGCTAATATTAAATTAGACAAGAAAAAGAGGCTCCTTCATGAAAAAGCTGGAAAAGGCTGGAAGTTATAAATAGGAGTAATTCTGCTAAGAGCTAACTGTCTGTGTGGTATCAAAACAGCAGCATTTTAATCAACGCGCTGAAATGATACGGGATGAACTTGTGATATAGCTTTACTAGTAGGCAGTGTTGGAAATAAATGAAAATACAAATACACATTTTGAATACCTATATTTCGGTACAGTTACTTTTTGGTAACGTGGTGTTATTCAGAATACAGTTTCTATAGTCGTGTATTGTTCAACTGAGGTCAGCCCTTTTTCTTATTTCTATGATTTTTTTCTCAAAATTAAACTCTAAATGAAGTCATTTTTATTTTTATACTGCATTTAAAGGGATGATTCAGAGTAATTTGAACCTAGGATCCTTTGCACCGTGATCTCTACATTACATCTGTAGTCAACTGCTGCTGGAGAATAGGTCGGATGTAATTGATGACCAAATTAGGAGAAATGGGGATAAATTTTGATCCAAATTGATGATAAAGGAAATGTAGGAACACAGGGTCTAATTTTGGGGGGAAAAAAACTAACTTAGAAAGAGGTAGGGCTGGGCAAAAATATCAAAATATCAATATATTGTATTGTTTAATGCGATGATACAGCATGGGTCTCCAACCTTTTTCCTCCTGTGAGCTACTTTCAGTAAAGCGAAAATGCCAGAGAGCTACAGCTGCCAGAAACAGAGGAAATATAAGAGCCATGGTAAGCCGAGGTACAGCCGAGGTACAGTTAGAGACCTATAAAATATATATATATATATACCATTATCCAGTTATCAGTTTACAAAGTTAGGCATCAATACGAAACATTTATAATGAAAATATGCATTTAATCAATACAATTTTAGTTATTCATTGCAATATGTATAATTAAAAAATCCATTGGCGAGCTACTTGGAAGAAGGTGGAGAGCTACTGGGAGTTTCCAAGCTACAGGTCAGAAACCCCTGTGTTACAGTATCAATATCGTGGGAGTATTGTTTAGCATATTTTACGTAATTATTTTGTTACAGCACTACAGTTTTCTTGTTTGTTCAGAGGAAGGAAACTCATTTATGCAACACATTTGATATTTTCACTGGTTTGGTGATTAAAATGTTTGCGTTTCATATGAACTTTGCACAAGAAGTGGTTTAACAAAGACTTTAAGTATCAGAGCCTTTATTTTTTATTGAACTGTATCAAATTTATTTAAAATGTATCGTATAAAATCTAAATCAAATATAAAACACAGCTCTTGTGATGAGGCACATGTGATTTTGAATTTGTCATAGGAAATGCAAAACAGACGGTGAAACAAACTGTGTTGCGTTTGATAATGTAATTTAATTATGCATTGTGTCATTTTTCTTTTTTTTAAGATAATTTTAAGCTGTAAACCCACCTGTAATTGAATAAATGTAAGGTTGAGCTGTTTAATGTCACACTGTGGAACATTCCAGGCAGAGCAATGACATATCCATAGCAGAAAAGTTACATAATGCACCTTTACGCGTAACTAGGTGTAAAAATCAGAATACAGTACTCTGACTGAACCATGTATCAGAACACATTACAAAACATATTTTAATTCAGGTATTCAGTATTCTGTAACTAAATACATTTTCAAAGTATTTTTCCCATCACTGCTAGTAGGCCTGTCATGATAACAAAATTTTAATCATGATATAAACTGTGATAAACAATAATATTGAAACTATTTTATGCTATTAACACAATAATTGTAATGCAAGATAATCCCAGTAAATCATTTTTAAATAGACAGTATCATTTAAAGGCCTGAGCTGTAACAAATAAACAGCAGAATGAAATGAATCAATAATTCACCAACTCTCTACAGTTCAAATCTTATAGTATTACAACAAAAATACCTCAAATCTCCACTTTTAGAAGCAGAAAATGTCCACATGGTAAATATTGAGCCCCAAGATATATTGTCCCAGCTTTCATATATTGAAAGTCTATATAGTTATCGTGACGGGTCTATTTACTAGGAAAAAACTTACCTCAGTAGCAGAAAATGTAACTATATTATCAAAAGGCACATAAAATGGTGAAGAAATAGCACATAGAAAAAAGCGTGGCTCTGCTTATGCATTACACATCCGCTCCATTGACACTGTAGTCTGAATGGCAGCCAATACATTTGTTCTATGTCCCATCTTAGAATATGTGATGATGACTAAGATTTAAAGGGCCCATGTTGCGCCATTTCCTGATCTGTGTTATAACGTTGTTTCTTCATCAAAAACATACGTGAAATTGTGTTTAGTTTAGTAACTCACCCTTGTTTAACACACAAATCCTGCATATTTAGGCTGAGTTCTTCACTCGAACGGAAAACACTCTCTTCTACCTTGTGATGTCATGTGGTAATACAGGAAAGTAACAGCTAGGATTGGATATGATTAAGAAGTTGCCAATACGATACATGCCTCGATACGTAGGCCACGATACAATACATATCTTGATACATAGGCCACGATATGATACATACCTCAATACGTAGGCCACGATACGATACATATCACGATACATAGGCCACGATACGATACATATCTTGATACAGTAAGCTTTTGATTTGATATGATTCAGTTATGTTATATTTCAAATAAATTCAATACAGTTCAATAAAAAATAAAAGCTAAATCATGGCTGTGATACTAAAAGTCTTTGTTTAACCACTTCTTGTGCAAAGTTCATATGAAACACAAACATTTTAATCATCAAAACAGTAAAAATGTCAAATGTGTCGCATAAATGAGTTTCCTTCCTCTAAATGAGCAACAAAACTGTAGCACTTTAACAAAATAATTAACTAAAATATACCAAAAAAATACTCTTGGTGATATATCGATACAGCAGCCCACAATATTGATATTGTATTATCACATTAATTGATACCATATATTGATATTTTGATATTTTTGTACACCCCTAGTAACAGCGCTCCAACATAGCTTAAAGCTCTTAAGAATCCATTTTGTATAATACAGGATCTTTATTTATTGTGACCTGAAGTTTTCCATTTTTTAATTAACAAAGTATGGCACTTCTTAGCAAATATACTACAAAACAAATGCTCGGAGAATTCAATTAACATACACTAAACATACCATGCATTTACCTTAATACACAGAGCTGTAAAATTACACTTATTTTTAAATACTCCACACATTGTAAAGATCTTTTTTTCCATTACAGTAGTAGTAGGTGTGCAGATGTTTGCTCTTGGTGGTGGCTAAACAGTGAACCATTCGATTACATGAATCATATCTATATTGTATTGAGATGTTTGAATAAATTGTTGACTTAAGTGTCTTCTGTGCCACCGTATCTGACACACTCTGATATTACCATAGACTGCATTTCACTACCAAGGACCACGCCACAACAATGGAATGCGTTGAAGATGTTTATTGACGGTGGATAGAAGAGACGGCTGGGGGAAGAAACAGGGTGGGGGTACAATCTCCAATCCAAAATGGTCACCCAGCTGAATCGGAACCCCTTCCATCCTTAAAGATGATGTCTTCGGGCTGAAGAAAAGCTTAATGTAATGAGATGACATTGGGTTGGAGAGGTCAGGTAGTGAAACCATCTGATGAGGCAGGTGGCGGCATATGGCTGCTTGTCGGGATCAATGCTCTGTATAAAATAAAATTTGGGCATTCCTGCTTTGGTAACTGGCTCCAAGTTCACTTTTGTAACTGTAAATTGAAGCTGGAGCCGAACGCTGTGGGTGACATCACTCTCTTAATCCACTCCTTTATACAGTCTGCGGTCGGGACCTGAACAGTGAACCATTCAATTACATGAATCATATCTATATTGTGTTGAGACATTTGAATTGATTTTTGGCTTATGTGTCTTCTGGGCCACCGTATCTGACGCACAGTTATAATACCCAGGGTAAATATTCCTCATTAAACCTCAGTATTTCCCATGTAGCCCATACGTGGTTTTGTTTGACACTTAGCGTCTCTGACTTTTGGCAGACACTTGTGCCTGTTCTCTTTTTGAAAATAATGAGTCCGTTTGATGTTGGACCACTACGCTCTGTTCTGAGAGTAGACTGTTCAGGAGACATGAAAGCTCTTCAGTCCACATGGGCCCAGGCAGGACGGGGACTCAGGGACACTGCCAGGTTTTGCTCACTTTATCAAGAGCTACACAATATAATGATGGAGGCCAGTGTCAAATGTGTCAACTTTTCAACTCTAAAAAACCTTTTCAAATGGTGCATGGAAGGGCACAGTGAAGGATTGTGACTAGAGACATCATCTAAATGTCTGTAACAAAGATAAACAACAAGAGAATTGTCTGTTCAGATTGAAGAGCTTGTTGCGTGAGGTAGTTTTAGGTGTTTATGGGGCAAATTACCATATCGAAATTGGGACTAAACCTGGAGCTGAACCTGAACTAGAGCATCAGTAAACCAGGACCAGAATGTGATCAAACCAAACCTTGTATATGCGAGTGAATACACCGTAAAAGACAACAATATAGTCTGCTAATGAGATAATAATTATGTTTTATATTCAGATGGATTCAGACCTGGATTTACATTTGACTAGACAAGAGAAACCCTCACCATTCCTTGAGTTGTAATCATAATGTACATGACAGATTTGTTTGTGTTGTCAATTAGTTTAATGCCACAACAAAAACAAAATACAGATTAAATGGAGACTCACCATGCTGAGTTTGGTTTCTGCAGTTTTGAAAAGAATAAAACAACTGAATAACAAAATTATTCAGTTTAACTGGGAAATTCACTTTACTGTAAAAACCACAATCTGTCCTTATGAGCCTTTATCCTTCAAAACTGTTCTTTCCTGGAAAAAAAGTTTTGGTTATTTATCTCAGGTAAAAGAAGTTATTTTTTTGTTGTGAATGATACAAGAGTTTCGGAGAATTTCTGCATTTGAGAAACACATTATTTAAATTAGCAGATGTGGTTGGATTTTTTTCACCCTGTGGTCAGATTTTAGTCTCTTCTGGATTCAAACAGAATGTAGAAGGGACGGGCTGCTCAGGCAAACTTTTCTAGAGGACGATCCGGCACCTGCTTCTTCTCTTTGGAATGTAATGTTCCACAGTATAGCATTACACATGTGTATATGCATGGAGACAAACGGGTGGTGCAACCAGGCCAAGTTACAGATCTGTGCAAAGGTGACTCACCAACATTAAGAATTTCCAGGATATTTTTTGTCGTAAAAACACATACAGTTGAATAAACAAATGATAGATAAGTTTAATACCATACTGTGGAACATTTCGGGCAATTCAATGACATCTCCTTGGCAACAGGCAAGCACCAACCATCAGAAAAGTTACATAGTGCATCTTTAAAGCTGCACTGCATAACCTTTTGAGTGGAGGGTCCACCATGGAAACGTTACTGCTTTATCTAGAATGTTCCACAGTATTTTTTGGTATATTTTACTTAGTTATTTTGTTACAGCGCTACAGTTTTGTTGCTT
Source organism: Boleophthalmus pectinirostris (assembly GCF_026225935.1). NCBI lineage: Eukaryota > Metazoa > Chordata > Actinopteri > Gobiiformes > Gobiidae > Boleophthalmus > Boleophthalmus pectinirostris. The sequence continues at coordinate 30,947,721 of NW_026571190.1, forward strand.
GTTCAGAGACATTTTCACTGTTTTGATGATTAAAATGTTTGTGTTTCATATTCAGTTGGCACAAGAAGTAGTTTAACAAAGACTTTTAATATTGCAACCACGATTTTGCCATTATTTTTTATTGAACCTTATCGAATTGATTTGAAATATATCATATCAAATCAAAAGTTCACTGTATTGAGATATGTAGGTTATAGCACTATACTACATTACAGTTCAGATCTATGGAGAGTCGTTCCTATTCACAGGAGGAATTATTGTATTTTTGAGCAATAGAAACAGTCATAATGAATAAATGCTAGATGGATTTGTTTATTGGCATAACATGGAACATTCCAGGCAAAGCAATAACATCTCCAAAGCTAACCCTCCACCAGAAAAGTCCCATAGCGCATCTTTAAAGGATAACTTCATTCCAAAACTCCCATAGGTCCATAAATGTTCCTATTCTGAAGCAGGAAGCAGCATCTCTGGTCCAATCCATCTCGTCCTCCTTCATAAGACTTGCTGTCAGTGCTGCCAGCAGAGGCACAAACACAGCGTTGGAGTGGGAGGAAAGGGAGAGCTGATGGTGATGGAAGGACCTGCATCTCTTTATTTATCGGCATGACGATAGGAAGCGCCCCAACTGTGATCAGGGTTAATATTTCTCCACCCTTTAACTCCTGGGACTACATGCCTGTCCACTGTGGTAGCGGTCAGTAGCTGGTTAATGATTCGCCACAGCGTCCTCCCACTGGGAAACGTCGTGTTGTGGTGATAATAGAAAGACCTGCCTCAGCCCCCAGACTCTGTCACTATGCGTCTTCCCCAAAGTTCCTGGTTGAGTTAATAGTTAATGGATGCGTCAATCTTTCAGGCTGACTTCAAGTATTAGTGCACCAATACACAGACAGTGGGAGCCCAATGCTGATGCTGTAAACATATCTTGTTAACAGGAAGCGCACCCCGGGACGCCACTCAAGTGATTGACAGGACATGGCTGACATTTTGTCCTTACTCTTTGTTAATTAAGCAGCAGGCACTTGTTTCTTGGTTGAAGCTATAGTAACTTTCCCATATATTTTTCTGTGGTCTGAATCAGTTCAAAGTAGGACTGGAAATCGCAGGGTCCCTCAAGATTTAATATTATCACGATACTGATAATGTGATAATCGATATATATTGCAAATAATACTCTGTGATAAATTGCTGTTTTTAAGAACCAAATACATTTTAGCAACAATATTTCTTTGTTAAACCACATCTTGTGTAAATGTTAATATAAAATACATCTAGTTTAATCATCTAAACATATAAATATTGTGATACTGTATCGTCAAAGGTCTCACAATAATATCGTGGACCATCACAAAATATCGAATTACAAGTCTCTTTGCTTAAATGAAGAGTTATAGTGCAACAATAGCTAAAAAAACAGAGGTCAGTGCAGATAACATGAAGGAATAACTGTTATAAGCACTTTTAAATCTTATTAAGTCTTATCAAGGCATTTTAAGAGGAAAATGTAGCATATTCACAGTTTTGTTGTCGCATAAATATCGTACCGTGAGATATATATTGTGAAAATACTGTACAGAGAGATTTGGATATTGTTACATATCTACTAAACATTGAATATGTCAAGTGTACTGCATAATCAAGTTTCCTTCAACAGAATAAAAAAAAAAAGATACCAAAAAATACTCTTGGTTGTATAATGATGCATGAAATGCTAAATATGTGAACAAATTTGCCTTTTTAGATGTGAATTAAAATAAATAAGAAAGAAAATACCATTTCTGAATGATTTAAAAGAATTTCAGAATTTATGCAAGAAATATAAAATGTATATTAATACTAAAATGATGACACTGTAAGAATACTACATTGAGAATATCGTCTTTTGCATTGTCTAAGTCTAAAATTTAAGTACGTTTAAAGGGACACCATGTATCATTTTTAGTAGAGGGTCTGCCATTTGCTTGTCTCCATGGAGATGTCCCTGTTCCATGGAGACCTGGAATGTTCCACAGTATGGCATTAAACATATCTATTTGGTTTGTATTCAGTTACATATGTTTTTATTGTCTAAAACTGCTTTGAAAAACACGCATTGTTACGGTGAGCAGGGTGACCTCCACAGATCTGATTGGTAACTTGCAATGCTGGTGTCATCTGTTTGTCTCCATAGAGAGGTGGACCATTGCAATTTCACTTTCATAGAGACAAGCAGGTTGCCGGTAGCCAGGCTGGCACCATCTAGTGCCTCCACTCAATTTAATTTCTCTCCAGCGACTAGGTCAGGAATTAGAATACACTAGATGGTTTGCAAGAACCTCAGAAGTTGTAGCCCGCACACTGGCCAATCAGTGAAGAGCTGTGAAGCCATGACGTCAAATTCAAGCACCTGTCTGGGTCCCTTTTGTGGTACAGCACAACAGTAAACAAAGCGGTTGAGATGGATGTAGACGAAGCCATACATTCTGTGTTGGCAACGATTCCTGAGAATTTGGGAAAAGCTTAATATACCAGTTAGCCCCGTTAGCAGTGCATTACATACATCAAAATGAAATAGCAGCAATTGGTTAAATAAAAAAAAATACCGGCCTACCTTCGAGCGAATGAATCCTAATGCTGCGAGATCAGATGGTTTCCACCAAGTGAAAGCGGCTGATGAATCAGGCTTGGTTGCAGGTTCACCAAAAACGTTACAAAGCGTGCCTTTAATGTAACCAGGATTCAAAAATACACTTTATTCAGGATATTTTTGTAATGTATCTTGTGTTTAAGATTCTGAACCTTAGGAATTGTTTGAGCACAAAAGTCATTACAGCTCCGTGTTTAGGGGTATGCCAGGTGAGCCCAAAATGCCCTTTTATTAAATTAGATGTTTTCTCAAGTTATTTTCAACCTTAAGTGCCTCTGGGGTCAGTTCGTAATCACAACACACACACACACGCACACAGTACTTCACCAAAAGCACAATTGAAGCCACATTGTTAATTCACATGCTGATTACTTACAACACAGGACAAGGGAGTTTGGGAGCTGTGGAGAAAGTGTTTTGCTTTTTAAATATCCGCTGTTGATCTGAGTCATACATATGAAAGGCTCATTTAAAGCGCTAAGAATCACTGGGGGGACTGAACATGCCTCTGTAGGTTTGAGATCTGAGGCGGTCTGTGTGTGATATACGGGCTCTGCTTTTAGGCTGGGAAACAGACTGTGGCACAAGCACCCCGGAGTGACCTCGGCTTGGCTCCTATATACTCAGACAAGGAAACACGTCACCCCCTATGTGCCCCCCCTCCAGCTCAAGGTGACAGTCCATCACTCGCTAAAAGCCACTTGGGGGCAGAGATGGCTATTATGCCCTATAGAAGGGTAACAGTGAGAAGGGGAGGAGACCGTGGCGATGCAACACTCACTTAATGCGGCAAAATAGGCACCATTACCTTAAGAATCATCTCTGTAAGTAAATGTAAGGTCTTTAAGGAACTACTTCAGCGTTAACACAGTAACTGCCTATTTCATACAATTCACACTCTTTGCTTCATAACATCTTTGCTTGGAGACACAGAAAATGTGGAAATAATCTTATGATGAATGATTTTTATTCATGCCATACTCTACTTAAAGGGCCTATATTACACAAAATGGATTTAAGCCATGTTATAATGTTCATCATCAAAATCATGCCCGGAGTTGTGTTTTGTTTCATTCACACATGTATGAGGAATCTTTATTTTTAGTCTGTCTACATCTCCAAAGCCCAAAATGCTCTGTTCCACATTGTGATAGTTGTAGTTTTCAGGTTAACGTCTACCTTTTATATTTAGTTCAGTAGAGATCGGCAATTCCAAAGCTGAAATTATCCAAATGATTCTAGTGAAGGCTGTCGACACCTTAGTGCCTCCGCTCAATTTAATTTCTCTCCAGCGACTAGGTCAGGAATCAGAATACTCTAGACGGTTTGCAAAAACCCCGGAAGTGCAAGTTCGGGCACCAGCTAATCAGCGAAGAGCCATACATTCTGTGTTGGTAAAAATTCCAGACATTGAGGATTTAAAGGTCAGAACAAAGAGAATGTTTGGTGAATTTTATCAAGGGGAAAGACGTTATTGCCCTTCTTCCTACAGGATTTGGGAAAAGCTTAATATACCAGCTAGCCCCGTTAGCGGCGCATTACATATGTCACGATCAAACAGCAGCGATTGGTTAAATGATCGGTTAAAAAAAAGTAGCAGCCTACCGTCGAGCAAACAAATTCTAATGCTGCAAGGTCAGACAAAAAGGCTGATGAACTGGGCTAGTTTAAAAACACAGTGGAGCACTTCATGTTTTACCACATGACATCGCAAGTTGGAAAAGAGTGTTTTTCGTTTGAGAGCAGAACTTAATATATCTAAATCTGCAGGGTTAACACATGCGAACGGAACAACGGAACGGGTCTGTTGTATCCAGCGCCCCCTGGCCGCAGGATCTATATCAGAAGTCTCCAACCTGCAGCTCGGGAGCTATGAGTAGCTCTCCACCCCTTTACAAGTAGCTCGCCAAAGGATTTCTGAATTATACATATTGTACTAAATAAATCTAATTTGATTAATTACCACAGTAAATCTGTTATTTTGACCTTTGTGCACTAATAAATAGATAATGGTTTGATGTTTTATAGGCATTTAAGTGTAGATCTAAGGGTCACCTCTTATACTGACTCATTTTCTTGCAACCCCCAAAATGAGTAGCTCTCCGGCATTTTCATTTAGTAGCTCACCAGACGCAAAAGGTTGGAGATCCCTGATCTAGAGTCTGCCTGTCTATATTTTGGGGTCAACTCCATTTCCCTCTCCTAGTCCCTTGCTACTCTTGTCGTTATGTCTGTACTGTGTTTTTATTGTATGTACTGATGCTGTGGAGGTGTTTCTTTTTTCTTTGTGTACTGCTTCTGGATAGCGAGTGCCCTAGATTCCAGATAATTTGTAATAGTTTTCAGATTCCAGATAGTGAAGAAGATAGTTATGTCACAGATAGTAATCTCAAGACCCACCTGTTTAGCTGAGGGACGCTTTGTGTTGCATTTTTGTATATGAAAAGCACTCTATAAATAAAGTTTGATTGATTGAAACATAACATAGATAAGAAAATATCATATAATATAGACCCTTTAAATGCTGGTTTTTAATGGTTGCAGCACAGACTTTTTATGCACAAGACTTTGGATGGAGATTGAAAAGCACTCTGCAGCTGCCTTGTGCTAAAATGTGAGACAGAAACTGTTAAAAACTTGTTGCCAGTTTGGGTTCCTCAGTCAGAATGGACTGTTAGAAATACAAGTCACTGCTCAACAAACCTATAACAGCTGTCACTGCTAGTTACATGAATTCACACTTCCTCCATGCAATGACAGATCAGAAAGCACCATTGTCGGTTATTTTATATTTAGTTTTGTTATCCTTTCACTGTATAGTATCCCCTTCATTCATGATTTAACCAAGGAAGTCCCTCGGAGATTCTGCGTTTCTTTTTCAGGGGAGTCCTCCTGTGCTCAGAGGGGAGGGCCATTGAACCATCAACCTTCTGAAGAGAAATCAAGCACAACTACACCAGCTCATCCTAAATACAAGTCTCAACTCTTTTACCTGGGCATGGGACAGCCACAAAAGCTTCAAAGTCAAGATTTTTACATTAATTGATAATCATGGCCATAACTTAATTGTAAGTAAACCAAATAATAATAAGTGACAAATAGGGGTGTGCACAAATATTGAAATATCGATGTATCGTATTGTTTAATGTGATGATACAGTATTGATACCATGGGCTGGGTATTGATATAACGCCAAGAGTTTTTTTTTAATTTTACTTAATTATTTTGTTACAGTGCTACAGTTTTGTTGCTTGTTCAGAGGAAGGAAACTCGTTTATTTGACATTTTCACAGTTTTGATGATTAAAATGTTTGTGTTTCATATTCACTTTGCACAAGAAGTGGTTTAACAAAGACTTTTAGTATCACAGCCACAATTTAGCCATTATTTTTATTGAACCGAATCAAATTGATTTTGAAATATATTGTATTGAATCGAAAGTTCACTGTATCGAGATATGTATCGTATCGTGGTCTATGTATCGAGGTATTTATCGTATTGGCAATTTCTTAATGATACCCAGTCCTAGTGACAAAGTTTTAAGCAAAACTGAGCATTTAGGAATTCATTCCTAAGTAAAAAATAAATAAAAGTAAAGTACACCTTGCATTACATTACAGATACATTAGATTACAGATACAAGTACATTTGTATCAGTTCTTTATCATAGTAACATGTTGAAAATGAGAGAAAATTTGAGATTTCTCTGTTCTTTGACCTTGGTGAGAGTAATCATGAATAATCATAAAATCTTCTAACAATAATCACAACATTAAAATGAGATATTGGGACATCCCTATTTATGACCGATATATTATACGTATCACATCAATATATGTTAGTACAGTATGTTTGCTCTATCAAGGACTAATTACATTTTTAACATCTAACGTGACTGAACTATTCTCTGTCATTTTACTAATATACAATTATAATCTTTTCCTGACAAAACAGAGCTCTACTTCACTATATAGCCAGTCATTATTTAATTATTATTTCTTAATAAAAGTATAGCTTAGTATATTGTAAGCTTGGATAATTTTAGTATTTTTTCAGTGTTGTTGTTTTTTTTATTGACTTGCTTATTTATTTTTTACACATTATTTTATTCAGTGTTAATTTATTTTGTGCCTACTGTACAGCACTTTGGGGACTTTGTATTGAAAAAATGTGCTATATAAATAAAGTTGGATTGGATTGGCAAAAACTAAGTCTATGGATCACCTAATAACTACCAATGTAAAGGTATCTAAGCTTTTATGCTACACTACAGTATTTATTAGGTATGTAACAATATCCAAATCTCTCTGTACGATATTATCACGATATGCATCTCACGGTACGAAATTTATTGTGATATTTTGGAGAGGCTGATATAATTGTAGATAGGACTTGTTTATGCTTTTAAAATACCATGACAAGATTTTGGTGTGAATTATTTCCATCATAATCCCCAAAAATCAAGTAAAAACATATCTCTTTATGTTGTCTGCATTGAAATGAATCATGGGATATGTAATTCCCTGTGTTTATAAGATGTTGGTACTGTAAAACCATGCATTTAAGCGAAGTAACTTGTAATTTGATATATTGTGACAGCCCATGATACTATTTTGAGACTTTTGACGATACATCTGTTAGTTTTACATGACAGAAATTCTGATTCTTTGTGCTCGGCTTCATCTATAGGCTCACATTTAAATTACAACCTGCTCCCAGCGTTAGAACAACTGTTGCAGTGCACCGGCTTCAATCGGCTAATACTGAAGTGGCCACGTTTTGCATATATTTCACAGCACTTCTGCGAGTGAGGCTTGATTTCTGATGGTTAATTTCCAAAGCGCACTGTGGCTGGCGTGGAGGCTGCTGGTGTGTACATGCAAATCATTAGCCTGTCTTGACGGGAGGGTACACACTGTGAGCCCACTCATTTTATACTACAAGTCTTTATGTCCCAGCCTAGTCTTCTCCGTGTCTCTGATTGTGTCTTGGCAATGACAGATCTGCAAATACACACACACACTTACACAGACACACCATGCAAAAACAATGTCTTGGTAAGTGGTAAGTAAAATTATCTACAGCACTAATAGACTTTGTTTCCTATTTTAAGTGAGTTGTGTTGTTCTTGTATAGTGTCCATTTTAGTTTGCAAGATGCATTTTCATATTTTAAGAACAAAAAGTGACATGTATACACTGTAAAAAGCAATATCAAGGTAAATTAAAATGTCTTTAAGGTGCCCAACTTTACTGGTGTAGGGTTTGCTATCTGCTTGTCTCCTTGGAGATGTTATTGCTTTGCCTGGAATGTTCCATGGTATGGCATAAAACATTTCCATAGCATTTATTTATTTATTTATTTATTACAAGTGTTTCTTTTGCTCGAAAACAGAATAAATCTTTCTGTGAATAGGGGTGACTCTTCACAGATCTGAACTGTAGTAGAGTAGTGCTGTAATCTGCTTGTTTCCCTCATGATAGATAGATTTAATCTGGACTATGGGACAAAGCAATAACATTTCCATAAAGACAAAAATAGGGATGTAACGATATCCAAATCTCATGGTATGACATTTTCACCATATACATCTCACAGTACTATATTTATTGCCATTACTTCATGTAGTTTGCACCAAAACAGAGCAAAGGATCATGGTCGATGTAGATCTCTCTGTTTTTTGTTTTTGTTTTGTTTTTTTAGCTATTCCTGCACCGTAACAATGAATTTAAGCCAAGAAACTTGTGATTCGATATATTGTGATGGCCCACGATATTATTGAGACTTTTAACAATACAATATCATGATATTTTGGTTATTGTTAAACCCCTAGTCAGAAAGGTGGCAGAACCTCCACTAGAAATGTTATGCAGTGCACCTTTAAATTAACGACTGTTTATTTTATTTGAGTAGATTCAAGTTGACATGTAAAATGATCTACCGATTAAATAAGTGTTTTTCTTTCAAGCAACATTAGATTTTGTTTCTTACCTTAAGTGTAAAGAGTTGTTGTTTTTCTTAAATTAAGTTTACCAAGATGTAGTTTCATATTTTAAATACGAACACACACACACACACATTGGTAGTTTCTTTGCGAGGCTATAGGACACACACACACACACACACACAAACACACTCATTGGTAGTTTCTTTGCGAGGCTACAGGACACACACACACACACACACACACACACACACACATTGGTAGTTTCTTTGCGAGGCTATAGGACGCACACACACACACACACACACACACACACATTGATAGTTTCTTTGCGAGGCTACAGGACACACACACACACCACACACACACACACATTGATAGTTTCTTTGCGAGGCTACAGGACACACACACACACACACACACACTCATTGATAGTTTCTTTGCGAGGCTACAGGACACACACACACACACACTCATTGATAGTTTCTTTGCGAGGCTACAGGACACACACACACACACACACACACACATTGGTAGTTTCTTTGTGAGGCTATAGGACGCACACACACACACACACACACACACACACACACACATTGGTAGTTTCTTTGTGAGGCTATAGGACGCACACACACACACACACACACACACATTGGTAGTTTCTTTGTGAGGCTATAGGACGCACACGCACACACACACACACACACACACACACACATTGGTAGTTTCTTTGTGAGGCTATAGGACACATACACACACACATCAACACACACACACACACAGATACACACACACATTGGTAGTTTCTTTGTGAGGCTATAGGACGCACACAGTTCCCTCAGACTTCGACACGCTCTCTCTGGCTCCTCGGCGGGTGAGCCATCATTATCTGTAGAGTGCCAGTGTTTGGCCACAGTACGCCTGCTTCCCCAGCGTTCAACTGAAAAACCGACACACAGCCTGCTCAAAGTGACACAGCTGTCAGAAACATGCCTCATTACGACTCCTGCAAATGTCAAAGCCCCAAAGTAATCTCTCAACACTCAACCGGACACTCCCTGATTTACAGCACGTGAACAGGGTTAACCAGTTGTCTGTGTAGATGAGTGAAATCGCCTTTTCATCTTGAGAGATTAGCTGTGAGATGGCTGAATGCTAATGTGACAGCAGTGATCTGAATATGTGCAACAATGATCGACAATTTTTCACAGCGGCGCAAAGTTCCTTCAGAGTCATTACTGTCACTCCGGGATGCTTTTAGCAGCGGTGCATGGGTGCAGAGATATGCAGGGCCCATATAAAGGCATGTTCCCCTCCTCACGTCAAAACACAGGAGTCGGACAGGTCATCGTTAACCCAGTTTAGTTCTGCGTGACAGGAGCAGGAGCGAGTAAAGGTGTGTGGAGACAGCTCAAGTCCTTTGTGATTGATAGCAGTGATCAGTCATGGTTAGAGGAAGCAGCAGTAGTGTACTACGAATGACCAGGTTAATGCTTAACTTTACATCCTGTGTGTGTCAGGGCTGAGAGAGGGGCCAGGCTACAGTCATTCAGTCAGTGGGCGACTGCTACAGAAAAAGGGGGACAGAGGCTTAAGTCAAACCGCAGACACACACTTTACTCTATTTAAAACGTTGCCTGGCCAGCCAAAATGAAAATCCTCCTTCCAAACTTAAAACGATCCAACCACAGCACGTGTCTCTCAAATGCAGAAGACATCTCCTCTCCAAAATTCTCCTAACATTCAGAAGAGAATATATAACTTCTTTCACCTGAGATAAATGTAAATAGTCACATTTTTATACAGCACTTTTCCACCTTTAAGTGACTCAAAGCGCTTTACATCAAGGAACCACTCACCCACTCACACGTTCATGCACCAGTGACATGAGGGGTGAGGTGGGTTAAGTGTCTTGTATGGAAGATAATTTGTTCCATTAGATTTTGCATTTTAAATCATGCTGAATTTCTCACTTTGAATTTTTTATCTCTGAAAAAAAATGATGAACATGTTTTGAGTTTGAGTTGCTGAAATTTTAAATATGCTTTGTCGATATGTTTCAAATTTAGAATAAAAAAATCACCTTTTAAATATTCAGCACATATATTTCCAAGCCCTCAAATTCAACAGTAAAAATAGCAAAGTTGGCTCTATTCACGTTACACGACGAATGAGGAAGAGGTGCAGTTCCCAACACTGAGCTAATTTAGCCTGATTCATCAGCCGGTTTCATTTCGTAGAAAACGTCTGACTTCACAGTGTTAGAATTAATTTGCGCAACAGTAGGTATATTAAGCTTTTCCCAAATCCCATAGGAAGAAGGACAATAAAGTCTTTCCCCTTGTTAAAATTCACCGAACATTCTCTTTGTTTCGGCTTTCAATCCTCGATCTCAGGAATTGTATATATGGCTCTTCGCTGATTGGATGGTGCCTGAACTCGCACTTGCAGGGATCTTGCAAACCATCTAGTGCAGGGGTGCGCAATATGTCGATCCCGATCTGCCGGTCGATAGCCAAGGTCGTGTGGGTAGATCGCCGTGTCTTAGTACTCGTCTCAGACTCGATTGTGTTTGGACTCGGTCTTGTCTCTCACTCGAGGTCTGACACTCAACAAGTGCGATCATATTTCATTACGGCCGCTGCTGTTGGCAATAAATTTGTACCGGGGTGCAGGAGCGTGTGGGGTGTCTCAGTGCAGCCTGTGCTCTCATTTGAAACCCGCGGAGACTCTACGGCACATCACAAACACACACGCTCCCTATGCACGGCTCGTCTGCAACAGCGTGTGCCCTCGTGTACCAGCGTGCATCACAGGGCAGGTTAAACTTCCTAAACATCCTACCTGTCCATCTGCCTCACGTCAGCACGCCGCCCCTCGCCTTTTCACGCTCTCACTCCTTCCTGCGTACAGCGAAAACAAGTCCCTTCCACAGTGCGGCTGATTAGAAGAGCAAAACGAAACGTGAAGCAAAAACGAGTCTAAATTTGTGTTCCAGTGTTGGCACAAAGCAGGTCTACAGCATAGAGCAGATCTACAGAACAGACCTACTGCCACATTTGGCTGAAGTTTGTCTAACAAAAGTGCACAAATGCATCTGTTTGTCACGATGTGTGTTTGGTTTGGTAAACGTGCAGAGGCTGGTAAATATCACTGCAAAACCAGAAAAGAATAGAACTCCAGTTTGGAACTTTAAAAAACATGTTTAAAAATCATACATACTTCCTTCACTTTTTTCATAGTTTTGTGTAAAGTGCCAGAGGAAGTTCTCTTAAAGCAGGGGTTCTCAAACTGTGGGTGAGGGTCCAAAAAAGGGGCACTTGTTTCAGTGCATTTTGCTTGGCTTTGTATTAGGTAGATAATTTTGACTTTTATTTTGTCATTTTGTAAGTAGCTCACATAAGACTTAATAATAGACATAATAACTTACAAGAAGCTGTAATTGCATCTTTCCAAATGTCTCCTTGGTTTGTGAGGTAAGCATGAATAGAGCCTATTGAAAAATTTCACAGCAAAGATCCAAGATGTCAAGGTAGAAGCAATCAATCATGTGTGAGTGAAGAGAACAGAGGCCATTCTCATCATTAAAGAAATTAAAAAAGATGAGGTTTTGGCAAATCAGATTGCTTCACTGCACCGTTTCCTGCTTAAATTAGATCGAATCACTTTGAATCGATTGCTTAGGCCTTGGCATCTTGGATTTTTTTTGCTGCGAAATTTTTTCACTGCAAAATTTAGACTCTGAATTCTAATTGCTGAATTTAAGGGCTTGAAAATATTTGTGCTGAATATTTAAAAGGCAGTTTTTTATATTAAATTTTAAATACTTTGAAAATGTACACTCAATCAATTGACATTCATAACAAAAATTATTCCAGCATGTTTTTTCAGAGTTAAAAAATTCAGAGTGACAAATTCAACGGCCTTTCACATTCAAAATCTGATGAAACAAATTATCTTCCACAGTCTTGCACAAGGACACAATGACATTCATCACGGCCAAACTGTGGGTCAGTGGGTCTGTTCGCTCTACCAATGATGTTTATGTCGAGAGCAGGATTCGAACCAACAACCTTCGGATCAATGGTCAAACATAAGTAATAGTTTCAAGTTATAGCTTTAATTGTTGATTCTTTATGTGTTTTCCACTCTTTTTTAATGTGCAAGTAAATTTTACAGTGTGATAATATATTGCTGCACTAAATATAGACGATAAATGATAATATTGAAACTAATTTAAGTCAAAACTCCAAAAAACTGAACTATTCTAAATCTACAATATTGTTAAAACCTCGAGCTGCAATAGACAAACCACAGACATACACTTTCCACTATGTGAAATGCACATTTAATTATGACCTTGCCTTTTCTTTGTATGTATATCTCACTGTATGTGCGGCGAAATATGATTCAGAAGTAGAGGTTTTATATTTTAGTGAGCCTGCAGCTGTCTCTCTGGATGTCCTCCATGTGCAGAAATGTCCTTGGATATTTTAGCTTTCTCGTGCCTGAGTGTATGCCACATTCAAAATCACTTATCTCCTTTCCGATGCTCAGTTTGTACTTTCTCTACAAGTATCAACTGGTCTGAAAAATGCACCGAGCTGTTGTCATCCACTCTCAGGTGTTTGGAAAAAGTGGTCAGGCCTGTCATGATAACGAATTCTAATATGTGATATATTTTAGAGGATAAATGATAATATTGAAACAAATTTGCCACTGACACATTCACCCAAGAGCAGATTTAAACCATAAAAAATATTCTAAATCTACATTATTGTTAAAAATCATGAGCTGCAATAAATAAACAGCAGAATGAAACTCTGAGTCATAATTATTAGTCACAGAAGTTATTAATTCAACCTTTTACAGCTCAAATCTGATCATATAGATGAGAAATTACACAAAACTTTACAAAAGTGCAAAGAAAATGTATCTACATTAAATGCTGACCCCAAAAAGATATTGTTTCATTTATCAAATATTAAAAAAAAGTAACCAAAAATTTCCCAGTTGTGCAAAGAAAAAGTACAAATAATAAATACTGGCCCCCAAAAATATTGTTCCAACTTTCATATACTGAACGATAAGTTGATGTAGTATTTATTTAGGCCTAGAGGTGGTCTGTTTTGGTGGTTTATTGGTGTTTGTCTAGTAGAAATCTAGCCTGATTCATCAGCCGGTTTCACTTTGTGGAAACCGTCTGACCTCACAGCATTAGGATTTGTTCGCTCAATGGTAGGCAGGTACTTTTTTTTATTTAACCAGTCGTTGCTATTCAGTCATGACGTATGTAATGCGCAAAATCCCGTAGGAAGAAGGGGGATAGCGTCTATCTCCTTGATAAAATTCACCAAACATTCTCATTGTTCCGGCTTTAAATCCTCGATTTCAGGAATCGTTGCCACCACAGAATGTATGTCTTCATCTACATCCATTTCGACCGCTTTGTTTACTGTTGTGCTGTACCACAAAAGTGACCCAGACAGGTGCTTGAGTTTGACGTCATGGCTTCACAGCTCTTCACTGATTGGCTGTTGCGCGGTCTACAACTTCTGGGATTCTTGCAAACCGTCTAGTATATTCCGATTCCTGACCTAGTCGCTGGAGAGAAATGAAATTGAGCAGGGGCTCTAGGTGGTGCTTGCCTGGCTAGTAAAAATCTGCCCTGTATCAACACTTTAGGTGCTCTCTTATCCAGTTTGTAGTAAAACAGGACTGTGCATATATTTATAACAAATTCAAACTATATAATTTGGGGGAAAGTACCAAAATTGGCCCTACATATCGACCCAACAATATTGGCTGATCTATAATCTGACATTGTAAACATATCGGTATAATTAGTATTAGCACTGGCCATGAAAAAAAATATATACCGTTTTATCTCTAATCCCAAAAAGCTTCTTACACATGTACATTTGTAAATCTAGATTATAACTGATGGAAAATGTTGATTTAATTGCTGCGACAGTTACAGGAGCAGCATGTGTGTTTCTTGTTGTATAAATGTCACTTGTCAAAAGTCTGTAAAGAATGCCATGGTTAACAGCTTTGCGGAGATTGCACTGGAGAGTTATGTCTGTCACTATAGCAAATGCTGAAGTGCGATATGTTGCTGAAGAAAATATAGACGATAAACCAAACCATAAAGCAGAATTATCCACAAAAACGTATTCTAAATGTACAATATTGTTAAAAAACCTGAGCTGTAATAAATAAATAACAAGAGCAACAGTTAAGTAGTTCATGTGTGTCTGTAATGAGTCATAGAAGTTCATAATTCAACCTTCTACGGTTCATATCTCATCAAAGAACAGAAAAATAACCAAAAATCTCCAACTGGTGCAAAGAAAAAACACACAGGATAAATGTTGACCCTCCCAAAGTGATTGTTTTATCTAACATATACATAACGAAAAGTCAATAAACTGTGCACTGTTTCTAAAGTCCACCGCATCTGGTTCAGTCACTGTCAAATCTGACAAACACTCTGAGCCTTTTGATGAACTCTTTAGCTGTTTTAATATTAGGCTCTGGCAATAGTTTTAAAAAGTGCAAATCTTTTCTTACATTGTTGGAATGGACTAGCCAGATTTCATTTCTCTCCAGCGACTAGGTCAGGAATCTGAATACACTAGACGGTTTGCAAGAACCAGAGCCAATCAGTGAAGAGCCATACATTCTGTGTTGACAATGATTCCCGAGATCGAGGATTTAAAGTCAGAACAAAGAGAATGTTTGTTGAATTTTATCAAGGGGAAGGACGTTATTGCCCTTCTTCCTATGGCATTTGGGAAAAGCTTAATATACCAGGTAGTCCCGTTAGTGGCTCATTACATACGTCAAGACCAAATAGCAACGATTGGTTAAATAAAAAAATTACCCGCCTATGTCAAGCAAACGAATTCTAACACTGCAAGGTCAGACGGTTTCCACGAAGTGAAACCGGCTGATGAGTCAGGCCTAGGAATGGACCATAAAATGTGGTCAAAGACTTGTTTCAAAAGGACAAGAACCTTATGATTCAATATGTGTCTCAATACATCATTTCCTTATACAGTGGACTTACAATGGAGTGGTCAGCGTGTAGTTAGTAGTTAGTGTATAATCTGGCAATTTGAAATGAATTAATGTTGTTTTAAATCATCAAGAAGTCTGTCACGAAATAAAACGCTGTATTGTGTACAGGCTCTACCGCTGTACTTTAAGTTACTAATGCAAGTCACTCTGTTTAATTGTCATCAGCTAAAGTAAAACCGGGTATGGAGTGACTGAATTATGCTCTATAAAGCATCTTTGAGTGTCCAGAAAAGCGGTATATAAAATTTATGCATTATTAATATTATTATTAAAGTGGTCAAGTTATAACAAGGAAACCTGTCACCTCTACTCCAGCTGAAACCAGTGCACTTGCTCTGTGTGTGATGAGTGGATGTTATCACAGAATGTAAGGCAGGTTTCCATCAATCAGTCCCAGGGCAGCTGTGACTACAGAACAAGTGTGACTGACTGTGAAGTAAGAATGCTATGCGGTTTGGGTAATGCTACTAACAGCCATTAAGGCAAGTTTATTTGTGTAAAACAATTCGTACACAATTAATTATAAATTATACAAGTAATTCAAAGTGCTTTACAGAATAAGAAATACATTAAAATCACAATACAAACAAATCAAAACATAAATAATCATCATGAAATTAAAACGAGAGAGAGAGACATTAAACGAGAGACAAGAGTGCAGAATGAAAACCTTTCAGTCAATTAAAGGTCTTATATTATGCAAAAGTGACTTCTGTGAGCTTTAAGCATCATTATAATGCTGCTACCTCATCAAAAACATACCTAGCGTTGTTTTTGTGTTTAAGTCACACGTTTTGAGTAAGCCTTTATTATTAGTCTGTCTACATCTCCAAAGCGTGATGTCATGAAGTGGTAGTTTTCGAGTTAACAACTACTTTTTACCTTTCGTTCAGTAGAGATTGGCAATTCCAGGGCTCAAAAGACTCTCGTGAAGGTGCATGGAGTTTAAAAACACAGTGGATTGCTTTACCACATGACATCACAAGGTGGAACAGTGTTTTAGCTCAAAATATTCAAGATTTGTGTGTTAAACATGTGTGAATGAAACAAAACACAACTCCAGGTTTGTTTTTGATGAGGAACATTAGAACATCAGAAAATAAACTTAATATATATGGGTTCTTAAATATGCTACAATCATCTTTTTTAAATGTGAGTAAATTCTGCTCTGTAGTAGTTCCAGCAGAAGACTAATGGATTTTTTGATGGCCTTGAGAAGATAAATTAGAAGAGTGTATTATTCTTGAGCGTATAGGTCAACACGTACACAGCTCGGAGGCCTATTATAAGGGTTCAAACCTGGACTATTTCAAGGGCAGCTGTAAATTTTCCCTAGTAATTGAATTGCTATGAAGTCATTCATGTAGCAGGGCCGTGCGTTCATTGCTTTCCATTCAGTGTAGGTACAGTATATATACCGCCATCCCATTGACAGTTACCATAGCGATGTGTTCATTGGATAAAAATGGGATGTGAAGTAAGTGACTTGGCTTCTTGGTCTCTCTGATCTGATCAGCAAGAAAAACCACAGCTGCTAATTCGTAGCACGTGTCAAAGGCAGAAGACATCTCCTTTTGAAAATTCTCATAACATTCAGAATCAACAAAATACAGTTTAACTTATTTTACCTGAGATAAGTAATGTTTTGATTGTTGATTTATGAGTGTCAGGGATGTAGCAATAACCGAAATATCATATCGTATCATCAAATTCTCAAAATAATATCGTGGACCATCACAATGTATCGAATCTTTGCTTAAATTAAGAGTTATGGTGCAGCAAAAGCTAAAAAAAGACATAGGGAACTACCATCACCAGACCATGATTCTTTGCGCCATTTCAGTGTAGACAATATGAAGAAATAACAGTTCTAAGCACTTTTAAGTCTTAGTTATTTGGATTACGTTTTGTCAAGGCCTTTTAAGAGGAAAAAGATCTATGAAAATATCATACTGAGAGATGTGGATATTGTTACATCCCTAATCATGAGCCTCGCCACCATATTGTGAGATTTCCCACGATATCGCAATAAATATCGTACCGTGAGGTTCATACCGTGACGATATCGTATCATGAGACTTGGATTTCGTTACACCCCTACTGATTGTTGATTTCGTCATTTCACATTCATGCTGTTTCTCAGTCCGTAGCCCCCCCTTTTTTTGTGTAAACCGGCATGTTTGTTTTTGAGGCACGCCACTCTGATTGGTTAACTCTCCAATCAATCATGCCCTCTGAAATCAGGAAGATAGGATATGGCTTCAGATCCACTTGTCTTTGTAAAGTTTTGTCAAATTGTGTGGTTCTGGCTGGTCAGGTAAGCCCCTGTGCAGCTGTGGCTACAGAAATTGCTATCAACAACAATTAGTGAAGTAAATGAAGAATGCAATGGGCAAAAGTAAAATCATCTGAATACAATTAAAGGCGCTATATTAAGCAAAATGGACTCTTGTGAGCTTTAAGCCATGTTATAATGCTGTTACCTCATCAAAAAATATACCTGGGTAAAAGTGAGAGACTTGACTCCTTGTCCATTTAGAAAAGGACCAAGTAAAATTAAGTGCGTTGGGCTTCTTGATCTCATTTGTCTGATCAGTTACATTTTTATTTACAAGATTTTCAGAAATCAGAACAACGGAAAGAATTAGGCACTTTTTGTGTGTATAATATAGCGTATATATCATAGGTCATATATATCATATATCATAGGTCACATTCGCTTAGTCCACTTATTTATACTGTCTGTTAGGGATGTAACGATATCCAAATCTTATATAACAATATTAGCATGACATGCAGCTCACGATACGATATTTATTGCAATATTTTGAAGATTGGCCAATATAACTGTAGATGGAACACTTTTTTGCTTTGAAAATACCTTGACAAGATTTTGTTGTGAATTATTACCGTCATAATGCCAAGAATTCAATTAAAAACATATCTCTTCATGTTGCCTACACTGAAATGAATCATGGGATATGTAGTTTGTGATGTTTATAAGCTGTTGCTACTATAAAACCATACATTTAAGCAAAAGAACTTGTGATTCGATATATTGTGACAGCCCATGATATTATTGTGAGACTTCTGACGACACGATATCACGATACAATATTTCGGTTATTCTTACATACATGTTATCTATGGTTGTAAGACAGGTTCCCGCCAGTCAACCAGTTATCAGCAACAACAATTTGTGAAGTAAATGAAGAATGCAATGTGGTCTGGGTAATGCTACTGACAGGCAAAGGTAAAAGTTAACTTATGTTCTGTAACTTATGTTAACAATGTTCTGTTCCACCTTGTAATGTCATGAAGTGGTAGCTTTCAAGTGTAGATACAGTAAATATATCGCCATCCCATTGACGTAGTTGCCATAGCGATGTGTTCATTGGATAAAGTGGGAGACTGGACTCCTTGACCCGAAGCTGACCTGTCATTTACAAAAGGACCGAGTAAAGTAAGTGAGTTGGGCTTCTTGGTCTCTTTGGTCTGATCAGCAACACAAATGAAGATATTTGGAAATCAGAACAAAAGAAAGAATTAGGCACTTTTCGTATGTTTGCATAACGAGCCCCTTGTCGCCGCTACGCTCGTCTCCATCTTAATCACCTGCGCTCTCCAGACCACCTACGCCGTTCTTCACCGTCTCATACAGCCCCATGTACGATCTGAAGGAATTAATCCGCTAAAGTCTGATTAGCATTAGCGCTACACGATTATGCACCCTGATTACTTGAGTCCACCCCGTGACGTGCCCCGCTGCACATTTTAAAGCCACGCATAAAATTATATGGTGATTACCCCCCCACAATAGATCAATCCACAGGCAAATGAGGCAGTGTGGCCATATAGACTGTCTCAAGTACAGCTGTGATTATTAATAGGTACTTGAGGTGACCTGATCCGTGCTGTCGGAGCGGAGAAGAAAGCCTCCTAATCCCCCGGGCTAGCAAATAAATTTGTTTTACATGCATTCTGAGAGTCATTATTGGATTATTGTTGTAGAGGTAGGTCTGTTTGGAGTTCAAGCGTGGATAATAGAGGATACACAGCTCTTCACAGATAACTAGGCCCTGTGGAGAGTGACTGGATAGGGTGCTCAAGGATTGTACAGTAAGAACATGAAGTGAATACATTTTCTACTTGTAATTTGGTCATGATCTTGATCCTATTTCAGCCCTGATGTGGACTTAGTTTGGTCCCGGTGTCCCGTCGATTTGAGCTACCTACCTCTATTACTCATGCGCACAACCCCTAAGCACTGTCACAGTTTAAATACCTATCGATTTGAGCTCCCGAGGCAGAAGCGGAGTAACAAGTAACATTTTAAAAGCATATTGGTTTTACTATATGTTTTGACCAGTTAAGCCTGTAAGCAACTAGTCAGGCTGGTGCTACCTAGTGCCTCCACTCAATTTCATTTCTCTCCAGCGACTAGGTCAGGAATCAAAATATGCTAGACGGTTCGCAAAAACCCCCTGAATGTGAGTCCAGCGAAGAGCCATATATTCTCTGTTGGCAACGATTTCCGAGATTGAAGATTTAAAGCAGGAACAAAGAGAATGTTTGGTGAATTTTATCAAGGGGAAAGACATTATTGCACTTCTTCCTACCGGATTTGGGAACAGTGTAATATACCCATTAGCCCCATTAGAGGCGCATTACATATGTCATGACCAAATAGCAACGATTGGTTAAATGAAAAAAAGTACCCGCCTACCATCAAGCGAACGAATCCTAATGCTGTGAGATCAGATGGTTTCCACGAAGTGAAACTAGCTGATGAATCAGGCTGGTAAGCAACGACATGTGCGTGTTAGATTTGCAGCAGAATACCTACTCTAGATGATTCAATAGTTTGGATTTAATATTTGATTTTATCGTCATCATTTTCATTACATCGTATTTTATTTAGTTTCCATGTGTAGAAAACGTTGTAACTTTCAGAAAGGTTGTTGTTCAGAAAGGTGCTGTATAAATAAAATATCACTATATTATAATAGGAAATTCACACTGTAGCCTTTGATATTTATTTAATATAAAGATTTCAGTGTTTCCAGTCATTTCTTTCTCTTATGTGGTAGGAGACTTATTTGATAGAAGATATAGGCCTGTCGAAATGAGCTACCTCTACCCAAATTCATATAAATCAGTGAATAATGGTGATGCTACAGTGAGAGCATTACTCAATGGTTAAATTGGACTGTCGATATGTGCTACCTTTACATGGAACCCTATTTGAGCAGAATAGGCGAATTTCAGCTGACGTCATTGTTATTAAAAGCCCGCGTTGCATGCTGGGAAATATTTTGGTCGGAGGCAAGAAACACGATAGCGGTCAAAGACAGTGCGTAACCTCGCGTATTTATCCCCGATAATGGTAAATTCTTGCTGCATTATCGGATGCGCAAACAGAAGCACGGAAGAAGGAAAATGTCTTTTTCGTATTCTGAGTGAAAAGAACCGCTAACGGCGAATTAAATGGCTTTCAAACATTCGCAGAGCAAACGTAGAAGATCCAAGCAAACCTTGGACTCCAACAAGTTCAACAACACATCGAGACTCTTGGAGGTTTTCATCTTTTCTGCTGTGAATGGCCCAGGAGTTTCCACCAAGTCATTGTGGATATCGCCGAAGTGAATAATTGTCCAGGTAGTTGGCGATTCTGACCAGAAATTTGGTTTCGTCCACCTTTTGTAGGGGTTGAAAAGGGTGATTTGGTGTCCATCGATCCTGATGACCAATTTCTGGTCAAATCGTCTTCGGTCCTCTGCAGTTAGAGTGAATAAATAACCGGGATCAATACCCTTTACGTGCTTTCTCATTCCGTCCGTCATGTTGAATTAGTGTTTCTTTCTCTAATTCCCATGCAACGCACGCTTTTGTCAACAATGAAACTCGCCTCTACGACTGTGGAAATGAATTACCTATGCAGATTCGTATAACTGAGATGAAATTGTACAGGTAACCTGCAAACCTCCATTCAAACTGTTTCCCTTCCCAACGGAATTGAAAAATAGTGAAAGACGAAGTCGATGGGCCGTATTGATACACATTTGCTATCAAAGCAAAACCCTGATCCCTCACTCCACCTTGGTTATGAATTTTAAAAGTCAATGCCAAAGAGAAAGGCACCAACTGTTCGCCAAGAAACACCTTCCACTGCAAAGCGACAGAGACGTGATGTTGCTGTAAAACCACAAGAACAAGAAAGTCTGTCAGCCTGTTTGTCTTCTGTACCTCTCCCTTAACAAACAGGATCCCATTTTGATGGTGCTTCACATACAAAATGTTCGCTGCAAACTCAGGATGATAATTTCTTTGGCAGCCAATGGTTTCCTTTTTCGTCCTTCCTGTGGATCAATCCTGCCCATCGCCTTTGCCTTTCACGATTTTTCAGTTTCGTTGGGAAGGGAAACAGTTTGAATGGAGGTTTGCAGTCACACAGATTTGATTCCCTTTTGCATTTATGGAGTTTGCAAATTTCCGAAGTCCATTTCTCGAGCCGTTTTCTGCTGTTAGGACATCCAACAACCACACAATTACGATGTCCGAATCCCAAAACTAAATATATCCTTCCCAGTATGCATTGTGCAATGACCGGAAGTCTGAAATTTATGATGCATGTACTGGAACGCAACAGCTATCAGGTTATCTATGTCCATTTATATAGAGTCTTTAGCTGAGAAGCATGTTTTTTCACTTAGACTATATGCATATTTATAAAAGAAGATGTTGACAGTCAAAAGGGTTACAGCTTTAGGCCTGCATTTATTTCAGCATGACGCAAAAAGGGAGACAAAATAATAATAAAAAAAGAACTTTAGTGATGATTTAGTAAGAATAAATGCTTTGGCCCGTTTGAGTAATAAACACGTACAAGTCAAGTGCATATCAAGTCTTGAAGTGACGTTTATCCTCTGAATCCAGGCCTATCGAATCCTCCGCTGTCAGCTGAACAGATATTCTATTTAATCCTCAGCCAGCTCCCTCATTTGGTGGCTTCAGATAACTAGTGTCATTGATCTATCCACAGGCAATCCGGCATCAAGCGATTAATTGGAGGAGACAATGGAGACGTGAAGAAATATCTGTTTGTTTCCTTGTATTCCTGGTTAGACGTGTGTGTATGTGTGCGCTCCTGTGTGTGTGTGTGTGTGTGTGTGAGTCACTCCGAACCACTACTCTGCATAGACCCCAAATGTTAACATGTTTGCGTTACTAATACACTGGCAAGGACTTAATGGACTTGATGTGCTGCCATTCACGCGAAAGGTCCACGATCGGGGGGCTGGAGGGTGGGTGGGGGAGGTTGAAGGGGGGGCGTACTTCTCAGTGGTGGTCATGTGCCCTCCCCAAGCACAATCACTTAATGGATTCAGCAATTATGCATATCCACGGTAGTCGAAAACATAAATGTCAGTACGGCGTAAAAGACCAAAAGACCTGATTTATGTCTTTGTCTGAGAGGAAGAGGAAGCTTTTTGGGACAGTATATAAGCGAAACATGGTACTCACGGCTCAGGTATACCGTATCGAGTACCATTTACGATATGCAAATGTGAAGTTTGAGCGTCGGAATCCGCAAATGTGAAAAAATTCCATCACTGGTCAAAGTTCAAGAACTCTCCAGTCTTCAAGTGTTGAGATAATGGTCAGTGAATGCACCACGCTGCTGTTCAGAACTACAATATCTATCACTGGACATTGTGGATTAATACTGTGTAACTCGGGGAGGAGAGTCAGTGGCTATGTTTAGTTGCACACCAAAACTGTAAGAATTATCTTTTTTTTTTTTCATTTGTTTGTTTGTTTTATTTATCAGATTACTGAAATATCATGTAAATCACAAATCTGCAATTCAGATTACAATACAATATCTATCACTGGACATTGTGATCTAATACTGTGTAACTCAGGGCAAAGAGTCAGTGGCTGTTTATACACACCAAAAAATGTTTTTTTATTTTATTTTAGTTTTTGGTAGAGGTTTTAAGACTAGTATGATTAAATCTGAGCATTTATTTTATCATTTTATTATTGTTGTTATTATTATGTATTTGTGCAGCACTTTGGAAACTGTTTGTGAAATGTGCTATATAAATAAAGTGGATTGGATTGGATTGGGTGTAACAATAACCAAAATATTATGATATCGTATCGTCAAAAGTCTCTCAGTAATATCGTGGGCCATCACAATATATGAAATCACAAGTCGCAGCAATAGTTAAAAAAATAGAGGGAGCTACATCGACCATGATCCTTTGCTCTGTTTTGGTGCATACATAAAGAAATAACAGTTCTAAGCACTTTTAAATCTTAGTTAAGGCAAGAGGAAAAAGTAGCATATTCACAATTTTGTTGGTGTCCACAAAATATTGCAATAAATATTGTATTGTGAGATGTATATTGTGGAAATATCATACCGTTAATTCCCTAGTTTTTGGATTACTGAAATGTAAATAATAACTTTAATAATACTATTCAGAACTTTAATATTTATCTCTGGACATTGAACAGAATTTTCTATATTTCTGTTAAACTCGGGGAAGAGAGTCAGGGGCTATATTTAAATGTACAGCAAAACTCTAATAATTATCTGTTTTGTTTTTGTTTTAGTTACTGAAATACTGAAATGTCAGTTTAACAGTTACAGGACTAATTTGCAATGTGTGTTTGAGCTGAATGTAGACTACTAATGAGATAATATATTTTATACTTGTACACAGCAAAAAAGCTTGGCCAAAATGTAAGCTATAAACACTTAAATCTATCAAAAAATGACTTAAAAGCTGTGAAATGATTTGTCCAGGCAGCAAGATAAATGTACTTGAGAAGTTATCTTAAAATAAACAACCTCTAGACTATAATCAAGCAGTCTCAATAAGTAATAAATCTGAAAACAAATCTGATATAAGTTTTAAAATCTTGGCCAGATCAGAGAAATATGCAGTGTAGAGAATGCTTTTAGAGTTATTAATAAGTCTTTTTGTATTCATACTTTGCAGGTGCAGGGGTGTTCTACATTAATCTCTATGGTGAAGTGTTATGAAGCAGTTATAGTGACACAATGCGCTCATTAGCAAACACTGTCAAAAAAGGTTTTAAGATAGATTGAAAGCTCAAGAAAAAAATACACACATTGTTTTTCTCTAATTCGGGGAAGAGAGTCAATGGTTGTGTTTAGGCCTTCATGCAAGCCAAAAATCTTTATCTGTTTTTTGTTTTTTTGTTTTTTTTTTGTTTTGTTTTTGTTATCAACTTACTGAAATGTCACACAAACACTTCCACCTGATATGAGTAATCTGACATCTTTCTGACTGTTCACACCTGTGCAGGGTTTGACAAGGAGAATTATGAAAAAAGAGCAAACTACTTCGGCAAAGACAAAAATGAAATAGAACATGATAAAGACTGATCCAGTTTTGTTTGTTTGTTTGTTGATTGCAAATGCAGCAGCTACTCTAAACTCCACTAATTAACTGACACAGTGTCACGAGATGTTTGTCATTATTTTCTCATGCGCATGTAAACAAACGCCATTTTTTATTTTATTTTTTAGTGTCAAAAAAGTGTCTAAGATCAACAGAAAAATCAGCTGATTTTGGTTCATCTGCACATAGCAGGTGACATCAGGTGTGGAAGTTCCAAATATTAAAAAATAAAAGATTTTAACAACACATTTTCAAGAAACAGTTCAATTCTGATGCTCGCTGAAAAAAAGTGTTGGCTGATGCTAGCTCACTTGTCCCTGTAATTTTTTTTGAGAGTGACTTTTTTTAACAGCTCAAATCACATCACCTGTTGTAGCTCCAACTATGTCAATTCTTTCTGATCAGATTGTGTTAAAATCAAGCTTGAGTTGAGTTTCAGACAGAGCAGTGCCTACAGATAGCATCACAATCATGGAATGTTGATGATATCAACAGCAAAGTGTCACTTGTATGTAAAAGTGCAGGGAAGAGTCTGATTGTAGTTTCCAAGGACAATCACTGATGCTAAATTCAGGATTCAGAGATGAGATGTTCGGGCTTTTTTCATGTAAAGTTTGGATTTTGTTGGCGCCAATAATAAAATAATTGAGTTTGATCATTGATCATGTTTAATGTAGCTAATTGATAAGATTTATTGTTGTTAGCCTTCTCAAAAGCTTAATGTTAATGTTTTAATTTTACATCAGTTAACAAAAGGTATTTAAACAGTTGTGTCAGGTCCTTCTTGCACAAATCTGTTGCTCTTATGATACGGACAACTGACAGTAAAGCCCAAAATATAATAATGAGATCCAGGATTTAAAATAAACCGAAAAATCTGCTGTTTTTCATCCATTTCCACACTGTAGTGACGTCACGTGTTGAAGTCGTACAGAAGGTTTTGGCCTGAGTTCCTGTGTTGTTTTTTTGACTTGTTGAACGGAGCACAAATGCCTTTTTCAACTAAAAAAAAAAACATTTTCCTAGGTTCGTGAAGACGACATAAATACAAAATGTTTTTTTTTTTCAACTAAAAAAAAACCCATTTTCCTAGGTTCGTGAAGACAACATAAACATAGCACAAAAGTCTATTTTGCATAATAGGTCTGCTTTAAAAAAAAAAATCAATGCAAAGATTTTGAAAAACAATAACAACAGAAACTTATACCAAATCAACAAAAACAGAAGTCTTTGAAGGGGAAAAAGAAAAGCCAAAACAATAACATTCCTATTTTTTGCAATTTTTCTTTGCTGAGAGGGAGGATCTAAGGACAGGGGACACTCTGGGACACTTATCCATTTGCTTATTTCCTATGAATGTTGATTAATCTTCTTGCCTGGTTTTGACCCAAAACTGTTTCACTGTTTGATTTTCTAAATTTCCATTGCTTAAAGGTGCACTGTATAACTTTTTGTTGGTCCGTCACCTTCTTCTTTCTATGGAGATGTTGTCGATCTGTCTTCCACAGTATGACATTAAACTACTCTACCTTATGTTTTTTCAATTACAGGTGTTTTTATAGCTCAAAAATACAGACATTCAGGCATTCTGACTGTGAGCGGGGTTGCCTTTCCACAGATCTGACCTGTATGTTGCATAATATGGCATTAAACCTTTCTATCTTCATTACCAAACCAAGTTACAGGTCAGATCTGTGGAGAGGCGACTTCGCTCACTGTCAGAATGCATGTTTTTGTAGCTATTTTTGAGCTATAAAACCATCTGTAATTAAATAAATGTAAAATAGAGCTGTTTAATGTCATACTGTGGAACATTCCAGGCAGAGAAATGACATATCCATAGAAACAAGCAGGTGACAAACTCCTCAACAACTAAAACTGAAATAAAAATTGTTGTTTACTTGAATCAGCCCCCTGCTTCTTACGATACTACTGCTATTGATAGTACGATCGGTGATGGACAGAGCAGAACCATACTGCCACAGGGCCCCATGTGCTACAGTATGTTTGTCAGAGGACGTCGGCACTTACGCACTCCCGCAGGCCAGCTGGTGTGTGTGGTGCCAGCACTCTACGTCACGAGGAGCCCTGAACGCACCATCTCCACCATCTCAGATACAGTAACAGATAATACTCCATACAACTGTACAACAACTCGCCCTTATGTAACAGATGTAACCCGATGTCCTGGCACTCTTATCTTTATGACCTCATGTATAGAGCTGAGATATATCTATTTTACTACATTGCTGTATTTTATTTTTACTTTACTATATATACATTTATATAATTATGCCTTTTTTGACATCAGTCTCTTGCTATTTCTGCGGCATATTCAGAATTTATTATACGATTTCTCTTTGTTATTATACTGTGAGCTACTGTGTGAAAATAATTTCCCTTGTGGATCAATAAAGTTTGTCTAAGTCAAAATTTAAGTCTATCACCTGCTCCATGTAACTCTAACGCCTGTCTGAACCTGCCCGCATGGATTGCCCAGACAGAGATGGGAAGAATACTTTGAAAATGTGTTTAATTGTTAGTTATTTAGTGGTTTAGTTATGTTTATGTATTAAATATAGGAAATGCACTTTAATCAACATGTTTAGTTCAGCGTGTAAATGTGACAGGGAGTCATACAAGCAAATTTTCATCCGTAGTCTTATTGGCAGTTTGATGGCAAGACTAAAAACAGGACATAAGCAAAATAACATTCAGTCTTCACACATGACACAAACACTAAGATGAGCGAATATTAACTGTAGTCACATTAGTACAATTAGAACATGCCAAAAATACACACAGCACTTAGATTAAATTTTGTTCCTGAGGCACAGTTCAATCAGAGTACAGTATTCTGATACTTGGAATATGTTTACACCAACTTGCAATACATTTTTGCTGAAAAAATACTTCATAGTGTTAGTAACTGCTTAATTTGCCACACTGTTGCTTATGTCTAATTATTTAAGAAAAATTGCACATGCACAGATTGCAAGAGTTGTTTTTTCCCCTCACTAATAACTTGAAGTACAAAGCTAAAATGACATGATTAAGTACCGCCATGTATTCCTTTTAATTTAAGAACATAACTCTGAATACCATCACATGAAAGTAATCTGTAAAATGTAATCAGAATACATTTACTCAAAATAAGTATTCAGAAGTATTCCCATTGCTGTACGCAGGCAGTTTGTTGGAACAGTAAAAAGTGTCTTGAGAAGCAGTTAGAGTTTATTCTTGTCTGTCATTTTCTGTGTACACTTTGTGACGAAACTTGTGCAGTATTATCCTGTGCTTTTTCTATATGTTTGAACTTGACATAGATGATGGCAGCGGTGAAGTGTTGTCCATACCAGCAAATAAGAAAACAATTTTTTCTTATAGGTGAACTACACTGAGGTGCTCCAGGCTTTGATAAGAGCAGAGCGCAAACATTCAGTGTCAAAACCAGCGGTCTGGACTTCACTGTAGCCTGGAAATCATTTGGCATGACGACCATCACCGGGAAAAAGGAGCGAAAAAAGACCATGTTTTTAGTGAATTTTGTAATGGTTCATTATGAAATTAAACTTCTCAAAATGGAGATTATTCTAACACAGGCGTTTAACAATTCAATCAGATCCTCACAAAAATCAGATTCTGGCTGGTTGGATTTTTTATATTAAAATAAATGTTATAACCTTATAAGAAGGAATATTGTTCTAAAGCCTTAACCCAACAACACTCAAATCAAACATTTCATGTTGTGTTTTCTTCTAAAATGTCCCGTTGCTCATTATTTAAAAATATATATTTAAGCAGTCAAAAAGATGCAAATTTCAAACATTCAAAATAAGCTGTAAATGTAAAGTTGTTAGATGACTATTTCCCCTAATGCAGAATATTTACTGATAAGAACTGATTAATACAGCTTCCACGACTGTATTTCTGGTTTTTCCTACTGAGCGTGCAGCGTGAAAGGCAGGCCAGAAGAAGGGCCCATTGACTTGGAGTCAAAGCCTGGTGGGAGGAGCTGTGAAGTCTAAAGTTAGGCCCCAGAGGGTGCCACAGGTGGCCGGCTACAGCGTGTTCTCAGACGTGCTCGTTTCACTGCTCTGATCACTGCCTCATGAATCATCACAATGTCCATTCACTTTCACAAAATGCAAAAGATGTGAAGTTTCCAGAAAATGTTTATTTTGCTCATAAATTTTCATAAAAATAACAACATCAATATTAATTTCAAGAATTGTAGAAAGTATATGTACAAAATCTTACTTTAACAGTTAATATAACTTAAGGCGATTTGAATTACTTTTTGCAGTACCCTGTTGGTGACAGTTTCACCAAAGTCTCTGATGTTTTTTGCTCATGAAACATGTGTAGAGCGTCCACTCTTCATAACACAGACAGTCCACACCTCGCAGCAATGTGTGCTACCTCATTACTCCAAAGCAATGTTTGCGGTGGGCTAGTACCTCTAGCTCTGTACAAACCTCTGTACAATCTGTTCAAATGGAGAACATACGGGTCCATTTCACAAGTCCATCAGCAGTCCCATGTACTATTATCAAACCAACCAATGGAATGAAGTGCCACATGTTTCTGATATGAAATCATTACATTTAAAATATTGTCTTATACAATAGCCCTCAAAACCAAGACATTATTAATGACTTAGAATACATTTCACCATAAAAATGATGATCAAATGTGATCCATGTAAAATATACAGTCAGTTATAAAAATACAAAGCAGTACAGTAATACAAATATATTTATTTCCCATTTATGATATATCTCTCACAATCGTAATAAACCAAACAGTTGTAATACAACACAAAGAACAGTGACTAAACACTGACAACCAAATGATAAGAAGTAAAACACTAAATATGGTCAAAGGGTCAGCTTTAGTCAAAGCCATAAATATAGTGTACATTCATGTCAAACGCCTCCACTTACAGTGAAGGGGAAACTTGACAGTGGCTGATATTCCGCTTAAAGGAAAAACACTAACAAAAACATGCAGTTTTAGAGACATTGTCCAAACCATTGCTCTATGAATGCTAGAAGCAGAAAATAGGAATCTTAAATGAGATAGTACTAAGTGTAAGTGCAAACATCCAGCCCGGAGGAGCAGGTTGGAGCTGTCCCCATGGAGTGGTGCTGAACAGCAGTCATGCATCGCCGCAGCAAAGAGCTCTGCCTCGCGGACGCTCACAGCAGCTTTGCCGGTCACTTTCCCGCTCCTATAGCACAGGCCCGCTCCGCTGCTTTAACCCCAGGGTCAGTGAGCGACTTCAGGCCCGTCCAACCTACAGTCAGCGGCCGTATCTTCCAAGACGGAAAGATGCTCGTCAAGTGCGTTTGAAGCGAGGCGCTCATATGCCTTCGGGAAGAGCGAAGGGCCACGCACCAGTCGAAACCTGTGGCTTTATTTCCATTTTTTCTTTTTGTTTGAGGTGGACGCGTCCGTGCCGTTTCCTCTCGTCACTGCGCGCAAAGCGTTTGCCGCAGACGTCGCAGGAGAAAGGCTTCTCCCCGGTGTGAGTCCTGGTGTGGGTTGTGAGGTGGTCACTTCGGCTGAAGCTGCGCAGGCAGATGCGGCACTGGAATGGCTTGTGTCCCGTGTGGATGCGGATATGGCGGTTAAGCTCGTCCGAGCGCGAAAAGCGCCGGTCACAACTCTCCATCGGGCACGTGAAGGGTTTCTCTTTGGCAGGGCCGTGGGATGTGGAGGGGGCCTTTCTCGCGCGCGGGGTCTTGGTAGTGCGTGAGTTGTAACTTTGGGCAAAAGAATCTGGCAACAGGGAAGAGTATAGAATAGAGTCAATGGTAGAGGGCAGCGTTGGCGGTGAGTAAAGGGGTTCTGATGGGGGTTGGCTGGAGGACAGGCCCATAGGCGGCAGGTAGCTGTTGTACAGCGGGCTCGAGTAGCTGGAGCAAGTGTCATTGAAACACGGCTCCTGCTTAATTCCTCCCTCCACTTTGAACTCCATGTCCGGGTTCGGGCACATGGAGGGGAACGTGTCCAAAAGTTCCTTGACGTCTACGTGCTGCTCGGGCGGGAAGTCACTGGACATGGGGAAGGTTTCGGTCTGGAATGTGCTCTCGAGACAGTCGGATTTACTGCTGAACGCGCCCCATTCATAACAGCTGCTCTCGAACTCGTTTTTCACCACCACGGGGAAGGACGCGGCCTCGGACTTTGGCTCTGACTTCTTTTCTTCTGTATAACTGGGGCACGTCTGCTCTTGCGTGTACGTGGAGGGAGAACAGGTGAAAATGTGTCTCTTGGCGCTCAGATCCCCAAATGTGGCGCTGCTGGTTTCCACGGAGCTGCCGGTGGTTTGCTGCATGTCTGTCAGGGGCATGGTGGAGATGCCCACGATCTCTGTGATCATGTTGAGCAAGGTCTCGGTGCTGCACGGCGCCCCCTGAGATGCCTCCACATAGAAACTACCAGAGTAGGCGAGCGAGGAGGGGGGGTAGCTCTCTTTGGGGCACTCGCACGGGTTGAAGGCAAACTCTGAGTTGGAAGCTTCAGTTTTAAGAGTGGCTGGGGCTCCTTCTGTTGAAGATAAAACAATAGAAAAAAAACTTTGTCATCACGACTGTTTTGTATTTTAAGGTCTTCAGTGTTTCTAGCAGGGGAAACACCACCTCAAACGTTTTAACATATTGTCCCTGCAATTGTAATTTGCATAACCAGATTTGGGATCATTATGAGCGCATTTCAACGTTCGACTTCAATATTATGTGCAAAATACCTATACACTCTTCAGAAACCAGCGCAGATATCGCCAAAAGCGTTACATAAACACTCGTGCGTAATTTGCACACTAAACTGCTTGGCAACACGTCTCAAAGTGCGCAGTAGTAGAAACCGCCACAAACGTATTCACTTCATCTTAATGTCACATCAAACCATTCCTAAAATCATGTTTAAATCCATTGGAGAGCTGCGTACTCACCGTGGCCAAACTGGGCAGGTACCCCTCGCTCTGCGTCGACGAACACCTCCTGCTTATCTTTGCGCGCGCTGCTCTCCATCCCCAAGGAAGAACTATTGTCAAACTGAGGGTAGAATGAATCTTTTGCGTTCAAATCCATATTATTCAACATAGTGCTGCACTTAGAAGAAGTCCGTTTCTCCAC
The DNA here is from genome assembly GCF_026225935.1 of Boleophthalmus pectinirostris. Taxonomy (NCBI): domain Eukaryota; kingdom Metazoa; phylum Chordata; class Actinopteri; order Gobiiformes; family Gobiidae; genus Boleophthalmus; species Boleophthalmus pectinirostris. The sequence continues at coordinate 30,979,959 of NW_026571190.1, forward strand.
AGAAATCGTACAAAGAGGTAGAAAGCGGAAGATGTGGCGCAAATGGCGAAGGCTAGTATTTATTTCAACTCCCTTTGATGGTATTTTTTAAACAAATGATCCAGAAGGTTGTAAAAAACGAGAGTGATGTTGGTATTCCTTTCGCTTGATGGCTCGCTCCTCTCCTCTGTAGGTAGGTTTTTGCTTGCAGTGGATTTCACATGAGCGACTTCCCTTTCCTCTCCTTATATACACTTTGGCAGCTCCCTCGGCCCTCCTCCCCATTCATCAGCTCCAGTGAGAGGATTCCCCGCTGCGTGTAAAACTTCATGCCCATATATGGACAGAGGATGTGACGAAGTACCCCCTATTCTCCTCCCTCTCCCCTCCTTTCCTCTACTGTCCTCCCGAAGCTGCCGGAGAGATGCGAGTCTGACGTTGCAACAAGTGGCGAGCGCTAAACACTACATTTGACCTTTATTTGGATGGATCAAAAATGTACTAATTATTATGTTATGAAATGATCAATTAGCACTTTCTTATTTTGGGTTCTGAGTCTAGACTAGTGTAGGAAAGTCATTACAACACGATGTCAAGTCAAATTGTATTTATTTGTAAAAGGATAGCACATGTTAAAGGTCTTATATTACACAAAATTGACTCTTTAAAGCTTTAAAATATTGTTACCTTATCAGCAAAACACAACTCCAGATATGTATTTGATGAGGAAACAATATTACAACATAGACCAGAAACTAACCTAATATGAACCCTTTCAGATTGTAGCCAGCGTAGTTAATTTCCATCTTCTTTCTCTGGGCAGACTGATGTTAAACAGAAAAAAGCAGCAACAATCACACAAAAGCAAACTGAACACACCAGCAAACTCACTTTACATACAAATAAAAGAGCAGTTCATGTGAAACTAGAAGTTATAAGTCAGCTCACCAGAAAAACATTGTACTGCCCCAAAATGGATGAGACACACAACGGATCATCTCAAGTAAAATTCCAGTTCAGGGTTGAGTAAATATGCACATTTTTTGAGAATTGTATTATTGCTTAATTATTTCATAGTGTGGCTGATTTTTATCTCGAAAAAAGTTGGTTTATTTGGAAAGTGTTTGATGAAAAGTGGCTCTGGAGTTTGGGTGAATGCTGTCAGTATTTTGTATATATAGTGATTTACTTTTTATAATAGCAATCCTTAATAATACATTTGATTGTGTGGTAAAAATGCATTAACTCCTGTCAAACTGAGAGTGTTGTGACAGTGTCTCACCACAGACGAGAACTGTACAGTACAATAAAGTGCATTTTCACACAGGCTCTTTTTCATTAAGGAAATGCTAATGCAGATGGGTACACAAGCTAATGGCGGTGCACGGCGCGCAGTGGAGCTCCAGACAGACGGGACACATTTAAAAGCCTAAGTGTCTGTCTTTTGTTGAGATGACAGCCATCAGAGTTTAAATCAAGGACGCTTCAAATGTTCTCCAGGTAATGTAAGAAATGCATATGAGAATCAAAGATTTCCTGTAGAGCCAAGTTATTACTTCAATCAAACTGCTGGTCCAGGTCACTGGCCTTTATGTGTCTCGTCTGTGTGTCCACCTTTACCTTTACTGCCTGAAAAGGAAATATGGAGTTCACTCAAAGACATCACATTCTGCTAAATACATTTCTGTCCATGTTATAAAGTAACCTTGCGCAGAAAGATGGATTCTAGCTATCTACATGAGTTCTCAAATAACTCAATTCATGTGCTACACGCCTCAACCTGTATGATCCAGGTTAGTATCAAAGGTGCTCTTCAAAATCCTTCTTAGTATTGTTTCATTTGAGTTTGAATAACTTGAATAACCCATTGCTTTCCTTGAGGATGAAAATGTTGTTTCAACACTGTAGATGAAGAAGTACTGCTGCAATGTCAGCTCTTGTCTTCATGTTGCTAAGAGATGGCAATTAATTAAATGTCCATTTCAATTAATGATAATATAATGTGTTGCACTTGTAATGCACTTTTCAGGCTTGTCAGAGCCTCTCAGAGCACTGCACTGTGTTCATCTATTCACTCCACACTCTATGGTCGTAAACTACTTCTGTAGCCACAGCTGCTATGGGGCAGATTACTGAAGCTAGGCTGTCATCTTGTCCCTCAACAGCTCCAATCATCACTGTTTACTCAAACACCACATCAGGTAAGATGGGTGAAGTGTCCTAATTAAAGACAAAGACAGAACTTGTCTGAACGTTTTAACCACTAAACCACTGTTGCCAGTTTTAGCATGTTCCATCCCCACACTTGAGGGCAACAGATACAGAGTCAAACTGAAATGTAATTTTACAGGGGTCTAAATGTATTTCAAGCCAAAAAGACATACTGTAATACAGAAGGCCTTTTCAAAATAAAAGACCTAAGTGAACCTGGTTGGACCCAGTATTTGGTGTCTTTTCGTGCTAGCAAATATGCAGTGAAACTGCCCTTACCTTTAAAATACCCTGTCTGGAAAAGGTTTTGTTCTACTTGTCTTTTAAACTTCTGGTATACGATTTATTTATCGACATGGACCACTGGAGTGAACTGAAAAATGTAGAGTCTGACATGTAGCAGTGCAGCTAATAACTTGGCTTCTATCTCTATTAGGCCTGTGTCTGGCTCTGCGCTTTCAGAGTCACTCTCAACACCTTTCCTTGGTCCGATTTGATTCACTTTTTTCCCTTACAAATCTGCCACCTCTCCTGTGTCCGCTCTGCTCCGCCGGGGAGAATAACTGCAGAGCTCCCCGTCTGAACCAACCCTTGGCCTTTAAAAGCATTGAAGGGAGTCGATATCACCCCTGAGGTGTTCACTGGTTGAACCCAACTGTTCACATGACATTTCAACCCCTAAAGCCTTTTTTTTCTTCTTCTTGGTTCAGGCCGATCTGTTGCCGGGTGAACTCTGTGGTCACACTTCCTATTACAAAAAGTCGATACTCTTTCATAAGGAATGCAGCACTGACGCAGACCTCTGGCATTCGGCTGTAGGTTCAGGACCACGGATAGCTCCCTGGTTGCATTCACAGTATAATCACACATGAACACAGCCAGGCCAGGTTTTTCATTATTTTTTTTCCCCCCGAATGCTGTTTCTGTTAGTACATGTTTTATTTTTTTCTTTAAATCAATTCTATCACACCCAAGACTCAAAGCAGTAGTTAGCAGCACCGTCATCTTTCAGGATTGCAATCACTTAAGATGGGTTTGCGTTACTCATTTGCAAACGCGTTGAAAATACAATCAGGCGGATGTTTTGAAAAAGCCCCTGGCACTGCAATAAAACAGGTTAGAGGATGAAAACAATATTGCCTTAAAGCAGAGCCATAAAAATAATGCATGTGTTGGCCTGTGTAGCATTATGTTGTGCTAATCTATGTGCTTATAAGTCTTTGTCAAGGTTTATATAATTCGCATTTCTTGTTTTCCCTCATGTTCCCATTTATACTTGAGTCCCTTGTTTTATATAAACCATGTGTAGATGTATTGATTGTCTGTTTACGATGACTCTATTTCTTCCGGTGAAGGATAATGTTTTGTTCATTGGGTTGCAAGGTAAATTGGTAACATTACATAATAACTACACCTTAATTGGCCTTTTGAAAGCTTTTAGTTATGTTATAGATGTTTCCCCTCACCATTTACTCACCCAAAGTTGTGTTTAGAGTGATTTATGCATGTCTGAGCAATCTTTAAATGCTTATTTTCATTTTCATAATGCTGATCAGCCCCTGTTTTCACCGCTATAGGTAAACGTCCAATGCTCTGTACTTACTTTGTTCTCCAAATTTAATTCTCTTAATCTGTAATACACATAGGATTCGGCAGCATCGCAAAGTCATTTTGGTGCATATGAAAAAAATAAATAAAAAATCCACTAGTGTGATCATCAGCTGTCATCAGGGTTGCCAAAACTTTGTTGTGATGACGTTAGCAGCGATGTCAGCTCCCCTTGGGTACCACAGTTTTCTAACAATTTCTGCGATTTCAAATGTGAAAAAATGATCCACAGCAGTCACTGATTATAACTATGTAGCAGACACAAGCACAATAGGTGGTCTTTCACATTCTTTAATATTTGTTCATTATGATTTAACTCTTTCATTCTTTCTTTAGCTGTAAATAGTGCTGTAATTATTCATGAAAGGTCAGTGGTGGGCAAATGATTTTAAATGCAGCACTTTGATATCAATGCAAGATCACAATAGTAGTTATGTCAGCGACACTTACTGTATCTAGTGGATCTTATTTATTTCTGACGTGATGCTTATGGCTTAGGTCTCCGCACACATGCATGCAACATTCCGTCCTTGTTGAGTCATTGTGACTTGTTTGGATTTGGTGGGGTTGTTCGATTTGTTGGAAGTTGTTTTAGATTGTTTAGGAGTTGCTGGGTTGATGGGGGCTGTTGGGTGTCGTCGGGTTGTTCGATTGTTAGAAGTTGTTTTAGAATGTTTGGGGGTTGTTAGGGATTGTTGGGGGTTGTTAGGAGTTGTTGGGATTTGTTGGGGTTGATCGATTGTTGGAAGTTGTTTTAGATTGTTCAGGAGTTGTTGGGAGTTTTGGGGGTTGTTGGGTTATAGGCTTGTTGGGGGTTGTTGAGAGTTGTTGGGTTGTTGGGGTTGTTGGATTGTTAGAAGTTGTTTTAGAATGTTTGGGAGTTGTTAGGGATTGTTGGCGGTTGTTGAGATTTGTTGGGGGTTGTTTGGCATTATAGACTTGTTTGGGGTTGTTGGAAGTTGCTGGGTTCTTAGAAGTTGTTTTAGAATGTTTGGGAGTTGTTAGGGGTTGTTGGGGGTTGTTTGGGGTTATAGGGTTGTTTGGGGTTGTAGGGTTGTTAGGGGTTGTTGAGAGTTGTTCAATTGTTCAAAGTTGTTTTAGAATGTTTGGGAGATGTTGGGCTGTTGGGAGTTGTTTGGGGTTATTGGGTTATAGGGTTGTTTGGGGTTGTTGGGAGATGTTGGGTAGCTGAGTTTCATAGGGTTCTTGGGAGTTGTTGAGATTTGATGGGGTTGTTGGGCCATGTTAGGTTATTGTGGGTTATAGAGTTGTTGCGGGTTGTTGGATTATAGGGTTTGTTGGGGTTGTTTGATTGTTGGGGGTTGTTAAGGGGTTGTTGGAGGTTGTTGGGAGTTGTTGGGGTTTCTTGGGATTGATTGTTAGACGTTGTTTTAGATTATTTAGGAGTTGTTGGGTTGTTGGAGGTTGTTGGGTTATAGGGTTGTTGGGGGTTATTGGGGTTGCTCGATTGTTAGAAGTTGTTTTAGAATGTTTGGGAGTTGTTAGGGATTGTTAGGGGTTGTTGGGAGTTGTTGGGTTGTTGGGGGTTGTTTGGGGTTGTTTGGAGATGTTGGGTTGTTGGGAGTTATAGTGTTGTTGGCAGTGTTGGGGAGTAACAGATTACATGTACCGCCGTTACGTAATCAGAGTACAAATTATGAGTAACTGTATTCCGTTACAGTTACTGTTTCAATGAGTGGTAATTGGATTACAGTTACTTTGCTGAAATAAGTGGATTACAAGGCGGTATTTTCCTGTTTTCACATTTTGTGCTACATCCCATTTATTTATTTTTTTATTTCGGTAATTTCACTCATTGCCTGAAGCCCAAACAGAACGCGACAGTAAGAGCGATGGAAACGTCATGTTAAAGTTGGCGATGTCGGTCACACAGTGGAAGCAGCAGGGCATTGGTAAAAACGCATTTGTGTCTTGGAAATTCTTCTCCTGATGTGAGATATATATATATATATATATATATATATATATATATATATATATATATATATATATATATATATATATATATATATAATATATATATATATATATATATATAAAATCGCCTACAACTTAAATGTGAAACCGGAGCTAATGGCACTGGTGAAAACAACCTGCATAGACTCACAATATCTGCACTACTGTCCTATAATGACCTGCGACATGAGGGGACACACACACAAACACAAACACACAAACACATACAAACAAACACAAACACACACACACACCTTCATCATCGTCATCAACCTGAGAACCCGCGGACCACGTCTCCTTCCGTAGTTACAGCGCGGACACCGCCGTCTCGTGCGCCGCGTGTGGACCGTGTTTTCTCGCATAAACCGCGCTTCCTCCTGTGCGCCTCTAAACCAGAACTAACACCAGGACTAAACCAGGACTAATACAGGACTAAACCAGGACTAAAGCAGGACTGAACCAGGTTTAAACTAGGACTAAACCACGACTAAACCAGAACTAAAGACCAGGTCTAGACCAGGTCTAAAAATCAGGACTAAACCAGGACTAAACCAGGACTAAACCAGGTCTAAACAACATGACACCTAACAGTAGGTTGACATAATTTAAGGTGATCTCATATAAAAAATAATTTCTCTATCAATAATATTTTTTAATCTGGTGAAGGAAAGGCTTATCTTGTTACTGTCTTTTAACAGACAAAACCTCTTATTTTAAGATATCCTGGTCTTTGTTTCTCTACAGCAAACAGTTGCTTATTCATGGAGACTTGGGCTCAGACAATTTGAAGACAACAAACAAGAATTTTGAGAATGTGGTTGCTACATTCATGTCGTTTAAAAAAACATGACAATATCAAGTAATCCAAAGTAATCAGATTACGTTACTCACTTTAAGTAATTTAATGGATTACGTTACAAATTACATTTTGGGGTGTGTAATCTGTAATCTGTAGGGGATTACATTTTAAAAGTAACCTTCCCAACACTGGTTGTTGGGTTGTTGAGTTGTTGGGGGTCATAGGATTCTTGGGAGTTGTTGGGATTTGATGGGAGTTGTTGGGTTGTTGGGTTTTGGGGTTGTTGGGGCTTGTTGGGTTATTGGGGGTTATAAGGTTGTTGGGGGTTGTTGGGGATTGTTGGGACTTGTTGGAGGTTGTTGGATTATAGGGTTACTGGGGGTTCTTGGATTATAGGATTGTTGGATTATAGGGATTGTTGGGGTTGTTTAATTGTTGGGGGTTGTTTGGGGGTTGCTGGGAATTGTTGGGTTGTTGGGGATTGTTGGGGTTTGTTGGGGTTGTTTTAGATTGTTTGGGGATTGTTAGGGATTTTTGGGAGTTTGTTGGGGTTGTTCGATTTTGGGGGGGCTGTTTGGGAGCTGCTGGGGGTTGTTGGGAGTTGCTGGGTTGTTGGGAGTTGTTCGGTTATAGGGTTGTTGGGGTTGTTTTATTGTTGGAAGTTATTTTGGATTGTTTGGGGGTTGTTAGGGATTGTTCGATTGTAGGAAGTTGTTTTAGATTGTTTGGGGGTTTTTAGGGATTGTTGGGGGCTGTTTGGAGGATGCTGGGGGTTGTTGAGTTTTGGTGGTTGTTGGGGTTGTTCTATTGTTGGAAGTTGTTTTAGATTGTTTTAGGGGTTTGTTAGGGATGGTTGGGGGTTTGTAGGGGTTGTTCGATTGTTAGAGGTTGTTTGAAGAATGCTGGGGGATTGTTGGGTTGTTGGGGGATGTTGGGGTTGTTTTATTGTTGGAAGTTATTTTAGATTGTTTGGGGGTTGTTAGGGATTGTTGGGGGTTTGTTGGGGTTGTTCGATTGTAGGAAGTTGTTTTAGATTGTTTGGGGATTGTTAGGGATTTTTGGGGGTTTGTTGGGGTTGTTCGATTTTTGGGGGGCTGTTTGGGAGCTGCTGGGGGTTGTTGGGGGCTGTTGGGAGTTGCTGGGTTGTTGGGGGTTGTTCGGTTATAGGGTTGTTGGGGTTGTTTTATTGTTGGAAGTTATTTTTGGATTGTTTGGGGGTTGTTAGGGATTGTTCGGGGTGTTGTTGGGGTTGTTCGATTGTAGGAAGATTGGGGGTTTTAGGGATTGTTTTGGGGTTGTTGTTGGGGATTGTTGGGGTTTGTTTTAGGGGTTGTTCAATTGTTGGGGGTTGTTTGGGGGGTGCTGGGGGGTTGTTGGGTTGTTGGTGGTTATTGATTAGTTGGGTGTTATAGGGTTGTTGGGAGTTAGCTAGATAGAGTACTTTATTGATCACGAGAAATTCAGGTGTCCATGTAGTTCAAATTTACACATTTCAGCAAACATTAAAACAATTAAAAGATTAATAAAGGGCAATAAACAGTCATTAAACGTTTGACTGGGCGTTGTTGTTGGGTTATAGGGATGTAGTTTTGTTGGAGGTTCGGAGTCTTCATTAAATTATGTATTGTTGGGGGTTATAGGATTGTTGGGGTTTACAGTTAAATGATCAATTATCAAATGATTAGTCCTACAGTTTTGAACAAGAAGTGAATGGACCTTTAGAACAATATTGCAGTTTACAATGAATAGATATAAAATTGGGATCTGTATATGTAATATTATAATACTAAATACCAGAAAAAATCTTGTGTATTAAAAGTGCCTTTCACCTTTCACACACAAACCAAAAACGTTCTATCTTAAATTCTTAAATTAAATATAGCATGGTGACAGAACATATTTGACATAGACTTTGAGTGAAGGTATGAGTCTTTTTTTTTTTTTTTTTTAACTTCAATTACCTTTTATTGAAACCCAAAACGCTGCTCTAACTATATGACATTTCACTGTGATGTGTTACAGACAGACGAACAAGAAGCCTGTGATTATTGGACATTTTCAACATTCTCCTTTCTCTCGAAACTACTCCAGTCTGATGTTGTCTTCTATTGTACGCACTCCTGGAGAAACGTATCAAAGAGATGTTGCGTGATGGCTGCCCTGTCATCTTTTTAAAGCCTCTGTGATAATAGTCTATAAGCTCTTTCAGCATCGCGGTGACATTCTCCGGAACAAATCGCTTTCACCTCAAATGTGCTCGCTAATTCCAGGCCTCGCGCATGTTTGGCGTTCAGGAGCTGCCTTCAAGTAAATCCCAGAGTCTATTAAAACCAATCTGATCACACAAGAGTTCAGATCACAGGATGCTGTAATGACAACTGCGGCGTGGCTAACCTCTCCTCCAGCAAATGCCAAAGCCCAGCTAATGGGTTTATGTAATATTAGCACTTACCAGCTTTACAGCGCGGAGTGGACTATATACATGACGGGAGATAAGTGGGTTTAAGTTTTTCTCTTATTGTGGGAATGATATTGAACTTTATAGAAGGGACTCCAGTTAGAATACAGACTTGAAATGAAGAAAGATGAAAAGGAAATGATTTAATGCGCAGATGTGTTAGTATGAAGGTCATATGCCATTGACTTCAGATAAAGCCTATTTTAGAGGTAAGGACGCAGTATATTTAAGCAGCTACAGTTACTGCTAAGAAAAAAAGACTTGCATTGAAAAAGGACATAAAACGACTTTACTAATCCAATGGAGAGGTTAATGATAGAATTATGGAGAAACGCAGTAAGGAATATTTCAGGCTTCTCAAATTTAGTATTAATTTTGATTACAGGTAATTCAAGGAAATACTTACAAACATCAAAATAGCAGCTAATTTGCAGTTAAATATAAGCATTAAGCAGTTAAAGGTCCTATATTACACAAAAAGGATTCTTGTGAGGTTTAAGCCATGTTATAAAGCTGTTCCCTCATCAAAAAAAAAATACCTGGAGTTGTGTTTTGTTTCATTCACACAGGTTTAACACACAAATTCTGCATATTTTGAGTTAAAACACTCTGTTCCACCCTGTGATGCCATATGGTAAAGCAGTCCACTGTGCTTTTAAACTCCACACACCTTCACGAGAGAGAGAGTTATCATTTATTAGTCTGTCTACATTTCCAAAGCTCAAAATGCTCTGTTCCGCCTTGTGATTTCATGAAGTGGTAGTTTTCAAGTTAACAGCTACCTTTTATGTTTTGTTCAGTAGAGGTTAGCAATTCCAGGCTGAAATCATCCATAAGATTATAATGAAAAAAACAGAGGGGCACTTCCATTTTTACATGACATCACAAGGTGAAACAGAGTGTGTGTTTTTTTTTTTTCCATTTGAGAGACCAACACAGCCTAAATATGCAGGGTCTGTGTGTTAAACATGTGTGAATGAAACAAAACACAACTCTAGGGTATGCATTTTGATGAGGAAACAACATTATAACATAGATCAGACTGCATACACCTTCGGTTTGGAGTCTTCATTAAATTGTGTTTGGAGTTGTTGGGGCTTGTTGGGAGTTGTTGGGATACAGATAAATGAACAATTACCAAATGATCAGTCCTGCGGGTTTGAAGAAGTGAATGGACCTTTAGAAAAATATTGCCATTTACAGTGAACAGATATAAAATTGTGATCTGCATATGTAATATTATAATACTAAATACCAGAAAAAAGTCTTGTGCATTAAAAGCTCCTTTCACACACAAACCAAAAATGTTTGATCTTAAAATAAATATAGCATGGTGACAGAAAATATTTGACACAGACTTTTTGTGAAGATATGAGACCTTTTTTTTTTTTTTCAATTCTTCAATTACCTTTTATTGAAACCAAAAATGCTGCTCTAACTATAGTTATAGTTAATAACATTAATAAAGGGTTACTCACAAACGTGTGAATGAAACAAAACATAACTCCAGGTTTGTTTTTGATGATGCAACATTTTAACATGTCTTAAGTCAATTTTGCATAATATAGGACCTTTCGTTTTTCATACTACAGAGTGCTTTGGATCTCTACATCTCTTTGGTAACATTGGCAGGTCAATGGTATTTTGCTTTTTGAGTCTTTTGATGAGGTTTGAGTTAGACCCTGCAGAAGCCTGTGCGTGTGTAGCTCAGTGGTGCTGTGCCCTGGACTGGCTGTGGGAGTTCTGTTTGCAGCTGGGAGCCAAAACATTTGAGGAGGCAGGCAGGACAAATCTACATATTCTTCATTTCATTTGATTTGTGTATAGTGATATTAAAGCAGAAGCAACTAGTGCTAAAACTCTTCAAAAGACGGTTAAATATGGGAAAAACATTTTAATTAAAATCCAATATTACACAAAATGGACTCTTGTGAGCTTTATGACATGTTATAATGCTGTTACCTCATCAAAAACAGAGTTGCATTTGTGTTTTGTCTCATTCACAATGCTTTATATTAGTTTGTCTAGATCTTTAAAGCTTTTAGAGCTCTAAAGATTTTAGTGAAGATGTACGGAGATTAAAAACACAGCACTAGCCTCAATATGCAGGTTTATGTCTTAAATGTGTGAATGAAACAAAACACAACTCAAGGGATGTTTTTGATGAAAAATCAACATTAAAACAGAGATCTCAAAATACTGTAATATGGGCACTTTAAAGGCTCAGATTATTAAACAAAAACAGGGTAAATTGTAACCATAGATTTTTTTTACAGACTGTTGTCCACTGTCTATAAAGCTTGTTAAATGATCCCTAGAGACCAATGTACAATCTCACCTATTGACACATCTATTGACCCTCCAATGCATAGGATTACCCCCAATTAGGGCGGTTCACATTAGCTGCTGGAGTTTTACTGATTTCGTAACATCAGAAACAAAACTGATAAAAAAAAACACACACACACACAAAAACACAAAAAAATTGGCCTTTGGAAAGTTTTGTATTCACTAAAAATCTCAAAATAATGTGTAAATACAGAATTACTACAACTAAGCAGAGGACTTTAACCCCTGTTATTGACCATTAGAGATCAATATCTGATTTGTCCATTCACATATTTACTGGTGTTCTAAGGGATGAGTTTGCATTTCTAAGTTGGTTGTTTAAAGTCCCATATTAAGCTATTTTCTGATATATGTTATAATGTTGTTTTCTCATCAAAAACATACCTGGGGTTTGGTTTTGTTTCATTCACACATTTAACACAAAAAAATGTGCATATTTAGGCTTTAGAAAGTACTCCACTGTGTTTTTAAACTCCATACACCTTCACTGTAATCAATTGCTGGTGTCCACTGAGCTGAAGATAAAAGGCAGCTGTAAACTTGGAAACGACCACTAAATGACATCATGGCGTGGAACAGAGCATTTTGAGCTCTGGAGATATAAACAGACTAATAATAAAGGATTATTCAAACATGTGTAAATGAAACAAACACAACTCCGGGTATGTTTTAAATGAGGTAACACCATTATAACGTGGCTTAAAGCTCACAATAATGTATTTTGCCTAACATAGGACCTTTAAAAGCACAGTAGTTACAGTATAAGTATTTTTATAATGTTAATTGCACGTAAAGAAGCATGTAGACTTTGCTAGATTTCTAAATTACCCGTAAACAGTAACAATGGATGTGTTTTTAGAGCAACTTTTTATTTATGATTCAATACTATTTCATGTACAATAGATCTAAAAAATGCCTCAATGCCTTGGCAACCTGTCAACCAACTTTGCAGCCCACACACTTGAAGAGTAAATAACAGAAAAGGCTGAACTATACCAGGAACTGAGATGCAGAGACTGTTCCGCATTTTAAACCCAATCTCGACTCCAAAACCATAATGAGGTATGAAACTGAAAATATGACGAAAAGCTAGGTTGCACTACTGATTTAATTAAGTGCATGTAAACCTTTAGTTAAACAAATTTAAATTCTGCCTCCAGTGCTGTTATGGACTTTCAATTTCTTATGCAAAACAGCTTTTTTTTGTACAGAAATCCTACGAAAGCCCAAGACATAGGAGAGGGTTCCATCTGCCTCCCTCAAATCTGGTCCTGACATCCAAATCTCCCCCCAAGGCGTTGAGAAGAGGGAACATCTACAGTCTCAAACCAGCATACAATGGTCCCTGTAAGACACCGCAAAAAAACGGATTGGGGGAGCTATAGCAGCACAGAAAACCTCTGCCGGAAACACGACTTTCTATAAATACAAGATACTCGCTTCTCCTGCCAATTTTTTTCCTTGCAATTTTTTTCCCAACCTCTCTCTCTCTTTCTCTCTCTCCTTTCTGTCATGTTGAGCTCGCATAGTTAGAGTCATCATTCAAAGGCCGGGCAATTGACAGTAAACTAAGAAAAGTGAAAAATCGGCGGATGCGTGGTTGGATCTTTTGAAGCGAAGAGTAGATTCACTGTTCCTCTTCCTCTGTGAGTGGGAGTGGGTTAGGGAAGCCCGGTACTAGGCCCGCTCACTGTATATGGCTGCATTGCCTGTTATTGTGGTGATGATGGTGGTGTGGAGAAAGGTTTCCCGTGTGATCCAAAAATATACTTTCGCACTCGCCCACTTCGGTCCCCAGACGGCTTTTCGCTTGTACAGCGGAGAGGGAGGAGATGGGCTGGAGAAAAGAAGGGAAAAAACCTATAGCTTTTCATGATGGTGGAATGGCCCCAGACTCCTCCACACACAAACGTGGACTCACACACACACTCAAACACACACACCCCAACACACACATACACATATACACGTACACACACTCACATACACCATGGCTCCCTCCTTGTCCTCTTCTCTGCCGGAGCCGTGCTTAGAACAGTTCAGAAAATATTGGAAGAGAGCCAACTGCTACCTGTGGTTACCTAACTCTTTGTACTACACAGCATTACTATTTATTCCTGTAATTCAAGTTTCAAGATTTTACTGTCATTGTCAAAGAAAAACAACAAAATAGTGTTTAGCACAAAGGTGCCTTAAGTCCTTAAATGGCCAAAATGAATGAACAAGAGCCAAACCTGCACATAAAAAGTGATTAAACTGACTTTAAATGTTAGAAAATAGACATGACTGTCCTCTTTCCCATCTCCTGACAGACTCCTCCTTAGAGCATCAAACACTGCATAGTTTTGAGAATTGTTTGTAAAATAGTACATTGTCATGATGACTGCTTCAAGGTTTCCTAAAGTCCTAAAGATAGGGTTTACTCTGTGCATGAACCTGAGAAAAAATACTGTATATAAATTGTTATCCTCCAGCTATGGCGGCAGGAGCTCAGTGGGCGGCAGTAGCTCAGCTGGTGGAGCCCACTGATCCGAAGGTTGGCGGTTCAAATCCTGTTCTCGACAATAAAATATCTCTGGTAAAGCGGTCAGATCCACTGACCCACAGGTTGGCTGGTGTGATTCCAATTCCCACATATGAATGTTGTCGTTGTGTCCTTGGGCACTTGGGCAAGACACTTAACCCACCTCGCCCCCAGTCTCTGTGTACACTGGTGTATGAATGTGTGAGTCAGTGAGTGAGTGGTTCCTTGCTGTAAAGAGCTTTGTGTGCCTTGAAGGTGCTATAAAAAAAATGTGAACATTTACCATTTACTTTTGATCAAGATTGCTGGCTGCACCCATATGGACATAAATAAGGCTCTAGCTGTCGCTTTCCAAATAGCAAGTTCGAATGCGGGCTCTTCCGGCTCCTACTGACCCTGGCTCCCATAAACTTACATTGGAATATTGTCGTCCCTTTCACTGTAACTGCTGTTGTGAGCCTCTTCATTTTGGTCTTAAAATGTTTATCTGAGCGCTGAGGGAGGTGCTCAGGAGGCATCCGGAACCGATCCGGAGCCTGAGACACCTCAGCTAGCTCCTCTCAACGTGGAGGAGCAGCGGCTCTATTCCAAGCTCCTCCCATGTGACCGAGCTCCTCACCCTATCTCTAAGGGAGTGCCCACAATCCCATAAAAAAAAAAAAAAAAAAAGATCTTCATAGTATAGAGTCTGGCTCCAAATTTGCACCTATAACCTCTAACATCGCAAGCTTCATTTGAGTGGCGCTGAATGCTGCAGGTGACGTCACACTCACTTCACTTTTTTTTTACTCTTCTCTCTAATTTATGTCTCTCTTTTTTAATTTTAATCTTTATGATTATTTATGTTTCAATTAGTTTTTATTGTGATTTTAATGTATTTCTTATTCTGTAAAGGACTTTGAATTACTTTGTGTACGAATTGTGCTATACAATTACACTTGCCTTGCCTTATACAGTCTATGGGTGCACCTTATTCACCCAGGTTGACTGACTGCATTGGTTGAAAAATGGGTCAAATGCAAAAAGGGAACATTTTTTCCTGAACAATAAAGTCTGTAAAATATGAGCAAATACAAATTGTGGGGACAGAGTCTAAGTTCACTGGCTTCTGAATCTCTCAATTTCCGCAATCAGGTCATACACCCTGTGTCCACCCACTTTAAACTTCATCAATTAATCAGTTTGGATTTCCTGGCCTCCAAGCTAAGTCTGCACCGGCACAAAATGAAAAACAGAAAAACAATCAACATCACTTTGTGTAAATTGCTCCGTGTTTAAGATACATATTACATGATTGGGTGGATGGGTGTCAGCGAAAGAGCGAAAGGAGGGTTAAATTATGCACTATTTGTATTTATGAATTCAATGAGGCAATTACACTGTTGAGTCAAGATATTTTTCTGTAAAAACTATAGCTCATCAGGCTATAGTGTATGTTTTGAATAATTTAAGTTAAAGGTCCAATATTAACAAAATTTACTCTTTTGATCAGTGTGCCATGTTATAATGTTGTTTCCTCATCAACAACATACCTGGAAAATAACATAGTTGAGGAAATGACATTATAACATATTGTAAATCAGAACATAGTGTACCGGTAAAATAAGCCAAGAAAAAATAAAATAAAACAAGAGCACCCAGACATGAAGAGAACATGCAAACTACACACAGAAAGAAAGTCATTTCTTTTTATTATTATTATTATTATTATTATTATTATTATTATTATTATTATTATTATTATTAACATTTTATATAGTTATTTAGTAGTTTATTTATTAATAGTATTGTATTTAATAGTTTATTTTATTTATTTCATTCATAAAGCATAAAAAGACATCGACATTGTCACAACAGCAGACACAAGAAATGAATGAAAAGGAGCAGAAAGAAGAAAAAATCTTATGTTAACTCCTTTCACAGCGACACTTCGCTCCATAACCTTGGTTCTGAATCTGGGTTTTTTAAACATGTAGGTTCCTTTTAAATTGTAGTGGCTTGTTCTCATCTCAAACAGTCTTTGAATATTTACAGGTAATACATTGCACTTTGCTTTATACATGACTTTGAGGAGACTTAAGTCAACAATATCCTGCATTTTGAACCCTTTAAGTTGAACAAATATTGGGTTGGATGGCTCTCTACAGTGACTGTTGGTGATAATTCTTAAGGCCTTTTTTTGTAAAATAAATAAAGGTTGTAGGGAAGTTTTACATGTTGAACCCCAAATTTCCACACAGTACATCAGATATAGTACAATTATAGAGTTATACAAAGTTAATAATGCTGTACTATTTAGTGAGAACTTTGCTTTATGCAGAACGGCAATGGCTTTGGAAATTTTGCCTTTTGTGTAATTTATATGAGACCTCCAGTCTAGACCTTCATCAGTCATAACTCTAAAAATTTGGTTTAATTTACTCTTTGAATCTGTATCCCATTCTATTTCTAATGTTATGTTGTCTTTTTTCTTTTTTATCATTATATAAAATGAAATTTGTTTTTTTTAACATTCAGAATCAATCTATTTAAATCAAACCAATATTTTACTTTTCTTAGCTCTTTGTTAACTTTACTTGTAAAAGAAAAGAGGTCTCTTTTATGCCTTTTCCAGAGTAAAATAATGTTGTGTCATCAGCAAATAGAATTTTCCCAATCTCAGAAACTTTAACAAATTTTCAAAACAACAACAAGGATATAGACTACAACCCCATTTGGATCATGACACCAAATCACTAAGATTAATATGAACAATGAAGACACAATATTAACTCCATATTAATACCATATATTTTTAACATTAAACAAAAATTCACTCTAAAAAAAACTGAAATTTCCTTCTCTACTAACAAAAAAACATTTTAATTGTAAAGGAATATCTGATTCAAATCCTTGCAAATTAATATGTTATGTTGGCGAATCAATTCCAGCTCCCACAGATGAATGCTGTTGCGGTGCCATTGGGCAAGACACTTAACCCACCTCGCCCTCCAGTCTCTGCGTACACTGGTATGTGAACGTTTGAGTGGTTCTTTGATGTAAAGCTCTTAAAGGTGGAAAAGCGCTATCTAAAAATGTGACCATTAGTTTTCCGTGTATCAGTACCTTGACCTGCTGAACCTGCCTTAACCCGCTCTGACCTGTAACATGTAAAAATCAAGATATATTTTTAGACGCTATAGTACACTGTGAATATAGACTGTCTTTCAAAGCTACTATACCATGACATTATCTCATCAACAGCCACTCCACTAAAATATTTGATCACAACAGCGTGCTAATTGTGTGTACTTTTGACCAGCAGAAGTTAATAGGTCTACATATTCTAGTCTAGTGACTCATGGGCACCCACACACACGCTTCTATTTACTGCTCAATCTCTTTTAACAGTACCCTGAATGACAAGAGTTTTAATTATTACTAAGCACTGTTTTCATCTGTTCACGCAATGCATTCTCTACGTGGCATGCAAAAACACATTGAAACAAACATCTTACAACGGCACACATGTGAGGGGAAACAGATGAAGAATGTTAAGAGCTCGCGGATAACAAAAGTAACTATGGAAACGGCCCGGGCGCTAACATTGCTCTAGCTTTACCGTGGCTCTCTCCAGAAATAAAAACTGTTGAGCTTAGAGCGAATCAGGTAAAGACAAAAGATCCCGAGTGAGCCTATTTATAGTGGCACTTACATAACATAGATAGACCTGTGTGCAACAATGGCTGCACTGCATGATTTGGAGCAGAAAACACGGGTACAGTACAAGCATCTTGACAACACATTTTAGGGCACGATTGTGTGGATTATTATAATGTGTGTGTGTAGTTAAAGGTACAGTATGTAACTTTTTTTGGAAGGGAATCTGCCACTAGCTTGTCTCCATGGAGATATACTTGTGTCACCTGGAGTGTTCCCTATTTCGGCGGTACATTCAGCATTCATTCAATTACAAGTGTTTTTATAGCTTGTAAATACTTTGAAACATGCATTCTTACTGTGAGCGGGATCAACTCTCCACAGATCTGACTTGTAACTTGAGCTTGAATGGTGGGATCGGCTGCTTGTCTCCATGGAGATATACTTGCTCTGCCAGGAGTGTTCCACATTTTGGCTGTAAACATGCATTCATTCAATTACTGGCATTTTAAAACTGTGAAAATACCATGAAACATGTATTCTTATAGTGTAAGCAGGGTAGCCTTTCCAAAGATCTGACCTGTAAATGGTGGTGTCACTTACTTGTCTCCATGGAGATATACTTTCTCTGCCAGGAGTGTTCCACATTTCGGCTGTAAACATGCATTCATTCAATTATTGGTGTTTTTAAAGCTTGAAAATACCAATGAACCATGTAATCTTACTGTGAGATCACCTCTCCAGAGATCTGGCTTGTAACTTCAGCTTGAATGGTGGAGTCAGCTGCCTGAGTGTTCCCTATTTCGGCGGTACATTCAGCATTCATTCAATTACAAGTGCTTTTATAGCTTGTAAATACTTTGAAACATGCATTCTTACTGTGAGCGGGATCGACTCTCCACAGATCTGACTTGTAACTTGAGCTTGAATGGTGGGGTCGGCTGCCTGTCTCCATGGAGATATACTTGCTCTGTCGGGAGTGTTCCTCATTTTGGCTGTAAACATGCATTAATTCAATTAAAGCTGTTTTTATAGCTTGAAAATACCATGAAAAATGCATTCTTATGCTGTAAGCAGGGTAGCCTTTTTCGTAGATCTGACCTGTAAATGGTGGCGTCGCTTGCTTAACTCCATGGAGATATACTTGCCCTGCCAGGAGTGTTCAACATTTCGGCTGTAAACATGAATTCATTCAATTACAGGTGTTTTTATAGCTTGAAAATAACATGAAAAATGCATTCTTATACTCAACGAGGCCGCCTGTCCACAGATCTGGCATGTACACTTGCCTCCATGGAGATTGCCTAATGCCATACCGTGGAACATTCTAGGCATACCAATAAAATCTCCAGCGCGTCCAGCCTAAAAATTTGAAACAAAACATAATAATACAAACAGACATTGCCTCCCGAACACACAAGTACATCACAGACTTGACCATGGGACAAATGAACTCCTGACTTACAATGCAGCGCTATCATAAAATCATATTGAAGCATTAGTACAATTATCCCTTGACTGTTTTAATTAGATAGCTCTCCACTGTAAGTAAAATGACAGCCAAAGTGTATTTAAAAGGCCTCTTACCACTCATAAATGGCTGAATAATTAGCTCCCTCTAGCACAAAGTCCCAGTAATTACATTCAATACAACAGTGGAATAAGAGGGCATTTCCAAGTTTGGAATTGCTCTGTGATTAGATCTGTACAATTAAAATCCGGCAATAATTTGGTATTATAATGGGTCATTTTTAAGTATATTCAGTGTTTCTGTACCTTTGAGCACTCCTTATACGTTCTATAGGTGAGTAAGGAAACAAAGTAATGGTATTGATAGACGCATTAAGCTTTTTTTTCCTTTTATTTAGGTATAAAGTCCCATATTTAGATCATAATTTTGTATTTATTACGAGTCCACATGTTTTATAGGCAACTAAGTATTGCTGATTTTCAGATAAGGTCTTAATATTTTATACCTTATATTTTTTTATTAAATGAATATTGTTATGCAGCTTTTTGTTGCAATAAAGTTAGTGGGTCTGGTCACAGATAGAAATGATTAGGTACATTACATTTGTGAATTTACCTTTTGGATATTTCATGGCAAAGTACAATGTAATAGGGAGTACGACATCAACCCATTCTCGAATTTCGACCCACCAATACAGCGATGGCCGGGGACAGGTGGTAGGTAAACATGGACATTTCTTTTTAGCACCAAGGCGCAAACACAGTGGCCAGGCTGGCACCACCTAGTGCCTCTGCTCAGTTTCATTTCTCTCCAGCGACAAGGTCAGGAATCAGAACTAGACGGTTTGCAAAAACCCTGAAAGTGCAAGTTCAGGCACCAGCCAATCAGCGAAGAGCAATACATTCTGTGTTGGCAACAATTCCCAAGATCGAGGATTTAAAGCCGGAACAAAAAGAATGTTTGGTGAATTTGATCAAGGGGAAAGACGTTATTGCCCTTCTTCCTACAGGATTTGGGAAAAGCTTCATATACCAGTTAGTCCCATTAGCGGAGCATTACATACATCACAACCAAATAGCAGCAACTGGTTTAATAAAAAAAAGTACCCACCTACTGTCGAGGGAATAGATTCTAATGCTGCGAGGTCAGACAGTTTCTATGAAGTGAAACCGGCTAATGAATCAGGCTCCAAACACAGGACAATACAGAATTGACTCTTATCAAGTCAATGACGAGGGACAGTCTATGGACCAAATTCTGATATTTTACTTACACAGTGTCAGCACAGACTCTGCCCACTGTTTGACAAACTCTGTAAATTAAGTTAAATTAAAATACTGAAGCAGGGCTGTAACTCTTTAGGTGAAGCACTTCATATTATACTGTGTACATTTACAGATTCAAACCTGTAAAATCAAATTACCTGAGCATGTCTCGACCTTCAGCCTTCAAAAAGAGTAAAGTCTTGAGAAACTTGTTCATCTAATCTCTCAAACAGAACTGTATTCCTCCTTTGCTTGAGAGAGTTTAAAACCACATTAACCCTTCCAGACCAATGGTATCGTATACAACACCTGGGAAGATGTTTTATATAACCGTGCATAACTTTCCAACCATAAAAGATAAAACCTTACTTTTGTTTTTCCTTGAAAAGCTGAGACTGAGTCAAGATAGTTGACATGGCTCTGAGTGTCTGTGTACGTAACAACTAAAAAAGCCAATCTAAGTGCACTCATTTCTCAAATTACGCATCTTGGTCTGCATAATTGCACATCCCTTGCTATTTTTATTTGAAAGGTTTAGTTCACTCAAAATGTACAAATATAAATGTAATAAACACCATGGAAACGCAGGAAGTGATGTGGCTCTGTGCCCTCGACCTGACACCAGCTGTTTCCATGACTGGCACCAGGAAAGTTATCGGGCCATTGCACTTTTTTGTATGTTTTGAGGCAATAAGGATATTTTTAGTTTAGGTACCGACTTGATATTTTGCAATTTTGTAGCTAAGGCCCTAAATTAAGCATTTCTTATGTCTAAAAAGTTGTTTATACATTTTTGCTGCGTGTTTTGTATGATAGAATGTGAATTTTATTTTCTGTTTTCTTTTTTCATTTGTATTTCTGGTCCTATAGCTTTTATTACAGACATATGACACAACTACAGTGTGCAGATTGTAAAATAAGTTTGTACTGAAAAAAATAATGTATAACACTTCATTAGTGGGTAAAAGGGGGAGTTTTAATATCAGAATCCAGGAGAGGACAAATGTACTAAAATTTCCCCCATAGGTTTGGAAAGGGTTAATATAAACAATGTAGACAGAATATTTACACTACCATATTTCTAAACAATAAACCATTTCGGAGCAAAGTCTGATCTCAGTCTGAATGTGGAGAGTTGTGTCCTTGTCAAGTGGTAGAAATGTTTTTAATCGTGAAAGAGCATCTGATCCAATTGCTTGCAAATCAGTATGGTAATCACCGCATACAATGAAACAGTAATTTAGTGACAATAAGAAGAAAGCCGACTTAATCTAACAGCTCCAGAGCCCGTAGAGTTGGTTTGGGCGATTCTGGAGGATGTGAGTGAATGAGGCCTGACTCATATGTTTATTATGCAGTCACATTAGTTAGCTCTGATGCTGTTTTCCTATTATCCCGTCTCCCTGTGAAAAAAGGGTCTTGGGTGAGTGGGGCGAGTACTTTAGTGACAGAAATCTGCTCTCTTCAAAGGAATAAATGGATCAGAGGACATTGTTAACTGTACAGGAAGTGGCTCATCTATGTCAAAATTCATCTAAAAATCAAGTAAAAGCAGATTTACAGCTGAAATGTTGTATATTATCAGGTGGATTAATAGGACAAAATGCTCTGTTCCACCTTGTGATGTCATGAAGCAGTAGTTTTCAAGTTCACAGCTCCTCTTAGCTTTTGTTCAGAAGAGATGGGCAGTTCCAGGGCTGAAATTTGGTTATTATGGAAATTTAACAGGGCAAAAATACAGTATATGCCAGACTTCCAAAGGTCGAGGTAGTAAAAATAGTAAAAATAGGATTACTGACACTGGATTTTTTCTTCTATGTGGAAAAATGCATCAATACTTAAAGGGCATATATTACACTATTTTATATCTATGTTATAAAGTTGTTTCCTAATCACAAACATACCCAGAGTTGTGTTTTGTTTCACACGTTTAACACACAAACCCTGCATATTTAGGCTGAGTTCTTCTCTCAAACGGAAAACACTCTGTTCCACCTTGTGATGTGGTAAAACAAGAAGTGCTTCACTGTGGTTTTAAACTCCATATACTTTCACAAGCAGTATTTGGATAATTTCAGCCTTGCAACCGCCAGTCTCTGCTGAACTAAAGGTAAAAGGAGCTGTTAACTTGGAAATTGCCACTACATGACATCTCAAGGTAGAACAGAGTATTTTGAGCTTCAGAGATGTAGACAGACTAATCATAAAAGGTCACTGAAACATGTGAACAGAACAAAACACAATTTCAGGTGTGAGTGAAAAGCTCACAAGAATCCATTTTGTGTAATATAGCACCGTAAAATAAATATATATTAATTACATCTTCTCAAGGAACTAACTATTATTTTAGTAACTGAAACTAGTCAGTGATTATTTTCTATTAGTTGAATAGTCAAACAATAATTTCTATTAAACACAAAGATTTTTAAATACGTTTTGAACTAAATAAAGTCTGAAATATCTTGTGAATATTTACAAATAAAAGTGTATTTTTCTGTTTGTCCAGTTAACTCATCACAGTTACTCTGATGAATTGTTCCAGGCTTCAGACACACTCCATTATCAAACGGAGACTGGGCAAATGAAGGTTTTTTTTCAGTTGTACTGCAGCTCTGCAAACTGACGACAACTATTTTTAGCCTCTTCAATGCACTGAGCTTTCTACTATACAACTGCACATTTAGCCCATTGAAAGGACTCATAAAAGTCCAGGTTGGAACCCAACAGAGACACAGACAAACTAACAGCCAGGTGCAACGTTTTATATCAAGTATTTAGAAAACCTGCCCTGTGTGGTTCTGAGTGAATATATGTCAGCTAATGTCAGGGAGTAAAAGGGACCATCAGTGTACTCTCATCATATCTTTTGATGTTTAATAATTAAACACCAGGCCAGCGCGACTGTGCACCATGGAAACCATGCAAAAAGGATGTAAGTTGCCACTGATTGACGTCAGCTCGAGTCCTCCAAATGTGCCATCAGACAAAAGAGAGAGGAGCTGCTGTACTTAAGGTCACTGTGTTTTGAAGTTCCTGTCTGTGGAAATGACAGAGGTACTCTCTCAGTCTGTGGTCTGGACAAGGAACAAGCTATTCACTGGCTACTGAAAGGACCCATTGTGTACTGTGCTATTTACACATGTTTAAACATGTAGACACAATGTAAACATGTATTCATATTATATCACAGTTATGGACAGGCTCTAAATGTGGTGTGAAAGTAGACCTTTCCTTATTTAGACGTGACCCACTGCCAACACAGAGACATAAACATTTAATTTAAAGAATTTATTGTTTTTAACAAAACAATACCACACTCTTGAGTGCAGACCACAGGCTCAAGTACCAAATACTGCATTTTTCAGTAGCAGTGACCAGTTGCAGCTGAAAGACCATGATCTAAAAGGTCTTTATAAATTAAATACAAAATGATCAAGAAAGCAAGTTCAATACTCCAAACATGGCACAATAAAAGACAGAGGCTCTTATCTGTCAAGTACTAACACAGGGTTGTTCTTTTACAAATTATCTGTTTTTATTCTAGAAAAAAGCTGCTGTAAACTGTGAAAATGTATCTTTTATGTGTCAATATGCTGCAGTTTTTATGGTGCTTTGATACCTTTATAAAACCATATTCAGTTCTTAAACCTTGAATCTTTTGTTACAAACAAATGCAGATGAATGAATGTCCCGCAATAGATAAATCTCGCTCAGTAATGCTCTCCCATTATTAACACCGTGAGCGCTGACCAGCCCGTAAATGGGTGGCTTCCTTGGCCTCTGCCTGTGCTGTCATTGTACTGCTCCCAGATATACCCTGTTTCAACATACTGTTTAAAAACATTATTAACAATGTTAGTCCTGAGTTCTTTATAGAGAGCAGCTGCCTTCTCTTGGTACGGCCCCTGTGTGTTGCTGTAGTGATGGAGGGCTCTCACTGCCAAATAGTTGATGTTAATCCATATGGCCCCTCTCCAGTAGGGGGCGTCGTGCTCCGTGTTTCTCATCATGTACAGAGGGTCAGCTTTGGACAGGGAGCGCAGACCATAGGGAGTCCAAAGCTTATTGGGGTCCCTCATGTCTTGGAAGATCTGCTCCAGTTTGGGTGAGTCAGGCTGGAGGATGTGCAGGAGGAAGGGGAACAGGCTCACATACCCCAGAGCATTAACAAACTGGAGTTTTGGGGCTTTTCTCACGTATCTCACAAGTCTAGCTACAGGGAACTGATGCCGTGGCTGTCCGGGAGGCACATACACTTTCTCCTGCTGTAGTGAGACTGCCTGTGTGTGGTTGCCATAGTCACTGTACGCTCTCAACTGTTCTGACCAATGCAATTCATCCAGCAGGTTGTTATCACTGAGAATGTTGTGAGTGAGTTCATATTCTTCATGAGGCTCACCCAAAAGACGAGCTACACTGGCCATGATTCCCGAAGACATCGCCATCCAGCAGTGCAAATCCACGTGGCGTTCATCCGCAGAAGGGTGAGATGCGCGGGGGTAATCGTCTAACCCTGACGTGAGAGTTTTAGGATTGAGGAACAGATTCGTGTCTTTGTCGCGGCCTCTCCAACGGTACGAGTTTGCCTTGGGGCCTGTCTGAGTGGTGTTGTACCAGTCAAACCAAGTCTTCAATTTGGGGAAAAGACGCTGAAGAAATGTTAGCGTTTTCTCATCTGGACTTGAAGATAACTGTCCAATGAGATCTTGAAGAGTTAAAAACAAAGTTGGAGGATTGGCGTTTTCGTTGCGTTGAACTATGAACTCCCCGGGGACTTTGCTGCGTGCCTCATCGCCCAGAATCTGCTCACGAGGAATCCAGCCTTCAATGTTAATGAGGTCTATCCAGTGTGCGATGGCCTCTCTCGTAACCTGTGGGTCCCATTTACTCAGGAGGAGTTGGTGGAACCCCTCATCCCAGAGAAACCCACGAGGAAAGAAGGAGCGGGAGGGCACGGCGGTGTAGAGGGCACCTTCAGGGTACAAGAGCGGGTATTCGTTGTACACAGACTGCACTACTGATTGTCCATAGAAGTAGCCCATTCCACCTAACATGTTGCTGAGCGCAGCTTGGGCGAATTTAATATTTGCTTGATTAAACCCTTTGCTTTCAAGACCAAAAGTATTTTCAAATTTTGTGTTAAACTCTGCCTTTCGTCTCTCCAACTCCTGGGTCAAAACTGAGCCCACGAGTTGATTAGGGCGATTGGAAAAGCTGCCGGATTCAAACAAAACTTCGACCTGGAAGGGTGTCTGGACAGTGACTTGGTGAACCACAAAGTCACTCTCCTTCCTGGGGTCCTGCGGTTTCTGCTGGTTGGGGTGATGCGGGGGTCTATAAACGTCAACACCGATGTAATGCCTTTTGTCTCCAGAGGACGGGCTGTAGACAAACCTGCGATTCAGACTGTGCTTCACAATGTCAGTCAGTTTCTCCAAACCCGGGGTGACAGTCTTCAGATAGTTGTAGCTGAAAAATAAGAGAGTTTTATAACCTTTTAACCACATTTTTACTGCATTCCCTCATCAATATCTTACCCAGAGTTGTATTTTGATTGATTCCTGTACGTTTGAGTAATCCTATATTGTCCTGCATTTGAGGCTTGAGTGTAGGTATGCCACAATAATAAAAGTTTGAAGTACGATAAATTGCTAAAGTAAATAAAGACGATAAACAATAATATTGAAGCTAATTGACGTCACTAACACAATAATACAGAGTAGATTTAAACCACAAAACTATTCTAAATCACCAAATTGATTAAACATAATAATACAATAAATAGATAAATAAACAGCAGAATAAAAGCCTTTTGTACTTAGTTTGTATAATGAGTCATAGAAGTTATTAAAATCAACCTTCTATGGCTCAAATCTATTCATATAGCCAAAAATAACCACTAATTTCCCAGAAGTGCAAAGAAAAAGTACACACAATAAATACTGACTCCAAAAATATCTTGCTCTAGTTTTCATATATTGAACGAAACAATAAGTCGATATAGTATTTATTGTGACAGGTCTACTTGAGTGCTCAGAAAATGTTCAACTACCCCCATCTCCGCCTACTGCTCTGTATTTGATTATTACAAAAAATCTGTCAAAACATGTAGGGATCTAGTTCTGTACTTTTCAGAGCAATTGTTTCTATTACTGAGCTGTTTTAGATCAATATTTACAATTACACTTTACAATGAACAAAATGTACTATAATAACTTATGAATGTTATAGTTTAAAGGTGCATTGTCTAACTTTTCTGCTGGAGGGTCCGTCAAATGCTTGTCTCCATGGAGATGCTATTGCTTTTTCTGGAATGTTTCATAGTATGGTATTAAACCTTTCTATCTTCACGAAGACCGAACCAGACCAAGTTACAGGTCAGATCTGTGGTGAGGTGACCTCGCTCACAGTCAGAATCCCTGTTTTTCTATGTATGTTTGAGCTAAAAAACTACATGTAATTGAATAAATGTAAAGTAGAGCTGTTTAATGTCATACTGTGGGACATTCCAGGCAAAGCAATGACATGTCCACAGAAACAAGCAGGTGAAAAGTTACATAGTGCACCTTTAATAAAAAATAAATAAAATAAAACATGATACTGTATGTCTTCTTTAAGTATTCCAACTTTAACCATAAAAAGGACATCACCAAATTATGACTCAAACAGACCAGGTATTAATTACTGTTATATTGTCCCAGGCCTCCATACTCTTTTTCTAGGCTGATTTTAACTTGCTGGGTGGATAATAGCTTGAAGCTGGTGGCAAAAACAGTTTTGGGTAAACTATTTTTAAATCTGTGTGGTCAGCTGCATATTAATGAGTGGGAAGTGATGATTTGTAGACCCAGTGCTGCCATCTTGTGGACAAGTCTTTACCAGGCATTACTGTTTGCACATAGTTGAGCAGTCAAGCACAAAGTGATTAATTCAAACGCCTATTAAATTTTGAATTTGTTTTTAATAATGATAATAATAGGACTGATTGACTGAACTCCTGTCTGTTTGAAACTAAAACAGGTCCTTAAGTTCAAACAGTCAACCAACCATCTACTGGAAGTCCCCAGAGTCAGGCTCAAACACTGGTGACTCTGGAACAAACTGTCCTGATATGTGCACTAGGGGTGTGCAACAATTTTGAAACATCAATATTTCGTATTGTTTAATGTGCTAATACAATATCAACATCGTGGGCTGCTGTATCAATATATCACCAGGAGTATTTTTTGGTATATTTTCCTAAATTATTTTGTTACAGCACTACAGTTTTGTTGCTTATTCAGAGGAAGGAAACTCGTTTATGCGACACATTTGGCATTTTCACAATTTTGATGACTAAAATGTGTGCGTTTCATATGAACTTTGCGCAAGAAGTGGCAAAAATGTTTAGTATCACAGCCATGATTTAGCCATAATTTTTATTGAACTGAATTGATTTGAAATATATAGTATAAAATCAAAAGCTTACTGTATCGAGATATGTATCGTATCATGACCTATGTGTCAATGTACTATCACAGACTTTGTCCTGTATAAATCTAGGCTCAAGACGTCTGACTGGCTTTCAACACTTAGTATTGCAGTAACAGAACTCCGCACCATTTGTTTTTACTTTACAGTTTAATATTTTTCATGTACATTGTGCCGAGTTTATTGGAAAGCACTTTGGTCACACTGAGGCTCTACAAATAAAAACTGATTGACTTTGTTCGTTTTTTAGTTATTGGATAGACATATATGGTTTTGTTTGAGAAAGCATGGTCATTTACCTGGCATATTTAGCACTGGACTGTTCCCCGGTCACAGGCTTTCTGAAGGAGATCTTGAAGTTTCCTAGCTCCTCTGAAGAGCCAGTGATAGAGGCCAGGCGCGTTTTCTCCTCCACGTGAGCCTCCAGAGACCCCTGTGTGTCTGCTGCAGCGTAGAACATCAGGGAGAGGACGGGTGCGTGGGGAGACGAGCTCTGATGGAAAATATAATGTGTCATAGAGAAAGAAAAGAGTTTATAGATACAGAACTGAGAAAACAAACAAGTCATCAAAAATATACCTGGAGTTTTGTTTTGTTTCATTCACACATGTTTAACACACAAACCCTGCATATTTAGGCTGAGCTCTAAGTCTCAAACAGAAAACACTTCCACTTGTGACGTCATGTGGTAATACAGGAAGGGCTCCACTGGGTTTTTAAACTCCATACAGCTTCTCTAGAATCATTTGGATGATTTCAGCCCTGGTACTGCCAATCACTAATGAACTAAAGTTAAAAGTTAGCTGTTAACTTGCCACTACATGATGTAACAAGCTGGAACAAAGCATTTTGAACTTAGGAAATGTAGACAAACGTGTGAATGAAACAAAACACAACTCTGGGTACGTTTTAGAACAACATTCTAACATGGCCCAAGGCTCATATGAATCCATTTTGTGTAATAAAATATTATAAAATATACCAATAAAGACAACCAATTTAAATTTAGATAATGAATTTAAGTGTGGATCAAAATTTGAGTTTAAGCATTTTTCATTCTTCATTTTTGTGCAGCAGAGTATATGACAAAGCCTGGCCTCACATGCTGTTTGGCTGTGATCCTCCAGGTCCAGTCTCCTCCATGGTCTCCTCCCAGTCTCTTGACAAACTCTGTGGTCAGTGTAAAATCATTATCTCGGATTTCCTGGACGCCGAAGTTCTTCCCATCATGCATCAGCCAGCCGTAGCTCTGAAGACGATCTCCCTGTTCACACGTGTGCCTCAGGTTTATGTCAAAGTCCGTGAACTGCCGCATCCACATCATGCCTGAAGAAAGCACAATTAAAACATATTAATGATTTAGTATTAAAAAATACCGTTTAGTGCTTAAAACCTATACTAACAATAAAAACTAACTAACAATAAAAACTTAATTAGTAAGAAGCAGGAGTATGTCCTTAAGTAAAGGCCACATATGACACTTTCTAACCTCTGATATAATGTTGTTTCCTCATCACAAACAGACCGGGCGTTGCGTTTTGTTTCATCCACACATGTTTAACACGCAAACGCTGCACATCAGAAACAAAACTTAACTCTAGGTACAGTATGTTTTTGAGGAGGAAACATTATAACATGGCTTAAAACTCACAAGATAACATTTTATGTAATATAGGACCTTTAAAATATTGAGTATATGATGTAATGTGATTTCTTTCTATTTTCCCTCCAGTGTGTCCCCAGTGCATCAGATTTATATTTCAATTAGTCTGTTTAAAAAGACAGAAGTTCTACAGCTTTATGTTTACACAAACATGTAGCAAATTATTTTTCATCTCTCATAAATAGAGTTTGTTATTCTTTTTACAAAAGTGAAAAGTTAAAAGTCTCTGTGCACAACAGTACCTGGGAAAAACTCAGTGCTAGAGTGTTACTTCCTGTCTAATATTATCACTTTGTGGTTTTTGCTGAATCGTGCTAAAAAGACCAAATACTTAAAGATAAGGCAGTGAACAGAGAGCTGCGGGTTGATGTTACTGACAACACGTTAAAAAGCACACAAATAAAATGACTCAGCAGAACAGAGGACACTTTTGTGTTTAGAAAGAGAGATGTTTGTACCTCAATGCTAATGCTAATTTTAAGTCACAATAAATATTACAACAATGCCACAAACTGAAGTATTATAAATGTAAAAATAATTAAGTTGTCTTTATTTTTATTCTGCATACATCTCAGGTTTAGGAGTTACCATGGTGACAGAAAAGACTGATCAATATGAGGATTCATGGTTTCAACAAGAAGGTGAAACTGTAATGCTAGTTTGCTTGTGACTGTAATATGTGTGAGAGAGCACAGATCAGCTAGGTCAGTCTTTAATGGTCCGATTATGTTAAAATAAAGCACAGATTATCAGACAGAGCAGTGCCTACTGTTAGAATCACAGCCCCAGGGTTGGTAACATCTAGGGCTGGGTATCATTCTGAAGTAGCCGATACGATACATACCTCGATACAAAGGCCACAATACGATATCTATATGGATACAGTGAGCTTTGAATTTGATACAATATATTTGAAACCAATTCGATAAGGTTCAATAAACAATAATGGCTAAATTAATGCTGCTCAATTATGAAAAAAAATCATTATCTCGATTATTTTGATCAATATTGAAATCACAATTATTCAAACAATTATTTTTTAGATACACAATGCATTTATTCAGCATTTCTCTCTCTCTTTCAGAAAAAAAACAACAACAAAAAAACACTTTGTTATTGATAATTTACGCAAAACTTCCAAATTGAAAATAAATATAGGCTACAAATATGTTCCGTAGAGCAGTTTTGAAATATATAAAACATCAAATAAATAAAATATATTTATATCCAGCTATTCTACAATCTATATTTAAAAAATATGATAAATATACTTATTTATATAAAAAATATCCCAAAATAAACTTTGTTAAGCTTTCATTCCAAATCGATTATACGAGTTTGGAGATCATTTGACACACAAATCAAAATCGCAATCAAAATTCAATTAATGGCACAGCTTTAGGCTAAGTCATGACTGTGATACTAAACGTCTTTGTTAAACCACGTCTTGTGGAAAGTTAATATGAAACATGCCCATTTTAATCATCAAAACAGTGAAAATGTCAAATGTGTCACATAAACAAGTTTCCTTTTATGAAACAAGTAACAAAACTTTAGAGCTGTACCAAAATCATTTAGTAAAATACACCAAAAAATACTCTTGGTGATATATCGATACTGTATCATAATTTTTAACAATATGATAAATCGATATTTCAATATTTTTGCACATCCCTAAAGGTATCAACTGCAAAGTATCAAATGGCTCAAAAAATCCATATGAACCCATCCCGAGATTTGATTATAATCAAGACTGTAGTGAGTTTAAACCGAACTGTAGCTTTTGCTTCATTGACTCACCAGTAACTACAGATCTGGGACTCCGGGTTTTCATTCCAAAGTACACCTGAGGCCTGTAGGAGCCCCAGAACCGCTCAGGTGAAACCTTGGCACTGCTGCTGTTGGCATCCAGGACGGGGGGAGCTGGATGTAGAGTCACCACCCTTTTGGCGAGACTCGACCGCATGTATAAGGCATAGAAGAACCAGATGAGGCTGAATATACAAAGGCCAATGGAGATGTTGATGAAGACTTTCCCGATATCAACTTTCTTTTTCTTTTCTTTGCGATGAAATGCAGAAGGCTTGTCATCTTTCCTGGGAGGTGGGGGCGCTTCACCTGTCACCACCCTCTTCCTCTGCCTTCCCATCCTGCCCGGCCAAAGCTGCAAACACAAAGTACATGAGGAGAAGTTCAACAGCTGACCTTTTCTATTGTTTATAAATTAGAAATAACAAGCGTGGGCAGTAACTGAACACATATACAGTCATTGTGAGTAACTGTTCTCCGGTAAAGTCTTTTATTTGGTGGTATTCAGAATTTACTTTCCTAAAATGGCATACACGGCGGTACTTGATCACACACTTTAAGCTTCAACTGCCCAAAATACTGAGAAACACACACAAAAACGCTGTGAACGCATGTGTGATTTCAATGATAGTGAAGTCAGTGACAGGAAATGCATAACAAACGGTGAAAGAAACATTAAGATGCTTTTAATCCTATGCTGGATTTTTACTTATTTACTAATTTAAAGTATTGCAAGCATTCAGAAAAGAATAATCTGACTGGACCATGTATCAAAATATATTTCTGTGCAGGTATTCAGTAGTCTGTAACTAAATAAATACATTTTCAAAGTTTTCTTCCCATCTCTGGTAATAATTAACTACTACTGGGAAGTGAATGCACAATAAAACAGTTCAATCATGGCAGTCTGTTATTCTGTGAAATCCAAATGTACACATCATAGTCATCAAAATGAGACCATCCATATTAAGTGTGACAGTTTTGTTTTTTCTTTGTTTTTTTTATTGTAGTTCACATGAAAATAAAATAAATGCATAAAAAACACAATAGTGAATAAAAAATATACTCACATACTGTATAAAATGCATGATTTCAAAGCTCTAATTTAAACAAATAAATTAAAATCATTCAAAAAGGACATAAGAAAACCAGCCTCTTTTCTCTCAATTAGGCCCAATGAGCTAGAAAAAACTTTCAGGTCATTCTTTAGATTAAACCAAACATAATGCATCAAAAAAAACAAAAAAAAAAAAACATTTGTGAACACATTTTTTACCTAAAATCAATAAATTGTTAATACCAAATTACATTCTTTTATAATCTATTAATACACCAAATTGTATTTGTTTTCTTTATGGTTAGAGGGGCAAACTGAATTCCCCTGGACTGAAGCCAAGACTGAAAATCAAACCAAAATTGTTGACACAAACTCACATATAAAGAAAAGATGTTCCAAATCCTCCTCCCCTGTGTCACTAAACACATATTCATGTCTCAAATTAGAATTTTTGTTTAAGGAATTCATTGACTGGATAAATTTTAGACTTTCACAAGGGAACTCATTTGGACACAGTGGCTCACACGTCACAATATAATAACAAAGAGTTAAAAAATATAAATGGTAATAATGAAAATCTAAATAAGTAGCAAAAAAGAGCAAGAGATGGGTGTCAGATAAGGCATAATTATATAAATGTTGATGTGTAAGTCAAAATAAAATATAAAATCTCAGCTTTATACAATAAGTCATAGGAATACAGAATTTTAAATTGTAGAAATTTTAAGACAGAAATTTAAATTGCATCTCTTCACTTTAAGGGGAGATACAATAAGCGTGACAGGTGCATCATGTTCTTAACAGGGTAAGGGCAGGACTATAACAAATAAAATAAATGTAATAAAAAAATAAAAATAATAAAATAATAAAAGTTTTTATTCTAGATCCATGGGTGAACACAACAAAAGCAAAAAAATAAATAAAATAAAAAATAAAAAAGCATTGTGGGCCTTCTGTAATAATCACGTCATTGGTTTCCTGATTACCTCCTGCAGTAAAGAAATGAGGTCCACACTGCTAAGAAAATGACACAAAATCACACAAATACTGAAAAAAAGACTCTTCCACTGAGTCTACAATATAAGAATATATAAATACGTGTAAATCAGCAAACACAACTATTGATACTAGAATATTTCGGTGAATGAATGAAGTGCTACACGCTGGACGCTATTGACAGGAAGCCTGGAAACAATGCACGATCGCGAGGTAAATATTGTATATGCAGAGGTAATGTTGTAGGAATTAAACGCAGAAGGAGAGCTCGAAATGCTTATGTTGAGAAGTGTCATGTTCATTGAGTATTTTGTTTCGTACCTGTCAAACCACCGCCGCTTCAGCTGCTCATTCCCTCATTCCTCCCGCTAGCGCAGTAGCCACTTCCTGATTGAGCGCTACTCACTTCCGCTGACGTGTACTACGCACCCCGACGCAAAAAGGCTTTTACTTATTTATTTAATTTATTTATTTATTTATTTTTACACAAAATAGGCAAATAGGTGTTTGGAATAAAGAATAAAGGTGTAGGAAAAAAGTATAAAGGTATAGAATAGAGTATAAAGATGTAGAAGAAAGTATAAATGTGTAGAATAAAGTATAAAGGTGCAGAATAAAGTGTAAAGGTGCAGAATAAAATATAAAGGTGTAGAATATAGTATAAATGTGCAGAATAAAATATAAAGGTGTGAAATAAAGTATAATATTTGAAGAATAAAGTATAAAGGTGTAAAATAAAGTATAAAAGTGTATAAAATAAAGTATAAAAGTGTGTAGAAAAATTATAAAGTTGTGTAGAAAAAAGTATAAAAGTGTAGAATAAAGCGTAATAGGTGTGTAAAATAAAGTACAAAGGTGCAGAATAAAGTATAAAGGTGTAAAATGAACTATAAAGGTGTATAAAATAAAGTATAATAGGTGTAGAATAAAGTATAAAGGTACAGAAAAAGCATAAAAGAGTAAAATAAAACATAAAGATGTGTAGAATAAAGTATAAAGGTGTAAAATAAAGTATAATAGTTGTAGAATAAAGTATAAAGGTGCAGAATAAAGTATAAAGGTGTAAAATAAAGTATAATAGTTGTAGAATAAAGTATAAAGGTGTAAAATAAAGTATAATAGTTGTAGAATAAAGTATAAAGGTGCAGAATAAAGTATAAAGGTGTAGAATAAAGAATAAAGGTGCAGAATAAAGTATAAAGGTGTAGAATAAAGTGTAAAGATGCATAATAAAGTATAAAGGTGCAAAATAAAGTATAAAGGTGTATAAAATAAAGTATAAAAATGTATAGAAAAATGATAAAGTTGTGTAGAAAAAAGTATAAAAGTGTAGAATAAAAGGTAATAGGTGTGTAAAATAAAGTATAAAGGTGCAGAATAAAGTATAAAGGTGTAAAATAAAGTATAATAGGTGCAGAATAAAGTATAAAGGTGTAAAATAAAGTATAAAAGTGTGTAGAAAAATTATAAAGTTGTGTAGAATAAAGTATAGGGGTGTAAAATAAAGTATAAAGGTGTAGAAGAAAGTATAATAGGTAAAGAATAAAAGAGTCTAGAATAAACTATAAAGGTATAGAAAAAAGTATAAAGTGCAGAATAAAATATACAGGTGTAAAATAAAGTATAATAGGTGAGTATTATACTTTATTCTATAAAGGTGTAGAATAAAGTATAAAGGTGTATAAAAATGATGATGTTGTCTTGTTGGCTCCATCGAACCAGGACCTGCAATGTGCACTGGAGCGGTTTACAGCCGAGTGTGAAGCTGATGGGATGAAGATCAGCTCTTCCAAGTCCGAAGCCATGGTTCTCAACCTGAAAAAGGTGGCTTGCCCTCTCCGGGTGGGTGAAGAGTCTTTGCCTCAAGTGAAGGAGTTCAAGTATCTCGGGGTCTTGTTCACAAGTGAGGGAAGGACGGAACTTGAGATTGACAGGCGGATCGGTGCAGTGTCTGCAGTGATGCGGTCGCTGTATCGGACCGTTGTGGTGAAGAGGGAGCTGAGTTGAAAGGCGAAGCTCTCGATTTACCGGTCAGTCTTCGTTCCTACT
Organism: Boleophthalmus pectinirostris; assembly: GCF_026225935.1. NCBI lineage: Eukaryota > Metazoa > Chordata > Actinopteri > Gobiiformes > Gobiidae > Boleophthalmus > Boleophthalmus pectinirostris. The sequence goes on from NW_026571190.1 coordinate 31,015,283, forward strand.
CTCACCTATGGTCATGAGCTCTGGGTAATGACCGAAAGGACAAAATTGCGGATACAAGCGCTCGAAATGAGTTTCCTTTGCAGGGAGGCTGGGCGCTCCCTTACAGATAGGATGAGGAGCTCAGTCACAAAGGGAGGAGCTCGGAGTAGAGCCACTGCTCATCCACGTCGAGAGGAGCCAGCTGAGGTGGCTCAGGTATCTCGTCTGGATGCCCCCTGGACGCCTCCGTCGGGAGGTGTTCCGGGCATGTCCCACCGGGAGGAGATCCTGGGGAAGACCCAGGACACACTGGAGGGACTATGTCTCTCGGCTTGCCTGGGAACGCCTCGGGGTGGAGGTGGAGGACATGTCTGGGGTGAAGTAAGTCTGGGAGTCCCTGCTTAGACTGCTGCCCCCGCTACCCGGCCCCGGATAAGCAGAAGAAAATGGATGGATGGTGTATAAAAATTTATAAAAGTGTAAAATAAAGTATAAAGGTGTAGAAGAAAGTATAAATGTGTAAAATAAGGTATAAAGGTGTGTGGAACAAAGTATAAAGAGTGTGCAGAATAAACTATAAATGTGTATAGAAAAGTATAAAGTTGTAAAATTTGACACATAGGCGGCACAGCAGAGGGGGTAAACATTTATTGAACTTTATAAAAAGATATTTGAGTTGGCAGTGTTTTCCGCAGAGCTTTCTTCTCAGTAAATGAATAGGCCAGTAGAATCTAAATAAAACCTGTTGCATGCATTAATCTATAGGTCCTTTTTATTTCTTTCCTTTAGTTATTGCTTTCCAACCTTTTATATGCATGATAAATGAGTGTACATGGGCTAAGTTATGACTGATGCTATTACTACAAATACAACACACATTATGCAGATCTCACAGAGAGGGTACAAGTTGGAAAAAATGTCATTACTTTTGAGTCAAAGATCTTCCATTAAAAGGAACTGTGTGTAGTCTGCACTCTTAAGGTACTACATTCAGTTGAACAAGCAGGTTGCCCGTGCCTTTTTGTCCTCAGGCAGTTTTGAGTCCTTAAAGATTTAAATGAAATGGATAATCGTTTTGACAACCAAAATACCAAATTTTATCATAAACTTCGCAGTCATGTCCACTGTTTCCGTAATTGTCATCAGTAAAAACTATATTTGATTTGAAAATGTCTACCTCATAAACATGACCTGTGTCTGCAGTTATTAAAAAATAAAAAAAAATTGTACATACAGTTCCTTTAAGTGACTGCAATTTGCCCAGACATACCTCTTTATTTGTGTCATTTTATAGCAACCTCTGTGATGCACGCCTGTTGTAGTGGGCACATTTTTTGTTTGTTGGGCTGCACGATTTTGCAATTTGAGTTGAAGCAATTCTAAAATCACAATATCTAAATAATTGCATCTTATGTCTTCTGCAAAGAAATGATTTTTTTTTTTTTTTTTTTATCAAACTTCTACAAACATAAAATACATTGTATTCTTGTATTTGTTTATAAGTTTGTTCAAGTTTCAGTCTTCTTTCAAATGTTAATGGTGTTTACAATGTGAAGTCTGAACAGAATCTTCCTTTTTAAACATATCGTGAAATCGTGAAGCCTCATTTGTGCATGATGACAATGTTCAGTTTAACAGCTCTAATCTATGAATAAATGATTCAAATATATTATATGCATATTATTCTCTGATGTATGCCATTATGTAAGAGTTTCAGGTAATAATCATGGCAGAATACTGTGACGCAGCATTAGCGTTTTTTAATAAGCAATACCCATATTTTTTTTATTCAATTTTCAAAATATATTTGCCCATATACAAGTGCCAATTTAACAACCAAACAGTGACCATATACTCGCCCGACTGCAAAGGTAAAGAAAGAAAACAAAAGCGCATGAGCAAAAGAACACCACTGAGATTGGAAAAACAGTTTGTGTATAAAATAAAACTTTAGAGTGTATTCTAAATAACTTTACAAAATATTCCGCTGTAAGTGCCTCTTCATTAACAACAGTAAACCAGTAAAGCAAAGGAAAAGGATTCTCAACCTTTTATCTGCAACTCAGATGCAAATCCCTCTGGATAAACAAGTACAAAGACTTAGGCAAAGGGGAGTAACTCCCAAATAAAGATTTTTTTTGTTTCTTTTTTTACAAAACCAGTCAAAGACGGTGAATAACAAGAAGTGGACACCCAGCCCACTCTTCAGTCCATGCCCAAGTGGAAATGGGTCAGAGAATGAGTAGACACCCATTGTCCTGCTGCTCCTGTTGCACTTAGGTCTTGATGACGCCTCCGTCGCCCTCACTCACAAACCGCTTACGTCCCCTGGTAGAACACACAGATTTAACTTTGGTTTGAAATAAGCACGTGTGTATATATATATAATGTATAGTTCAGCATTATTTCCACACCTGCAAGGACAGGCGTCTCTCAGGTGTTTGGAGATGATGGACTCCTGGTAGCAGAGGTCCACAAAGCTCTCCATGATAGTGTGGGCATGTGGCACGTCCAGGCTGATCTCAGGGAGCTCATCATAGACTCTTTGGAAGCCCTTTTCAAAACACATTCATAAATGAGTCTGTGCTTTTACTGTAGACTGTATATATAAATAGACATAGCTAATGCACAAGCTGCTGTGTTCCAAATAGGAAGTTCGCATGGGGGCACTTCCGGCTTCTACTGACCCTGGCTCGCATTGACTTACATTGGAATATTGTGACCCCTCTCTCTAGAACTGCTACTGTGAACCTTTGGTCTTAAAATGTTTGTATTAACCCCCTCTACATGATCCTGGTGTTTTTATTTAGCTATTTTGTCAGTAAATAAATTCAAAAAATGTCCATATTAGGAAGACAAAGTAGCAACTCCAAATTTGCTCCTTATACCTGCTAGCCTTGTGAGCTTCATTTGGCTGGAGCTGAACGCTACGGGTGATGTCACACTCACTTAGCCCACTTCTTTACAGTCTATCAGTCTATGGGTTTTACACCAATACTAGAGATCTGTGCATACTTCAAAACAAAGTCATAAAAAAGACATTAGGACGTACCCTGTTCATCTGATCAAGAGTGACCAGGCCAGACTTCCAGAACGACTGTAGCAGTTTAATCATCATCCGGCCGGCATTGTCCCCACTGGCCTCTAGCACCATCACCACAGCCTGAAAAACGTCATTCAAGACATGACTCAGTCGTTGGATTACACGGTGTAAGCACTGCTATGAGCAGGACATCTAGTACAAAGTTTTTTATTTGACATTAATTAAAAATAAGACTACAGAATGATTGTATTTCTTTATCTTATGCCCCTAATCCCACAGTGTTTCCTGGAGCATAAATGATGATTAAACATGTGAGTTGCATCACACTGCCAGACCTCGGGGTAACAGTAAACGTCTGCTCGTTTTCAATTACATATTGAAAGTCATTTTAATGTTTCTGTTTAACACATTTATTAACTGTCTCTGACACAAAGGTGCAACACTTAAATGAACTGCAGTGTGACAAGTTTCTGCTAAAAAAAAAGTGTTTGATGTTTTATACTCAGGACTCCCTTGAAAATGAGATCTCAATGGGGCTTAATGATAAAAAGGAAAATAAAATAATATTCAAGTTCTCTGTAAACCATGAGTAACACATAAAATACTTTGTGTGAGCTCTACTGAGGGAAATTTTGGAGTGAGGAAAATCCTATTGTGCCAATATTTCGACTAATAATGTAAAAGATAACATAATACATACACATACATTTTAGCTAAAATACTGGCTCAGTAGGATTTTGCTTACTCCAAAATGTAAAAAGATACCAAAAAAATAAATTAAAAAAACACAGTTACCGAATGTAAAATGGCTCCTCACCTCATAAACGAGCTCATGGTGGAAGTGGGGCACCTCCAGATCTCGCAGACAGCGCTCAGCCTCCGCCACATCTCCAGATATCAAGTACTCCTTCAGCAGGAGGTTCATCTGAAACACAAATAGAAATATTCTGTTTGGTAGAAGAAACAAATAGATTTTTATTTTAACACAATCTGATCAGAAAGAGCGGACTTGGTTGGAACTACAACAGGTGAGATGATCTGTGCGCTTAAACAAGTCTATGACACACAAAATAATCAGACTCCAGAAAATGTGCTGTTCTTGAGTCTTAAACCTTTTTTTGTCTGTGTTTGTTAATGTGTGCATTGTGTCACCATGGAAACTGCTGAACATTCCACCAACAGAGATGCATGTAGAACACCCCGAGCACGAAGGCATCAGGATCAACGCACAAGAGTCTGCTGACGTTTATGTTAACATTCAGAGTGCAGCAAGGACATCTTCTGAAAAGTGCTGTTACACTAATGTTTCTGACAAAGAGGTTGGTCTATTTTTGTTTTGGTTACATCACACTCTGCAGAACCACACACACATCCACCACTGCTGTAAATATCTCTGGAACAAGACAATTAGTCACTCAGAGCTGCTAGTCACTAGAAATGTAACTCAAAAGCAGTGGTGGAAGAAGTACTCAATTTTATTCAGTAAAAGTACAGATACTGGAACAAAAAAAAAAGTTAAAAAGTAAACGTATCACATTAATACTTACCAGTTTAAAGATGTACTTAAAGAGTAAAAGGTAAAATTATTTCACACAGATTCTGAGATCTAATGAAGCTTAAAATGTAGTGACTTTGATACACACTTGTGCTAAATTCTGTTCAGAAACAATTGCATTTTTTATTTGCTTATTTGTTGTTATATTTGAGTGTGCTCAAATTATTATAAATTTTGAATGCATTAAAAACAAAGCCTTCAGCCTTTTCTGTAGGTCGCAGACAATAAAAAAACTTTTACGTTTCAGTCTAATTAAAAAATGTAGTGGAGCAGAAAGTACAGGTAAATGCTCTCAGATGTAGTAAAGTAAAAGTAAAAAGTATTCACTGTAAAATGCACTTAAGTAAAGTACACATACCTCAAATTTATACTTAGGTATAGCCCTATTTTTACTTTGTTACGTTCCACCACTGCACAAACGGAATGCGTCCTCAACAGCAGAGCGTGGAAACTCAACAGGCTGCACAGTAAGACAAGAGGGCACATGATCTTGATACACTACTGCACAAATGAAGTGGGAGACTGACAAAGACAACAGTAACAGAACAGGCTTTGTGTCAACACTAGTTTCATTTACTCTGTCAAGCAGGGAGACACATTTTGAAGCAGGATGTATTGCTACAGAGATACTCTTTGATAATACTGAAACCACTTTATGCCACTGATACAATAATAATAACGCAAGATAATCAATCATAATCAATATAAACCATTTTTAAACAGACAGTATCATTAAAAGGTCATGAGCTGCGACAAATAAACAGCAGAATGAAGCAATAATTTGTTATTCAACCCTCTACAGCTCAAATTTTATTGCATCACCACAAAAAATACCCAGAATCTCCCCTATCAGAATCTATAAAAAAAAAAAAAAAAAAAGTACACACAATTGAGCCTGAGCTCCAAAATATACATTTCCTGTTTTCAAATATTGATAAATCTACATAGTAATTATCGTAACAGGCCTACAGACACAAGATCGGCCTTACTATAAACTTTTACAATAAAGAGTTAGAGTGATCACAACAAGTGCACAGGCCTGTCACAATAACAATTTTTTAAGATCGAGGTATTGCTTCAGAGAAATATTAATAACGACAGTACTGAAACTACTTTAAGTCACTGACATAAAGCAGGGGAATCCCAGTGAACTAATTTTTAAACACTATCAGTAAAAGGCATGAGCTGCAATCATTAAAAAATACTAAACAGATAATTAGCTATTCTACTCTCTACAGCTCAAATCATGGATTAAATAAAACTGTAAAAATCTATAAAAATCTCCCTACTATTAGCAAAAGAGGCATTAATTTCTGTCAACTGGACAAAAGTTTTTGATTAAAAGCTGCTTGGATGAGCTGTGATTTCACAGCTCATCCAAGCAGGACTAAACCAGGACTAAACCAGGACTAAACCAGGACTAAACCAGGACTAAACCAGGACTAAACCAGGACTAATCTCGGACCAGGATTTAGAGCCTAGGACCATCCCTGAGAGAACCCCAAGCCCGCGCAGCTCTTCGCCGGTCCTTTTGCCTGCAGTCACCAGACGGTCTAGGCAGGTGCAACTCTGGCCTGTCCCGACATTTGGAACCATAACAATGGCATTTCACTGCTGCTGATATCGCTGTGATTTTAGCAAATTTGTATGAAGAAAAACAAAATACCGAACACTTCAATCCAGGTTAAAAATGCATTGTAGCACACGTTACTGACATTTGTACCGAGTAAAATATTACCACTTTTTTCCATGTAATGCCTGATATTACTGCATTTCAGCAAAAAGCAATGCATTACAGTAATTTGTTACTTATATAATGCACTACTCCCAATAGTGCTTATATATGCCAGAAGAGAAGAGCTATCTACACTGAAACTACTCTGAAACTAACCCACCTACCTCCCCACTGTTGCAAAGACAAAGTAAGATAAATATTGAGCCACAAAATATCCTATTCTAGTGTTCATATATTGAACCACAAATTGATATTGTAATCATCATGGCAGGCCCGTATATGCACATGTCACTGTAGAAAACTAACAAAGCTGCTTTTACTGGGCAGACTACATTTTGTCCTTAGCGTGTCTTACACAATAACCCCACACGCCAAGCCTCCACTGAAAAATGTATGCAGGATTATTCACTGAGTACAGACTGTTGCACAATGTATTAATTACTGACGCAATGGTCAACTTAATCCTACCTCTTTAATGAGATGTTTAACGGGTCTTAGGCCACCACCTACTCCCCACACGTTATCCAGACGAACCACCTCCCTCTTCATGGATAGAAGCACCGTCGCCCGGTCTAAAGCCACTCTGCAGACAAAAATCAGTGCAGTTTGGTGGTGTTCTTCATCCCACAGATACAGTTACATTTGCAGCACAGTACAGATTATTACTATTGTGAGGGAGACCAGCAGGTTACGGCACTAAGTTACATTACAATTCAGATCTGTGGAGAGTTATCCCTACTGAAAGACGGAGTTTTTGTATTTTTGAGCAATAGAAACACATACTGAAGAAATACTAGATGTATATTTAATGTCATAACATAGAGCATTTCAGTCAAAACATTAGTATCTCCATGGACACAAGCAGGTGATGAACCCTCCACCTTTAACATTGTGTATAGATAATATGATTAATGACTAGGGATGTAACAATATCCAAATTTCTCAGTACAATATTTTCAGAATATGCATCTCACGGTATGATATTTATTGCGATATATTGTAAAGGTTAACAAAATCATGAATATACTACTTTTTCTTTTTTTAAATGCCTTGGCAAACCTTTGATTCAGTGATAAACCGAAGAATTAAGACTGGAAAGTGCTTAATAACTATAATTATATTATTATATTATATTATTTCATTCATAAATTGGACTGAAACAGAGCAAAGGATCATGGTCTATGTAGTTCCCTCTTTTCTTTTACCTATTGCTGTACCATCACAATGAATTTAATCCAGGACACTTGAGATTCATATACTGTGATGGCCCACGATATTATTGAGAGACTTTTGACGATACGATATGAGATTTCGGTTGTTGTTACATTCCTATTAATGACCTTTGAAGTGACAAACAAAGACCTTACCTGGCATGCTCACAGTCCACTCTGCCTTTGTAACGGTCTAGGAAAGACATGGGCAGCACGTGGTCTGCTATGGCTCTAGCTATGAACTGGCCCAACATCTGGAAAAGAAAAACATCATAATAAAGTGGTGAACCAAAACAGTGTTTGTAGAGTGGATCTTGTGGAATAAAGAAGCCTGATTTTAAACTCCTGTGAGCTTTATACCATGTTATAATGTTGTTACCTCCTCAAAAACATACCTGGAGTTATGTTTTGTTTCATTCACGCATGTTTGAGTAACCCTTTATTATTAGTCTGTCTACATCCCCAAACCTGAAAATACTCTGTTCGACCCTGGGATCATCCAAATGATTCCAGTGAAGGTGTATGGAGTTTAAAAAGCAGCACAACGTAGAACAGAGAGAACGCACCCTAAATATGCACAGAGTGTGTTAAACATGTGAAAGAAACAAAACACAACTGCAGGTATGTTTTGACAAGAAAACATTATAACTTGGTTCAGAAAAGAGTCCAATATGTGTGTTTATGTTTATGTCTGGTTTACCTGTGGAGCCTCTGGAGTGTCCAGGATGAGGTCTGGCAACTCTTTGAGCATTTTATCAAAGGCCTGGGCCATTTCACTTTGGGACATCATCTTGTTGGACAGGTCCGAGAGCAGACGTGAGGTGAGCTCTCTGTGGCTGGCTTTGCCTTCCAGAGACAGAGACACAGCCAAAGAAGAGAACTCATATTTGTGAGGACCTAGGTTCAGTTCCTTCAGCAACAACTGCAACAGCAACACAACAACAGTTACATATATATTTACATTTACATTATATATAGTTTACATTAAAGAGGGGGTATTTTACTTCTATGGGGTATAACTGTTAACACGTAACATATTTAGATTATGTTTTATAAGTTACATTTACGTTTTTGAGTCTCTTCATCCTCCCCATGTTAAGTCACTCCCCATTCAGAGCATTATCTAATGCATCCCGCTAATAAAACGACAGCACATCACATCATGTTTGTCAAGTTACTGTGTGCAATTTTGTATCATGTTTTTGTATATTTACGTAGAATTATCATATGGGAGCATGGGTGACGTAGGCTTCTGGGCGAAGCATTGCACAGAATCTTACATCTAACCATACGGGGAGTTCAAAGAGGAGGAGAGATCACTAAAATACTCAAACATGGATGACATCTAAAACCTGCACGTTTCGGATGGGGGAATATTATAACATGGTAGAAGCAATTTCACATAATAACCCCTCTTTTGTGTCATTACACTTCAGTGCTTACCTCGACCTCTTTGGTGTCTCCATGTTCAAAGTACTCTTGTACAATTGGGTTAACCATTTTTTCCAGTTCCTTCTCGTCTATTACTGGAACGACTGTGGCATAGACTGTGTCACCCTTTGGAAAAGCATAAACACAAATGTGAAAAACAGATCAAAACAACCATGAACAGGATTTTAAAATAATAATTGTCTCATTTTAAAATATCCTTTGGTCTATTGTTTCAAATATCTGACCCGGGCAATCTCTCAACATAGGAAATACACTGGCAAGAGAAAGCACTACAAGCCAATAAGGCACTGAAGCTCAATTTCCTGGTCTGTCCTTCAATAAAATGATTGTTTACTTAAAGAGGAAAGGGAAAAAAAAGAATAGAGACATTCTGCAAAGAATCGTGGCTGGGAAGTGAACTCATGAGTCGGCACAAAGGCAACAGCCACATGTCCAATGCCTTAAACCACCAACACCACCAGCAAGCAGTAGAAAGCAATATTTATGTTTATGTTGTATACATTTTATTAAAAGCACAATATTTTAACTGAGTGACCTGAAAATAAATACAACTGCATAGTCGTTGCAGAGGATACCATTTTATTTACACATTACAACTCTGTTCTTCTAATGCACCGTGTGACCCTGTCTTCTAATCCAATCTAGTCTAATTCTCTGTGCCACTTCCTGGTTTTCTGCCCAGTCCAAATCCTGCTCTTCCCTTTGTTAACATTCACTCTGTAGGAGTGGACTGAGTGGTGCAGACATGGCCTTCACACAGTTTGATAGCAGCTGCAAAGATAGAGAAAGTTGCTGACTGTGCTGGGATTCGGCCATCTGTGTGAAGGCATCAGGTGTTTCTTGTGCTGAAGGACAATCATTTTCTTGTTTCAAGCTTTTTCTGCAGACTTGTTCTGGCCACAGTCGCTCCACATCAGCACATTTGTGTGAAAAAATAAAAGCCCTGCTTAGAACTCTGGCCTCTCTCCTCTCCGGACAAAAAGCTGCAGCCCACAACAGGCCACAACAGGCCACAACAGACCACCGCAGCCCACAATAGGCCAGACCAGCGTCGACCGACCTCTGTCACTGTGAGAGCAGAGCATTAATAACAAAGTCTCTGCTCGTCCTCTGCATGGGCAGTTTTATGGAATTCCATCATTCCGCGCTGGAATGTTGTGTCCCAAGATTTTTATGACTATATGACTCAGCTAGAACTGAAAACTAAAAAAAAAAAAAAAAAAAGGCTGGTGTTTTATTTCAATTATGAATTTGTTCCTGTTCATCTAGTTATCCATTTCAGCCAATGCAAGGTCAGTGAGCTTGACAGCCTTGAATATTTCTTTTCCACTCACTCAATAAAGCTCAGGAACATTCACATTACGACCCAGACCTGCTGATGTCTTAAATTGGATTTCTTGTGGGTCCCACATGGGTCTTGCGTTTACTTGTGATTTTGACATAAGGGTAATTGATTGTGTAACTTAAGTCACCTGAGAAGATTCATCGTAGTTGGGGTCCCGTATGTCTGGCTCTTCAACTTCATACACCATCCCTGCTGCGCCCCACACTCCTTTACCCCCTGCTCCACCTGAGGAGACCACAGATGTGTCAGACAGCTACACAGCCTGAAGAATATGGGTATACAAAAGCAGTAGGAATTTTCCCATTTGTCTTTGCCATGATGCACCATGCACAGGTCTCAAGGACTTCATGTGGTTAACCAAATTTTCTGACCTATGTTATAATGTAGTTTCCCCATCACAAACAGACCTGGAGTTGTGTAGCCTTCTGAGATTTGGAGATGTAGATAGACTAGTCATAAAAGGTTATTCTGAGGTTAAAGATTAAAGATTAAATCTCACAAGAGTCAATTCAGCATAATATAAGGCCTTTACTATACAACATAAAATAAGACCATGGCTCTTGATTTAGTGTTTACACTTTCTAGTATCATTTACATGTTAACATATTTCAATCTGTCTATTTTAGGAATAGGGAGATGTATACAGACCTTTCTTTGGCAGTCCCCGACCTTTCCCCATCCTGGATTTGCGGTCATTGGTGGGGACCTTGCCCTTCGGACTATGTGGGTCGACCCCTCCCATCTCGCCAGACTCAGAGATGGAGTCACTAGTGGAGTTTCTGGATGAGGATTTGCGTAGGCGGCGCTTGGCTTTGGCCTTGAGTCTGGCCTCGTGCAGGGCTTTCTCCTGAGGGGTCCAGTTCCCGTTGATCTCGCTCTCGTTCAGGGCATCGTCGTCATCGCTGCCATGACGATTTGCCTCGGACAGCTTCTCGTCGTAAGAGAACACGCCTATCGACAAAAGATTTAGAGTTAGTGATGTAGCCAGTCACAGAATCTACTGGAAGAAAAAAAATTGATTTTTTTTTTGTTTTGTTTACATTCTAAAAACATGTAACATATCTGTGAAACAAAATCATCAAGAAGTTACCTATCAATAGACTGTAAGGATCTTTCTTTCAAAAATCAATCTCTTACCAAGTTCATTAAAGACCTACTATGCTTGTGCTCTATAGTTATATATAGTTATAGTTATAGTTATCTATGACACCCATGTATCATTATGTTTTAATTTTCACATTTTAATATATAATGTTTTGATATATTTAATATTAATCTAAAACAACAAAAAAGAAACAAGTCCGCGGACTTCCACATTACAAAACTGTGACGACAGTCGCCACCTCCTATGTATAGCTATAGATCACATTAGCAAGTAGCAGATTTTTCTTCATCTGCAACAAAATGACTATGCAATGCAGCCTACTTACATAAGATTAAAAAAATAAAATTGGAGAATGAAGTAAGTGTGGGTGTCGTGGGTGTATGCTGGTGGTGGTGAAAACAAGGATTGATTGGCAAAATGGCATATTGAAGATAAGCAATTAAAGATTTTTCAAGCACGCACGAATCACTCCAACAACAACTTGGAGATGGTAAATGAGAAGGGAAAACAACTATAACATGGTTAAAAAGTAGGGCTGGGTATCATTAAGAAGTTGCCGATACGATATATACCTCGATACACAGGCCACGATATGATACATATCTCGATACAGTACACTTTCGATTCAATATGATATATTTCGAATCGATTCGATACGGTTTAATAAAAAATTAAGGCTAAATCATAGCTGTGATACTAAAAGGCTTTGTTAAACCATTTCTTGTGCAAAGTTCATATGAAACACAAACATTTTAATCATCAAAACTGTAAAAATGTCAAATGTGTCGGATAAATGAGCTTTCTTTCACTCCACAAGCAACAAAACTGTAGCACTGTAACAAAATAATTTAGTAAAACACACCTAAAAATACTCTTGGTGATATATTGATACAGTAGCCCACTATATCGATACTGTATCATCACATTAAATGATACGATATATCGATATTCCGATATTTTTGCACACCCCTATTAAAAAGCTTTGAAAAGTCAGTTTTGCATATTAGATCTGCTATAAAAACAAAACAACCGCATCTACAGCCTGTACAAAACATCACATCTCAAGCCTCAAGCATCTGATCACATTGATGGCTGAATTATCTTCCAACAGAACCAATGGGATTTTTTGAGTGTAGGCGGCCATGGGAACAGGGCTGCACAATAAATCACTGTCTAATCAAATTCATTATTTGAGTTGGCACATTTTTCAAAACTCAAATATTTAGATAATAGAATGTCCTCTGCCACGGACAAAATATCCTGTATTTTTATAGTGAGATCCTGTTGTACCTGTAATTAGACCTCTACAAACATGTGTTTCATGAATTGATGCACCAGTTCTTCTCTGAAATGTTAATGCTCCTGGAATTGTTTACAATGTGAACTCTGAACAGAATCCCACTTTTAAAGGTGCACTGTGCAACTTGTCTGGTGGAGGATCTGTCAATTGATCGTCTCCATAGAGATGTGCCTAGAATATTCCACAGTATGGCCATAAACTTAAATATCTGCAAACCAAATTACAGGTTAAATTTGTGGAGAGGCGACCCCACTCACAGTAAGAATGGATATTTTTTATGCAAGACAAATTTGTTTAATATTGTACAGTGGACAATGTAAAGCAAAGCGTTAACATCTGCATGGAAACAAACAGGTTGCAGACCCCCTCTTGAAAAGTTACACATCTTTAAGAGTAGACTATAGTGCATCTACTTGCAATGTGATGTTTTTTTTTTGTTTGTTTGTTTTCCCCCACACTCGTGCAGCCCCATTTGCTAACATCACACTACTACTTTTACCTGCAAATAAAACTAACTGTGCAACCCTGCATGTCAAACCCACCTACATATTTCATGGTCGTGCTTTGAAAATCAGGCCAAAGGTCACAAAACAAGTGAAACACAACACAGGAGACGACAGCACAAAGCCTACACCACAGATGCTTCACGGACACTCACCAGCTTCAGACATTATTAGCAAGTAAACGATCTAGTCACAGAGAATGGTACAGCCTCGTGTTAGGGTCAGAAATAAATATGGCATTTATCAAAAAACGCCAACTGCAGCCTTGTATGAAGTATGAAGTCAAAACACAACAACAACAACAAGAGAGAGAGAGAGAGGTGGAGTTGAGTATCCCTACAGCTACACGAAGCACATGTTCCACACGTACTGACACCATTTTTTAGAGTCTGTCGTCTCGCGATTGGTGTGCCCCTGCTGGACATAACCTGACTACATATGGCCTGGTCAGGGCTGAGTCACATGCCTGTACTGTAAAAGAGAGGGGCCGCCTGAGCAGGAATGTCTCAGTGTGTAATGAATACTTTTGCATTTCCACGCATGGTCTTAAGTATGGCTCCTAACAAACTAAGGCTGCATAGATTACAGGACAAGGGCAAATGCATGCAAATTTATGATAATGATAACACATTTTGACGCACTATACACTGCTATAGAGAAATGCAGCAATATATAATAATATTGAACCTACTTTATGCCACTGACACAATAGCAATAATGCAAGATAATCCCAGCAAAGCCTTTTTAAATAGACTGTATCATTAAATGTCCTGAGCTGCAACAAATAAATAATGATTAAAGAATGAGCCAATAATAGCTACAGAAATTACTTATTCAACCTTCTAGAGCTCAAATCTTAGTGTATTACAACTAAAACATCCAGAATCTCTACACTTTTACAAAGAAATTGTACACATGATATATATCAAGCTCCAAAATATACTGTTCCAACTTTCATACACTGAATTATAAGTCCATATTGTAATTAAAGCAGGTCCATTTCTAAGTGTTTACAACCAAGTGAAAAACTGGAAAAATGTGTGCATCAGTGGGTCAAGATTTATTTCAATAAAGAAAACATTTTAAAATACTTCTAAGCTTCTACCTCTAATAGTGCACTCATATTTTATGTTACACACCCTCCTTCTGTCGCAAAAACCTGTAAACAACTGACCATGTGTCCTCCCCTGTAGCTCCTCCCTCCTCTCAAATGTGGGCCACAGGCTGTGCAAGAGCAGTAAATTAGGAACTAGCCAATGGCAGCGTGCCAAACACACAGTCAGCCAATAGGAAAAAAGTATAAAAGTGAAAAGGTGTGGGCCAAGAGTTGCAAAACAAGCTTCACAATGTGCTGCTTTGCAAAAATACAAAAACTTTCAAGTTCATCCTAGAGGCATTTTTTAATCATTTTGACAGCCTACTTATCAGCAGATTTTACCACTTGCCAACACCAACAGTTACTTCATATAGATTCCCAGAGGTCTAAAGACTGATATAGTGAAACTTACCCTATTTGGTCTATGTATAGCGCTCCATAGAAAGTATCTGTACATAGTAATAGGAAGGAAGCTCATATATGTACCGTATGCAGAATATTTATTTTGAGTATCTGTATTCGGTACAGTTTCCCTTTCATTTGGTCTTCAGAAAACGGTTACTTTTCTAAAATGAATACATGGAGGTCCTTAAGTACACAACTTAGGAGTCAAACTGCACGTAACTAGTGAGAAAAACATAAAACACTGCTCTTGTGGTGAGTAAATGTGTGATTTGAACTTCTCTAATTGGTGATGGGAAATGCATAACAAACGGTGAAGCAAACATTAAGCTGTTTTTGATCCCATGTTGCGTTTTTACACTATAACGTAAATGCAACTCAGTGTAGAAGTATTCCAAGTACTCAGAATGCAGTACTCTGACTGGCTCATGTATCAGAATATGTTCTGAAATACATTTTATAAATACAGGCGTTTAGTATTCTGTAACTAACTACATTTACAAAGTATTCTTCACGTCACTGTCTGTACAAATGCATTAACAACATGTGTTTATTTAGCACAATAACAACTACATATCAGAATAAACAAAAAAGAGTGTGGAAAAATACACTCATGTGTAGATTATCTACGCAAAACAAGTGGGTGTGGATGTAACTGGAGTTAAACTGTCATCTACACAGACTCAGACTACTGCTTTAAACACTGTCTATGTGTGCTTCTATATGTGGGTGCAAACAAATCTGTGAAAACAAGTTCATTAACAATCTGATTAGAGATTTTGTACATCTGAGATAAAGCACAAACCTTATCTGCTAATGCAATTTAAGCAGCACATTGCATCAGACCAGTGGATTGTCCAGTAATCTGAAGCCTATAAACGACACTGTGTGTACAAAAGTCCAGACCATGTGTGGGTTTGGGAAGAAGGCAAAACAGAAGGGTGGAGGCCAAGAGAGAAGTAAAACAAAGTGTGTACTTGTCACTCAGCATGCAACCATATAATACAGCATAATACAATACAATATAACCAGGAGCAGTATTTTTCTAGTATTCAATGTCATAAACTCTATAATTCTTTTTATTTTACACAGATCCCATAAGTCTGTAGGTTTAAAAAAGCCTGTCAGGATAACACATTTTGAAACACAATATACTGCGCTACAGAGAAATATTGTGATCAATATAGAAACAATTTTATGCCACTGACTTAAAGCAGGATAATCCCAGTAATCTTATTTTTAAATATACCGTATAATTAAAAGGCTACAACAAAAACAGCAGGTCTAAACACACACATTGCCACCGAAATTAGAGCTGCACCATCCTTTAACTAATTGAAAGGTTACCCAAAGTTTTAGTTTTTAGTCGCCTTCAGTGTGTGCACTACTGAACTCTAAGCAGTAAGTTATTATTATTATTGTTATTATTATAAGGCCTTTACAGACTGTTATGAGTCTTAAAAGGTCCTATATTGACTCTTGACGCTTTTAGCCATGTTATAATGTTATTCCCTTATCAGAAATAAACCCAGAGTTGTGTTTTGTTTCATTCACATGTTTGAGTAACTCTTTATTCATATTCTTAGTGTATATCTCCAAAGGTCAAACTGTTCTGTTCCAACATGTCACATCATGTAGTGGTAAATTTCAAGTTTAGTTCAGTAGAGATGGGCAATTCCAGGGCTGAAATTATCGAAATGATACTAATGAAGGTGTATGGAGTGTTAAAACACATTGGGGTACTTCCCATATTACTACATGACATCACAATGTGGAAGAGAGTATTTTCAGTTTTAGACAACAGCCTAAATATGCAGGATTTCTGTGTTAAACATGGGTCAATGAAACAAAACGCAACTCCAGGTATGCTTTTGGTGAGGAAACAATGTTAAAACATATAAAGTATCCTAATAGGGACCCTTTAAAACTATTACTGGTCTCTGTTGTGTTTGGTTACTGACCTACAAGGCATTGAGGTCGTCATACCAGCACATTATAGAGTTTGACAGCAGTTTGTGACCGCCTCATCAACAGTCCTGCTCAATCAGGCGTGGCTCCTTAGGGGTCAAGTTCATGCAAAACAGTGCAGACACAGCACCAGGACACATCACACTATCCTCAATAAAAACGGCATCTGGCTTAGTGCAATCTCCCCGTGTCAGCTGCCAAGATTTAACACTCTTTATTTAACACCCACAACACTGACGGGGCTGTATTGCATATTCTAGTATCGCGTTTCCATATATGAAAACATTTTATATATAGCTAACAATACATTTCTGCAACTTATGTAACATTGAACACATAGAGCCGAGCACACATTACGTAAGGCCTCCCATTGGCTCGGATGCCCTATAGATGTGGACGTCACCATCAACAGAGAGCACGGTGTACCACGAGCGCGCACCAATAAAGTTTGAGCACGTTTAAAAAAAACAGCAAACCGATTAGGAGATAATTACACAATCAATGTCTACAAAAATATTACAAATGAACACATAAATGCAGTAGCGGATTATTTATTAGACACGGCGCTTCCACAGACAAACCAAATTGAAAGCAGCAAAAGCGCACTGACATCGATAAGCGAAGTGCAAATGTTAATAGTGAAATAACGTGTGGATTATATTGCTTCTCAGTGGATTAAGATTTTGTATAGTTTTACATGAAAGCAAACGTATGAGCAACAAATATGAAGCTTGTTTTAGCTGCGCCAATGTGCATACAAAGCGGAAGTGAGCATGGCCCAATCAAAATCGCGAAAGGGTTAAATGAACGCTCAGGCTAAACCGCAAAAATACACTGAGCTTTAAATGAAAAATCATATTATTGCAGCGCAATGCAGTGAGCTGTGAGTGCTGTGGGGTTTGTGTAAATCCTACAAAGTGTGATCTGTGAGCACATGGTGGAGCACAGGCTGGCTGGCAGTGCGCCCATCCCCGTGCAGAGGGACAATGGGGCACGGCGAAAACACCAGCAATCACTGAGCTGTTATTTCCATTTAGACTGAGCTTTAAATAGCCGCTTTTAGCGCAGGGTTTGCAGGGGACTCACCGTCAGCAGCAGGCTGAGCCGTGGACCACGTATCCACTTGAGTCGCCATCGCGCTCTACGAAAATCGCCCAGACAAAATCCTCACGTCGTCTGCTTGAAGCTGCCTGATCCTGCAAAAAAACTCCTTCAATGTAAACGGTATCCAAAAGGTCCCAGAGGCACAGCTAGTAGTAACACGTGGTAAACGATGCTCGAGCCTTTCTGATCCCTTTTTGCACTGCACGGTATTTTTAGTTAAATATACAATTGAACACGATTAGGCAATACAAAAAACAAGTACGCGTGAAAAATGTAAACAAGAATATTGAGCTCTTCTCAGCTGTTTAGCTGGGAAGAGTCAAATAGCTCGGATGCTAAAGGAGGGAAATAAGCTAACTAGTCGCTTAGCATTGCTGCAAACAGCCAGTAAGATAAACAAAGTCTGTTTTTAACTTAGCAAAGAGCGAGCGAGATGAATCACGTGGAGAAAACGCGGACGGGGAGTGGCCAGACGGGAGGGTGGGTGCTGGTCCACATCGACCAATCACAGAGCAGCGGGCCTCCTCTGCGGCGTCTAGAAACTACCACCATCTAGATCCAAGACTAGACCCAGGACTAGACCCAAGACTAGACCCGAGACCATCACCTAGACCCAGATCCATGCCTAGACCGAGCCCACCACTACCACAGCTCAGGAGGTCGTGCTGTGTGCGTGCAGCATAGAGGCTGAGGTGTGGAGAAAAGTGGAGCTCTTCATCTTACACGACAAGACCTCACTGAGAATATGGTAGGAAAACGACTTTATGCAATAATAAATGCACATGTCAGAGTTTGTGCACGGTTTTAAAATGTATGTTTTGGTGTTATGTGGTTCTTCTCTTTTCTATTTTTCAGCCACTAGATGTCAGTCAAAACTCGGGCATGATGCCAGAGCGAGTAGACAAGTAGTAGTGCAATGTTAATTATGTTCATGATGTGTAATGGATGTACAGCATAACATGTCAAAAATGCACTTTATGTCATTAAAAAAACAAAACAGACCAAGGCACAATTGTACTTAGAAGCATTTATTTTAACACAAATCCACAGTTTTGTAGAATCAGATGGCACAGATGTACACTGCCATTTTTTTTAGTAATTTACAACAAAGCAATGCAAACCTCAAATGGATAAAACGTAAAAATATAGGGCCTATAGGAACTGACGATAAGGGATGAACAAAAAGCACAGATCAAGACATGATATCAGGTTATAGGCCTATTTTCTCTAAACACCAATGTACAAAATGATGTAATTTTACATGATTACATTCTAAAAATGTCTAATACCCAAACTTACAATTTAACAAAATCTAACAGTCAACTTTGGCTTCAGTATAATTAACAATGGTCGAATAGCACAACACAGTAACGCTCACACATGCGCACAACACTTCAAAGAGCAGTTGGTAGAAATGCACAAACTTTACCCTTAAAGAACACTACAATCTGTAGTAATAAGAATCAACTATTCCACAGAGAAGTATACAGATACTGCTAATAATGAATCTCGGAGCTGCTGGAGAAAGCTGAGAAACAGTCATTGGATTTCCTGATGTGATTTTGATTGGATTCAGACCAATGCGGGCTCACCATCAATAAACATCGCAACAAATACTGAGAAAATACAATCCAACTAAAAGAAGCCAAAAAAGTCAGTGAAAGTCAAAACTCACGAGGTAACAGTCTTGTATCAGGCCTTGAGCTTATACCGTACTTGATAGCTGCTAATAAGGCAAACTATAATATTCTATTTACATTGAGCTTACTCGTTCTTTGATAATTAGCCCAGTTTTTGTCTCTCATGCACCAGAACATAACAATCTTTAGTTTATGTTGTAGCCAGATTCTCATTTCACCAGTATAATTACTTAATAATATAAAATTGTAAATGTTGGATAATTAAGATTTAAGTTTTAGACTTGATGAATAACATGAAATACAAAACATGAACATTGTTTTGTAACCACAGAGTATGACACTTAAGTAAAGACACTGTTGAGCTGAGTCCAGAGCATGTGAGGCATAAACTTTAGCTACATAAAAAATAAAGTCAAACAAGTTTTCTATTAAAAGAGCATCTTTTTCAATCATCAATATTTTGCAACAATTTATAAAATGTTTATAGCTTTATTCAATATCAAGTGCTTATGCCTATCACACACAGTAAAATGTTTAAAAGAGGTAAATTACTCTTCACAACAGTTGTTTCCTATCAACCAGCATTCACTAGAATAAGGAAAAAGGTGTGAATACTATTGCTAAATACATTTTTTGCAAGTCTCACCTGTACTATATTTTTGGAGACTGCT
Source organism: Boleophthalmus pectinirostris (assembly GCF_026225935.1). Classification (NCBI taxonomy): domain Eukaryota; kingdom Metazoa; phylum Chordata; class Actinopteri; order Gobiiformes; family Gobiidae; genus Boleophthalmus; species Boleophthalmus pectinirostris. The sequence goes on from NW_026571190.1 coordinate 31,035,392, forward strand.
GAAGCTGCTATGAAGATGGTTGATATTATACAGTTATATACAGACAACATGCTTACATAGCAGCAGCTAATGGTGTAACTAACAGAAACTCCACTTTATAGGCACCATATACCAAAGTAATGACCACACAGGCTAAATGGGCTCTACTTTTGTATAGTCACTGAAAAAGTATAGTGTGGTCCACAAAGCCCTGGTCTAAACACATTTCTGTGCCCCACAGCCTCTTCAAACATGATTCAAACATGATTTGTCTTCAGATAAACAGCAGTTAAAGTCACAGCAGACATGCATTTATAGTTAATGTCTCGCTGGCAATTAACTGATACATATTTCAAATAGCTGCAATCCAATAAATATAATAAATACATTTCCCTCTGAACTAATTGTAACTGCTGTCCATTAATTGAGTCCTAAAGACAGATTTTCTGTGGTCATTAATGTACAAGTTTACTACAGAGTCAACCATAATAAAATGAAATAATTTCTTATGTGGACACAGATTTCAGTCGCACATGCTCAAGTTCATTAATGACCACTTTAGTCCAAGTCCACAGCTGCTGCTTCATTATAGCTCTGGAGACATTTCTCTATGAAAGATTTTTTTTTTTTACTAAATATTTACCATGAATGAGCTGTCATGTTGTGTAATTGTCTACATTCAATAATACAGTTAGACTAATGGACCCTCCACTTTAAAAAAGACACTTCAAAAAGGCCTTTGCTTGCCAAAAACTGCAATACGCCCTGGAGGGCCTGTGAAAACAGTGAAGTCAAACAGTCAGTCAAAAGTATCTAAGTAACAGTCTGAAGTAACAATATACAGTCACAATATCGTGGTAAAGCTTTGCCACCAACACACTGACTAAAGTATGTTTGTACCATTTTAAAGGAGAGACATGGTACAGCCTAAAGCACACAGCTCAAAATACACAACTAGCCAGAATAGTTCTCTGCTTTCTCTAGTCAAAAGAAAAGGGAAATCGCCTCAAAACAAACCCTAGACCTACGCCCTCACAGTTTGCAATTAACCAGTAAGATTTTTAAAACAATGGATCTTCGTCCTACAAAAGCATTTACAAACGAGGTGCCTAAAAGTTCTACATTGTAATCCTACAGCTCCTTACAATCTGCATGTCAGTGGGTTAACAGCATTTCCACCAGAAAGGGATTTTCACTGATGAGAATGTCCATCTATGAATTCCTCAAGAGGTAGAGAACTATCTAGAATCCTTCACAAGAAAAGGCTATGTGAATGTCTCACAAATATATATGCATATCTTTGTATAGCGGATTAAGTTCATATTCTTAACACAATGTAATTAATCTGACACATTTTGGTACCATTAAAACCAATATTTTCTATTACATAAATCAATTCTGCATCACAAAGGATACTAAAAGTTAACGTTTGGGCACTGCAAAAAGACTTCTAGCTGTTTCTTTTGCTCTAGTGACAAATGACACTTGAATTAGGGCTACAAGACATCATTACCACACAAGACTTCATGTGTCAACCAACACCAAAACTAGCTGACAACTTCAACTCGAATGAGGCATGTGATTCTCTTGTTATTTCTTTTACTACAAGAATAATCAAGAGCACCTTTCAGCCTCTGTCCTAACCAAGGACCACAAGACTTATCTTCAGTGAGTCAACTTCACTTACTAGTCTTGATCTATGAGAATGCTATGAATCTAGGCAATCTCACTTTGGGTACTTCGTCTACATCTCTGTTGTTTTGCCTAAGAGGACTCCACTGTAATAATGGCATCGCCGGTTTTCAGGTTGACACTGCAGGTTGGGGACTGTCCACTGCTCCGTTCAGCACAATCTTCTCTGTGTGGTGACTGCGCTCCGGGCTTCGTCTCTTGGTTTTGAGTTGCCGTCTCTTCCTTTCGCTCAGCTCGTTTCACGTGGCAACGGCACACCTCAATCCCAGAGTCCCCGGTCAGCCTCCGATGGCGGAAATGGTCCTCCTCGTCTTCATCGTCTTCAAAGTCTTCGTCTTCTTTTTCGCGTTTCGGTTTTTCCGTGTTGGTTGGAGACACGATGGTGGGTTTGAGCGGGGACACGACAGATCGCGGAGCAGCTCTCGAAGCTTCGTACTGGGATTTTTCTTTCTTAACATTGAGGGAGGCGAGTGGGTCTGGAAAAGCAAGAGGATGGACTTGGCCTGGTGGAAGCGTGGACAGGAGAATGAGAGGAGATAGGGGGTGCCGATGGTGGTGTGAAGGACCAGGGGCATTGAGAGAGTGAAGAGGAAGAGAAAGATGAGGAGCCGACGGGGAGATAGACTCAATGGTGGAGGATGACTGTCTCTGAGCGGGCACCACATCAGATTTGACCCTAGGGATGACATCGGGCATGGCGTGTGCGTGTGCCAGCCCCGGAGTAGTTGGCGATGGCGTGAACATGGACTTGTCTCCTGATTCGCTTGGCGTGGACATGCGGCTGCTGTCATAGGTCTCGTCTGTAACTTGAACGGAGAAAGAAGTGCTGGAGGGGGAGGTGATGGAGCAGGACTCACAGGAGCAGCTGGTGTAGTTTTCGGAGCTTTGGGAGGAAGTGAAGCCGCTCGGGCCGGGACCCAAGTAGGGAGGGCAGGGCGGGCAAGGGTGGCGGTGATAGTGGTGGTGGAGGTAGGAGGAACTGGGGCCGCCCATGGATCCTCCCTGCAGGGCAAAAACAGAGCTGTACGGAGGAGGAGGGGTACTGGGCTGTGCTGCCACCTCCTCGTATGACGGTAACTTGAAGGAAGCCAGAAAACCTACAAACAAGAGAATTCGCGTTAGACATGAGGCCTGTCACGGTAACAAAATTTGAAGTGTGATAGACTGCTGAAGGAAATAAGCAAAATTGTCCCCAAAACTTAGCTACTTTAAAGTGCTTTGATAGGAGGTATCTATAATGAGTCATAGGGTGACCAAATTTTCAAAATCAAAAACTGGGACACCCCCGGTTTGGATTGGTTGGTAATAATAAAATGAGTACGTAATTAAGGAAAATTGTTCTGCACTCAGCCCATTTATGACTAACATGTGAGTCAGAATAGTCACATTTACTTTTGGTTTTGGTAATTTTTAAGCAGCTTCTCTGTATTTTACCTAAAGAACTCACAATTTATGCCTTTCTTTACTGTTGGAAGGGATCAAATTGGTTAAAAATAGGGACACCTTGGGCATTTCTTGTATAAAAATGAGACAAATTATTGGTTTTGGATAAATCTGCTGGGACAAGGACACAGGGCTCAAAACTCAAAACTAGGACTATCCTGGGTAAATAGGCATGTCTGATCACCGTAGTCATAGAAGTTAGTTATTCAACCTTCTTTAGCTTAAATCTTATCATCGTCTGGAAAAATAAGAAAAATTCCTATACTAGTACAAATAAAAATCTCCCCGATAAATATTGACCCTAAAAATTATTGTTCCAGCTAACACTGAATGAAAAGTCAATATAGTAATTATTGTGACAGGTCTAATTAGTAGTAGGTTTGTAGGCCTTTAGTTGACTGGGCAATGGTGACCAAAATATGCATTAGTCATTGTAATCATGTACATTATAAGGATTTTTCTGAGACAAGAGCAAAAAGGGAAGGTTAATTTCTTTTCTATGAATGTGATTTTTCAGTATCAAAACCTGCACAAATGAGTATCTAGTTTCAATAGTAGTTTCAAAACTAGTACTTTTGACACCCTAGTGTAAATTTCAGTCTTAATCCTCATCTGTCTATGAAATTAGACAATGAAAATGTAAATAATGCTGGACATACTGAGGTCGAGCATTGAGGAAGAGTAGTTGCAGGCTCCGTTGTAGGCGATGAGGTTGATCTCCCTCTGTCTCTGCTGCTGCTGGATGCGCATTTTTGCTCGGCGATGACGATAAGCACAGAAACAACTGAACAGGATTAGTACAGTCCACAGCAGCCAGAACCCTGCACCAGATAAACAGGAAATCAACCAATATAAACTCTAATTTAGGGGTGTCATGACCATGGATCTATAGTAAGAATTGTGATTTTATTATAGTTCTGTGGTCATGATATCAAATTTTAGTTTTGAAATTTGGTGTCACAATTATCATGGTAAATAATTGCAATTAACAATTATATCAAAATTATGATCACAGTTTCTGTAAAGAGTAATTATAATTATTCATTGTTATAATATTGTACTTTGTTATCAGGGAAAACAATGATATTCGAGTATTAAGTAGCTTTTTTCTGCACATTCTGGTGATACAATGGTGATTTTGTCTACCCGTTTTATCACGATAAACAATATTATTGTGCATTGTATCAGCCCTAGTTACAATTATTATAAAAACTGTAATGATTGAATGATTATTCATGATTATTGACGCCATGACCAAACAACTGTGAAATTCTTCATGCACTTTCACTCAGATTGTCTAAACAGATCAGCATTCTTAAAACATGTGCCCTGGTTTATGAACTCAAACTTTCTGAATGTTAAGTCAAGTTAATATGAAATAAACAGATAAAGCACTTTACATGAAGGCTAAGTTCTTTGGGGAGTATAGATTTAACAAAAATCACTTATTTTTGCTTCTTGATGATTATTTTTTGGTCCTGACAATTATATTGTGACCTACTGGTATAGGATATCGCTGCCAATCCTGAAAAATCGGCTTCCAAATATCAGTTCAGTTGATCTCCTGGTTGAACACATAAATTGAGTCCCTCCAGAAAGGCTCATAATGTTTGAACTTTTATTTACACAAAGCTATTCTGCAGTTACTTGAGAGATAAATAACAGTTACATAACACATTTGGACCAGTTTTGTCTCATTTTCTTTTAGTTTAAAGGAAATAAATGCTATTTTCAATCTCTAAAGTAACAGTATCAGAATTGGTAGCAGAACTAAAAAAGCTGGATCAGTGGTAATCCTAGACCTGAATAACGATGATTATCGATTAACAATATAATCTCGACATCCCTACTCTAATGATGACAGTCAATACTCATGTGGTGCCTAAAGGGCTCCACAGCAGCAGGCCTCAGCACTGACACAGATCTGAAAAAGTCAGTGGGTCGACTCACACCAGAGCTCATAGTAGTATGTGCAGCAGCCTGTCTCTCCACAGCAGTGGCCCGTTTCACACAGGTACCCCTGTTTGTTATTTAACCCGGGGCAGTACTTGGAGCTGACTGGGACCGGCAGGCTGTTTGAGTCCTCATGCTGCGTCACCACCTGCACATCCAAAACACAAACCATTACAACAGTCATCAACAAACGGGCCTTCTGTTACATCTTAGTCTTATTTATTTATATTTTACTATGATTTATTTACTTTCATTAGCTATATTGTATTATATATATTTTTTGAAATTGCAGTTTTGTCTACCCAGTACTAACTTGAATTTGTATGTGCATTTACTGATTTGTAAATTAACAACAACAATTAACAAAATAGAAAAATAATAATGTGTTTTTAACATGTGACTAATGTATCTATCTTAACAGAATTAGGTAATTCCCAACTATTCTTCCCTATTCACGCTTCTATCCTACCCAAAAAAGCCGGAATAAGTGAGAATATCCCATCTCATTAAGTAAAAAAACAGTGTAATGTAGACCAAAAAACATAGTCTCAGATACTGGTAAAAATAAGAGTAAAAATAAATAAAAGTAAAAGTATCACATTAAAAAAATTTAAGTAAAAAGTAAACATTAAGTGAAAAGTAAACATTAAGTTAAAAAGTATCCATATTAAAATCTACTTTAGAGTAAAGTACAGATCTTTTTTTTTTTTTTTTTACTAAGTACAGTACTTTACTACTTTTACTTTATTACGTTTGACCACTGACCATTGTGTGTGTGATTGTTGTTCCTTCTTAAACCAGGGAGCGCTCCTATTACTGCATACCCAACCTTAAAAGTATTTCCAATCAACAACTTTATTTTCAGAGTGGGATTCACGTACTTTAGCAGCAGCTCAGTCTTATCCTGAACACCGCCATAGCAACAGAACCGTCTCATCACTTCCCTGGTGTTATCAGAGATCTTTATCTACAGACAATTTATTTGATCATCCACCTACACATTTTTGAAGGTTTTATGAAATTTTCACTGATGGCAAATTGTTAAGCAAATGCAGCAGGTCTTGAGATGAAGAAACCCCATACCTCGGTGACAGTACTGATGCCAGGGTCTTTCTGCGCAACCTGAAATAGGACATGAAATGGATGATGTGAATTCAAGTGTTATTTCTCCATTAGCAAAGCACCACTAAAGCAGCAAGTGAATGTTTCAACAATAAACACAAAAACATTATAGAAAACCGGCAACATTTCTACCATTGAGCATAATCACGGTGAAAAGGGCTTCTCCCATTACACAAGGCACTCCGGTGGTTGCCGTATCTCTTTTAGTTTTAGTTACCACACACACTCGAGGTGGAGGTGATAACAAATGTTGAATGTTGTCATGGTAACCACTCCGGCTTGGCTCCAAAGCCTACTTTAATTATGTGTCAGATCTTGTATTTATAACATAACAGCAGAAAATGTGTAATGTGGTTTAATAACAAGAGAGCTCCCTACCGTCACGCCCTGAACCAGCCCTTGCAGCGACATGGTCATCTGGAAAAAAGCACTGTGTTAGTTAATTAATAAATAACACCTCATAAGCCAGTGCAGTTAGAATATTCTGATACTTTACAGCTGATAGCATCATGGCCCTAGATAATGTTGATGATAACAGAAAGCACTGCTCTGTCTGAAGCTCTTACTCAATTTACAGGGCAGCTGCGGGGTCTTAAAATTCTTAAAAAGGTCTTAAATTTCATGCTCCTAAATTTAAAAAGTCTTAAATTATGTTGTCCAAGTCTTATTTTTTATTATTTAAAGCAGTGAGTAATGGTCATTATTAGAATTGCATCTGGTGTTTTTTGTCTGCATAATGGGTGCAATGTTGGTCTTAATTTTCATTTAAGTGGTCTTAAAAAGGTCTTTAAAAAGTCTTAAATTTGGGGTAGTCAAACCTGGGGATACCCTGATTTAGACTTAAAGATGCTTTGTGTAACTCTTCTAGTGGAGGGTTTGTCAAATGCTTTTCTCTATGGAGATGTTATTGCTTTGTCTGGAATGTTTCACAGTATGGAGACCAAACCAGACCAAGTTACAGGTCAGATTTGTAGAGAGGCAGCCCTACTCACAGTCACAATGCCTGATTTTCTAGGTATTTTTGAGATATAAAACCACCTCTAATTGGGTAAATGTAAGGTGGAGCTGTTTAATGTCATATTGTGGAAGATTCCAGGCCGTGCAATGACATATCCACAGAAACAAGCAGGTGACGGACCCCCAACCAAAAAGTTACATTGTGCAGCTTTGACGGTTAATCTGAGTTTTTGAGTTTATCACAGTCTGACCCAGAAGATGACTTGGGTGGAACCACAACAGGTCCAAAACCTCAAATGGGGTCCATCGCCTATTGCAACATCTCTTCATTACGACATGTCTCTATTTAGTGCCGGTTTTCCGACACTTTATAGTACTGCTATTCCGACACATCATATATATATTGCGAGTTGCGATAGTCTACCCAGGCATGTCTCTCACTGTTCTTCGATGTTCTTAATCTCGACAACTATCAAGTCACACACAAAACCGACACACACAGTAACCAACTTCATAATGACAAATATTTGTAGTCCATGTTTTCCGTCCATGCCCAGGTCAACAATATCTCTTTGCACTTTATGTACAAGCACTTTGGCACTACTGTGTAATGTGGCCGAAGTATTCTCTGATTGCTTTACACCAGCCCAAGCCAAAGTATAAAAGGCTATAACGTTAATATTATTCATGTCGGAAAAGCGGAATGTTTGAAAAATAATAAAGTGCCGCTACTCCGACTATGCAAAAAAAGAAGTAGTGGGAGACCTGAAAAATGTATGCGGTTACTCCGATAATTAGACGTCTAAATAGCGGCATGTCGTAACAGCAGCATGTAATCAGTCACTCTCACTTTTTTGTTGAAAATCAAACACCTAAACAGGACCATGAACACTCATATTGATCACAGGCTCCTGAAAATGTCTTTTTTCAGTCCATTTTATATTTTTTTCTTGGGTGTTCAGATCACACTAAAACGCATTTGTCAGTGTTCACTAATGTGTGTCACCATGGTAACCACTGAACACTCCATCAATAGATACACATGTAGAACACCCCCAAGCATTACGTCACTGCAAAGTATCAATGCGAAGAAGAATTCATGGTTGTCATTATAGGTAAAGAAACACTGTGCACATCGGGCTATTTTGGAGCATGAAGTAAAGTCAGTGAAGTGTTCAAGGAGAAGGGAAGGTCAATGGGAATTTAACGAGGCAGCAAGCCGGGCGCACGATTCACACACACTCCACATCGATCACTGAATCTGTTTCACCCTTTAATTATTTATTACTCCGGGTTTTATGGGGCAAAAGACAACAGCAATGGTTGTATTTGTTTGAAAGTAGAATCTCAACATTGTACTGGTTAATTCCTTCATTAAAGCGAACGTATTATGCTATTTACTGATCTATATTATAATGTTGTTTCGTCATCGTAAACATACCTGGCGCTGTGTTTTGTTTCATTCACACATGTTTGACACATTATTTAGGCTCTTCTCTCAAACTGAAAACACTGTTCCACCTTGTGATGTCATGTGGTAAGTAGGAGGGGTTTCACTGTTTTTAAACACCGTACACCTTCACTAGAAACATTTGGATAATTTCAGCTCTGGAATTGTCAATTTCTGAACTAAAAGTAAAAGGTAAATGTTAACTTGAAAACTACCACTTCGTGACATCACAAGGTGGAACAGAGCATTTTGAGCTTTGGGGATAGACTTAGACTTAGGAAATTATTGGGACACAGTAGCTCACAAATCACAATATAATATAATAACAATGAAGAAATATAAATGGTAATAATAAATTCTAAATAAGTAGCAAAAAAGAAAACAAGAGACATGTGTCAAAAAGACATAATTATATAAATGTATATGTACAAGTCAAAATAAAATTGAAAGATAAGTAATAAAATATAAAATCACAGCTTTATAGAAGAGGTCATAGAGAAAGAGAGTGCAACAATGATACGATCATTGACAGGACATAGGGTTATCTGTTACATAGGGGTCAGTTGTTGTACAGTTGTTGGGAATATTATCTGTTACATAATATATATAGATACAGATATAGACTGACTAATAATAAACGGTTACTCAAACATGTGTGAATGAAACAAAACACAACTCCACGTATGTTTTTGATGAGGTAACAACATGGCTTAAAGCTCACAAGAGTCAATTTTGCATAATATAGGATGTATAAAAGTGGTATATCAGGGGTTAAGGCTGGGTCAGGTCATTTAGTTTGTTTCCAAAATGTGTGATTGATCCGTTTTGTCGTTGACTGTGTGTGTAGTTCCAGTGTTATATTATATTTTAGGTTTGGATTTTAAAAGTATTTCACATTTTTGAGTATTTAATAGTAGTTGTGAAGGTCAAAAAAGCCACTACCCAGATACTAATTGATATTAAAACCAGTGTCAAAACCACAGACGATATAAAGAAGTGGACTAAATGAGTGAGACGTCACCAGCAGCATTCTGCTCCAGTCAAATGAAGCTCATGAGGCTAGCAGTTATAGGAGCAAATTTGGATCGAGTTCCATATTTGGAATAGGAATTTATTAACGGACAAAATAGCAAAATAAAAAACACTAGGATCATGTAGCGTGGGTTAATACAAACATTTTAAGACCAAAATGACAAAGCTCACTGCAGCAGTCAAACAAAGAGGGGCGATAATCTTTCAATGTAAAGTCAACTGGAGCCAAAGACAATGGAGTTGGAAGCGGAAGTGGAAATAAAGTGGATTTGGATTTAGTCTATGGTCAGAACTTGATAGTCCTTTAGGCAAGTATCTATACAAAAATGAAAATGAAAACAAATACATACTTACAATAGGTGTAAGTAGGACCTGTATCGAATAGTTCAAGACTAGTTTTAATGTTTAATGTGAATATAAGTTTTTCTTCTTACCACTCCTTTTTTGAGAAATTTGCTTTTTCTGTTGTTTACAATGTACATGTAGTATGCATGATTATTGTTTCTCTTTTGGCACAAACTCAAAATAAAACGAATCCAATCAAATCTATCAGTGCTGGTGTAAGTCCTCAAAAAATTACATGCTATATTCAAAGGTCATAATTCTATTTATTATCACTTCTAATCCAAATGCCATTTCAAATATTATACAAAGTTGTCCTTAGTAGACAAAAAAATCCCATTACCTTTAAGCAGTCCCTTTTAGATGAGTTCAGAGCTGTAGATTCACACACAGACATATGTAAAAGTTGTGTGGGCCCACTACAATATGTGGGGACCTCGTGACCTTGTTGAAATTAACCTCTGGCCACATGAAAGACCATTCTATTGTCACAAACAGCAGTCAGCACTGAGCACAATAAAGGTCCTATAGACAACAATGAGTGTACTTTGTCTGTACTTTCTGCGTACTTTGTGTACTTGAACGCATTCCAGCTGACTATAAACAGAATCACTTTCGCACCTACTATGTAACAATAATCTATGTCGCAAACACCAACACAATAGCAGCTGTCATTGCCATCTGCTCGCGCTGGCATACGACCAGTTACTCCTACTTTTTCACACTATTAGTTATTTTCAAACTACAATTGGGCAACTCTCATTTGATCTCAGTGCTTTATTTTGTATATCCTACTGATGCATTATATTTTATGTGCATTAAACTTGGTCCTCTTTACTCAAACCAAACAGGCCTATAGATATTTCATACAGTCTAAAATATTCTCTATATTGTCCAATAATTGTCCTGGATTTTAGTATTTACCATAACAAGGAAAGTCCACATCACTTCTCCCAGGCCTCTAACATAAGTCACTCAAAAATCATAATCAATACTGAAACCAGAAGTGGAAATATATTCTCATTTGAATAAACTAAAAAGCCCTTTCCTGAACACTTTTAGAATGATCTTGAGCTGCATCAGAACTTTCTTATAAGACCACATTTAGTTTTGAAGTTTACAGACATTGTTATTACCATTTTATATTCAATTTGGTTTTGAATATCTAGCCTGTTCCTTACTATTAAAATTTTACACTAACAACAACACTAAATCCTTCTAACAATACGTCAGCTCTAGTAGCTCCAACCATCGCCTCACTATCCAAAACACTTAATTACACACTAATCATGTCCTTATAATCTAAAAAGAACAAAACACATTGTAAATAAAACAAAAGAGCCCAAAACCAAAATGACTAATTTGTCTTTTTTCACAGTGACTCCACAGCTCATATGTGATTTATTACTGTACGTGGTGGAGGAAAGTGCCTGTTCCTGTGGTGAGCCCCACCACTGAACACAGTACATGTTCAGGCATTCTGGTCTTCTGCGGAAAACCACATGGTAACCACAAATAATTCCCACTTGAAGTCCCTGAGGTCTCTGTCACCACTGAACTGTAAGCACTGAAAAAGATACTTGTTTGGCACCAGCGTGGTTCTGCTAATATCTACATCAGTCCTACACACATTATGAATAACATTAGAACTTGATGTTGTATATTTCCCCTTGTATTACCAAACATTTGTTTCTGAAGCTGTAAGTTATAAGACGTTCCCCTGATAGTATCGTGCTCCGCCATGCACATGACCCAACAGTAAATGTGGTATTATCTTCTTTTTGGTACAGTTTTAGGTTCTAGAGGTTAAACTCATTTTGGTGATAATTTGACCCTACGCACACACAGCTTGCACACTACTAAGGTGTTCACAGTGCACAATAAAGTATTCTCCTTCATGTGGTTTGAGTTTTATCAACACCTAGCCTCTTCAAAACAGTCTCTGATTTCAAATTTAACACAATCCTCTTACTTTGTTTTTACGCATAGGCAATAACAATGAGATACACATATCTTATATCTATGCTCGGATCCTGCGTGTGAATCCAGTGCCTATGGCCGCTATGCATGCCTCCATCCAGGCCACTGTTTACCAACAAGAGCGCGCAGGCCGTGGAAGCATGTTGCAGATGCGCAGGAGCCCAGCTGTTGACAGCAGCAGCAGCGTGTGAGATAGAGTAACGGGAAAGCGGTACCTCCTCAGCCGTGAGCCCGTGGCAGAATGTCAGCGTCTTCTCTGGGTCCATGGCGAAAGATGGAGATCACACAGAACCGAGGTGACACCGGTAGAAGCGATATGATGTTAGTGTGCTACACCGCCGCTGTCCCACTCCATAGAAGCGGCTGTCTCCCCATCCGCCATTCCCCCGGACGGACAGACGCGAGGACAGACGGAGACGCACGCCCCTCCCAGACTACGCTACACACGGAGGCAGGGTCTGTGCTGAGGGCTGTGCTGCTGGAGGACCGTACTGCCCACGGCGCAATAGTAGGCAGCAGCAGCAGCAGCAGCAGCCCTATGTAGTAAATACATCTGTTACATGGAGTGTTCTCGCAGGGGGTGATGTCATGCCTCTCAGCCCACACGGCACTTCAACACGAGTCGCGCCGGTGATTGGCCAGGGCTCCCAGCAACAGCCGCACGCGGGCTGCACCAAGCGACTACACACACCATACTACAGGCATTTACTACAACCCTACAGTGTCCACCGCCCCATACACGCCATAATCCATGAACAAACCCACCACGAACTAGTTTTAATCCTACAAATTCTGAAAATCACCACGTTTTTTTTTTCTTAAAGCACTGGACCAAAGTGATAGGCCTATAGGTCATGTAGCAGCTGAGTTGCTTTAAAGTTGTGTGACCATGGCATTTGGAGATGGCACTATAGCGCATAATCTTTTCCAGATGATCCACTGTCTCTTTATTTATAAACCTGAGATTTCAGTATTCCTTCAACACTAGGCCCACAGTTTACCTTGAACTACCCACAACACAAAAGAAACCGTAAAACTAAAAGTGGGTCTATAGTAGTAGGCACGTGGGAGTGTTGCATAGGTCCATAAGGCGCACTGAGGATGCTGAAAAAGAGAAAGACGTGTCTCTAAGCAACCGAGGAGGCAGAGTCCACCTGTCGTAGAGTAGAGTAGAGCCCTCGTGCACGTGTGAAACGATATTAGAAAACGTGAATACTGTAATAGTAGTGACCACAGCTGACCTCACAGGACCGTGCTGGGGTGACTGTTTTGAGGGGATTCTGTTTACGCTCAGTGATTTCCAGTGACCGTGAAAAAGGAGGACTGTTCATAAAGTTCTCCACAAGGGGGCAGCACGATACAGTATTTTTAGACATAGAGTGGGTTAGACTGTTTTTAGTGTCAGGCCAACTATGACCATTGACATGCACTAGCCTAGCACCAGCGACCTCTGCAAATACAAGGAATGGATGGAATATTTTAAAAAGTGTCTCCACACATCTCCAACACTCTGGCTCACTAGGAAATTAGGTCCTATGTCCAAATACCAGACTGTCCTTTTAATCTGAATTCTGACTATGTGCAGGCTTGCTTCTCCATAGATCTGACCAATAACCTGTTTCCAATGTGAGTACGAAGTTTATGTCCATGCTATGGAATTATCCAGGCAAAACAGTAGTATCTCCATGGAGACAAGCAGGGGATGGACCCTCCACCAGAAAAGTTACACAGTGCACCTTTAAATTAACAACTCAAATAAATATTTTTGAATATTTTGAATTCAAATCCTCAATATATCCACTATTTATTAACAGAACTTAATGCTATGTAACTGCCTTTGTGCTTTACTGTTAATATATGTTCAATTTTTAATGCTTTTATTTTGACAAGTGGATCCCAGGATGAATTATCTTTGACCAATGGGGATTCTTAAAGGTGCACTGTGTGATTTTTCCGATGAAGCGCCTGCCACCGATACTTGTCTCTAAGAAAATGTTATTGCTTTGCCAAGACTTTTTTAGTCTTTTAGAGATTTCTGTCTTCATGGAGACAAGCAGATGACACCACCAGGCCATATTACAAGTCAGATCTAGGGAGAGACTACCCCACACACCATTTTTCAATTTATTTAATGCGATATTGTGAAACTTTGCAGGTTAAAAAATACAATCTCAGACAAGACTTCTATTTGAAAAGCTACACAGAGCACTTTTAAATAAATAAACCCAAACATAAAAAAAAAAAAAAAGTGTGTTCAAATATTATATAGCTTTGCGGGTCTAGTAAGAAAAACAAACAAAATGAGCACGTTACACAGCAGATTGAGAACTATATTTAGCTGCCCAACACATTTTCAAAAGCCCACGAAAGTTTTCCATTGCATCAGCGCATCTGTGTGTTTGTGATCTGATGTGTTTGGTTACACTTAATGACACAATATGACCAGAGACACTTCCTCTGACCTGTCACTACACAACACACATACAGACACATACACACATGTACAAACACAGTCAGATACTCACACACACATACATACGCACACTCACACTTACACACTCAGTACACAAGGAATCCTCTGTAATGAGCCACACCTCCATGTTTGCTCACACCAAAAATAAACCTAACACTAACTACAATATTTAGGAAAATCTGCACGGTACCACAAAGCTCCAAAATGGTGTCAATGCAAATAAACCTGATTATAAGCTGTTTCTCTTTTCTTTCATAACAGAATTGGCTTTGGCTGTTGGAGAAGAAGAGCTCACAACTGCACTAGAGAGATTTAACAGAGAGAGAAAGCACTTTTAAAGCATTTAGCTGAAAAATTGGGTAAAACAAAAGCATGTTTATATCATTTTGGGTGTTTTTATTGCACTGAAAAATGTAGGAAACACTTTGTCTGTACATATTCAAAACCTGACGCTTATTTTTGTCTGGGGGAGGGCCTCTTCCTGCTTGTCTTCATAGAAATTTTGTTCTTTAGGCAGTTTCTCCATGCAGCCAACTATATCTCCCAAGTATAGTTTTAGATTTCTTTTTCCATGGATAATGCAGGTGACATGTCACCTGATTCATCAGCTGGTTTTGTGGAAAATGTCTGACTTTGCCACATTAGAATTTGTTTGCTCGATGGTAGGTGGGTACTTTTTTATTTAACCGATCTCTGCTATTTGGTCGTGACATACATAATGTGCCAAAACCCACAGGAAGAAGGGTAATAATGTCTTTCCTCTTGATAAAATTCACCAAACATTCTCTTTGTTCCAGCTTTAAATCCTTGATCTCAGGAATCGCTGCCAACACAAAATGTATGTCTTCGTCTACATCCATCTCGACCACTTTGTTTACTGTTGTGCTGTTCGGTGCGCGGTCTACAACATCTGGGGTTCTTGCAAACCATCTAGTCACTAGATTCTAGTGTATTTCGATTCCTGGCCTAGTAGCTGGAGAGACATGAAATTGATCGGAGGCACTAAGTGGCATCAGCCTGGCTAGGTGACATGCCATCTCTGGAAAATTACACAATGTTGCTTTAGTGGGCCCATATTACACCATTTTCTGATCTATGTTATAATGTTGCTACCTCTTCAAAAACAGACCTGGAGTTGTGTTTTGTTTCTTTTACACACTCTGTTTAACACACAAACCCTGCATATTTAGACTGAGTTCTTCTCTCAAACACTCCAAAACACTCTGTTCCACCTTGTGATGTCATGCGGTAATACAGGAAGTGCTCCAATGTCTTACTTAGTTACTATATAGACCTTTTTTAGAATCATTTGGATAATTTCAGCCCTGGAATTGCCAATATCTTCTGATCAAAATGTAAAATTTTGCTGTTGAAAACCCTGCTTCATGACATCACAAGGTGGAACAGAGCATTTTGAGCTTCAGAGATGTAGACAGACTCATCATAAAGGATTACTCAAACATGTGTGAATGAAACAAAACACAACTCCAGCAACAACATTATAACATTACTTAAAGCTCAATTTAGCATAATATAGGACCTAAAAGACATAAAACACATCGACTACAACTAATATTTTCACAATTTATCTTTAATTTTTTTTGTAATTTTGCCCTTCACAAATATGCAGTACTACAAATCACCATGCAGTGTTTTCTCCCTTATATTCCCCCTTTCCCCACACATACTATTTTCAACAAACAGTAGTTGCATTGAAGCGTTTCGGATGGTTCCTTGACATACAGTAAATTCTTGTCTGACATCGGAGGTGTTATAATGTCACAGTTTATTGTATGACTTCAAGGCCATCGCCACGGTAACATCAGGGTGGGGTGCAGCCGCTAACCCGAGCTGCTGAGTGAACGTTTTCCACCTGATGCCGAGAATGTCTTTGAGTTCTGTGCTTCATTACGACGCTGCTGCTGCACAAGTGTCTGCTGACGGGTGGATATTTATTTTTGCATCAGCTTGAAGTTATGGCTAAGTATCAGTTTGAGGAAAATGAGAATGAAAGAAGGCAAGAAAAAAAGAATTTAGATACAGAAAGTGTAGTTTTGCCAAATGTTGCAGTAACAATCTTCAGGACTGTAATTGTGAATTGTCTTCTACTCTGGAAATATATGGGTACAAATGTTCATTACTACTTTGAACACTACTATACCTAAATGAGCCTTAATAAAGTGTTAACAAAGACTTAATCCATAATGAACAAATGCTTTATTAAGAATGGTTCAGGCTTTTTTGTTTTGTTTTGTTTTGTGTGTTAGCCTTATATTTATTTATTGCTATTCTATAATTTTGCTCTTATTTTATTTTACTAGTTTCATTATTTTAATACTAGTATGATTAAATCTGAGTGTTTATTTTATCATTTTATTATTGTTGTTATTATTATGTATTTGTGCAGCACTTTGGAAACAGTTTGTTTGTGAAAAGTGCTATATAAATAAAGTGGATTGGATTGGCTATTTTGTTATGTCTTATGTTTATTTTGTTATTTATGTGCTGCGTATTCATTCCCTCAACATTACAAAAAATTATAAATAATAATAATTAAAAAGAAAATGGTTCAGGCTTTGTAATGACCTAATTATGGGGTAAGAGTTATATTTGTTCATGCTTTATTAAATAAGGCCTTACAATCTCAGTATCATTTCATAATTTGCATATTTTAAATCGCAATATTAATCGAAAACAACTTAATAAAAGATACAAGGTCGCTGACATTTGTATTAGAAAAGTGCAATCACAATAAATATCTGCACAGCACATGTAGCAAGTAGCACTTTTTAAATAAAAATTACTAAAATGACTTCACGACACTGCCAAATCCTATGTATATCACTGATTAAGAAACTAGGTAATGAAGTAAGTAAAGAGGAGTGGGTGTACGCCGGTAGAGGTGGTCGAAAATAAAAAAAAATTAAAGATTACTGAAAACATGCACGAATCTCTCCAAATACAACTTGGAGTGAGTAAATTAGTAAATGATCAACCTTAACAAAAAAAAAAATGCAGCCAACTTTCTGTTACTTTTTTAACAACATAGTTTCTGTCACACGTTCACTGTGGATTTGGCCCACTGAATACTGTTTGTGTTTGTGACGGAACGGACAGGCTCCCGACTCGAGGGCCCCCGTCTGTAGGAACATATAGAGTCTGAAGACGTGTCAGAAAATACAACATGCCAAGGAAGAATGTTTCCTGTGTTCACGTGGCCCTGTTATTTCAGAGCTGACTTGCTGTGATAATCATACGGCCGTGTCACTGAGGGCTCAGATAGGGAAAGAAACGAGTCATGCAACTGTGCACTTCTGCTTTTGTCACTTAACACAACACAGCAGCTGTAAAGTTTAATAACTGGCCACGGCTGGGAAATGCAAAGAGTATTGATGCTGGTGCAAAAACAATACGTGTCTGGTTGCATATACCACACACAAGCACACACACCACCCACACCCACACACCCACACACACACACATCCTGAAGCTCGTGGACATGTGATATTTTCAAATGTCACTCAATGAAAATGACAGCACTCTGGAGCTGCTGGGGCCCATAAACTTTAGGCCAATGGTTTTTATGTATGCAGAGGGTATAGGCACGAGAAGAGTAGCTCCTGTGCTTAAAAGGTCTGTATATTAATGTGTTTTTTTTCTGATGTTATAACGTAGAGATGTAACAATAACCAAAATATCGTCAAAGTTCTCACAATAATATCGTGGACCATCACAATATATCGAATTACAAGTCTCTTTGCTTAAATTAAGGGTTATGGTGCAGCAATAGCTAAAAAAAAAAAAAGACAAAGGGAACTACATAGACCATGATCCTTTGCTCCATTTCAGTGTAGACAACAAGAAAAAATATCTAAGCACTTTTAAGTTTCTTTGGATTAAGTCTTGTCAAGGCATTTTAAGAGGAAAAAGTAGCATATTAGCAGTTTTGATAGCCTCCACAAAATATGCAATAAATATCGTTCCTTGAGATGTATAACGTGAAAATATCGTACAGAGAAATTTGGATATTGTTACATCCTTAATCATATTGTGAGTTATTGCAATAAAATATCATACCTTGTGGCAATATATCGTGAGACTTAGATAGTGTTACATCCCCTACAATGTTGTTTCCTCATCACAAACATACCTGGAGTTGTGTTTTGTTTCACACATGTTTAACACATAAAGCTGGGAGTGCTCCACTGTGTTTTTAAACTCCATGCACCTTCACTGGACTCATTTGGATAATTTCTGCCCTGGAATGGTCTATCTTAACTAAAGTAAAAGGTAAGAGAACTTAAAAAAGACCACGGGATGACATCACAAGGTGGAGCAGAGCATTGTTTGACCTTGAGATGTAGTAAACCAGGATTACTCAAACATGTGTGAATGTTTTTGATGAAGTAACTTTACCTTAAAGCTCACAAGAGTCCAGTTTGTGTAATATAGAAACTTGAAAACACTTTTATGTTCCTGTTGTTTACATGTGTCCGTGCTTTTTCAGATTAAAAGTTCAAATGTAAAATGAATTAATCTTATTTTGGTTTCAAAAACAGTTTCTCAAGTAGGGCAGCAGAATATATTGCAAAACTAAATTGCAATTTTGTCAAAGCTGCAGTTATTTAGATATTGGCATGATCTCTGCAAAAAACAAACAAACAATGCTCTCTTTTTATTGAAAAATCTTGTATCTATAGTTTACCTCTACAAAAATGTTCTGAAATGCATGGTTTTCTTGTGTAAATTCAAATTTCAGTCTTCTCTCAAATGTAAAAGTTATTTACAATGTGCACTTACTAAATCTAACCACATTCCCAATATTATGGGGGAAAAAAATTACAATGACTTTTTTTTTTTTTTTTTGCTCTATTTCTGAGTCTTACATTTTTGAGTTCATCTCTACACAATGTCTCAGTCATTATTTAGTTCCCATTCCCAACATTCATGAACCATATAGGAATCGCTTCTACATCGTCTACAAACCCTGTATTCATGCCGTACATATGTATTAATTGAAGTCAGCAGTGAAAATGAAACCTAATGGACTGAACATGGGAACCACTGCTATAATTAATGGCCTTATAGACAGCACAATACTCCGACTGTGGGACTTTATGACAGGTGGGTGCAGACTGAGTGACAGAGGGAAGTTGTTTGTTTGTTTTGTTGCCACGGAGACGTCACTGTCATTTAACTTTGGTCTTAAGTGCGTGGGTTAGACCGGGCATGTCCAAAGTGTGGTCAGAGGTCAGTTGTGAAACGAGGGAAGATGTTGTATGGACTTTTGTATCGGCAACAATCAAACTATATTTAACTGCGTATAGTGTGCACACTTTTTTGTTGTTTTTAATATCTCACGGTGCACTTTGAACTTGTTTTTCCATGTTTTTCCAATGTTTTTTTTTTTTTTAGCTACAAATGGCAAATACACTAACCTAACTAAACTTGGAACCTACTTTGAATCATCACGTCTAACATTTTACCCTTTGATATAATAAATCACTTTTTACCTTATTATGGAACTTACAGGTTAACTGTAACCCTCAATTATATTTATATATTTAAGTGTATTTATAAACCAATAGGTACAAATATTAACATGTGCATGGTCAGTGTATGTGTGCGTGTGTTTGTGTGTGTATGAACATCGACTTATATTGGTATCTGTTCTGTATTGTGTATGTGTAAACCAAAAGATTTAAGTACGTATTCTTTACTGCTCTCATAAAAGATGAGTTTGCGTTGTTTTCTGTAAATAATGCTGCCATCTTGTAGCTGTTCTATATGTTAATAGGGTTAGGCAAGTGTTAAACTTCAGCCTAAACCCCTTCGGTCTGTAGAATAACCTTAGTGATATGCATAAACTGCATAATTTTTTGTGTTAAATCAATGTAATGTGCTGTATGATTATGTTAACTGACCAAAGAAAATAAACTAACCTTGAAATTTAAACTGAAAGAGAAACCATACTGATAAAAAAAAAGTTCCTATTTTTTCGACTTACTTTTAAAAATTGTTTTGTTTATCTCATTCAGTTGTGACTTACTTATACAGTAATTTATTAAACTCGTACCTAAACATTAAACCTGAAGTTATTAATGTAAATATCCCAAATTAAAACTAATCCCATAGTCCATAGTTAAGATTCAGGCTTAAAGATGCATTGTGTAACTTTTCTGGTGGAATGTCTGTCATATTCTTGTCACCATGGAGATGTTATTGCTTTGTCTGGAATGTTTCACAGTATGTCATTAAGCCTTTCTATCTTCATGGAGACCAAACCAGACAGTAAGAAGTAACAGCTCAGATCTGTGGAGAGGTGAATATATGTTTTTCTCTGTATTTTTGAGCTATAAAAGTAAGTAAAGTAGAGCTGTTTAATGTCATACTGTGGGACATTCCAGGCAGAACAATGACATATCCACAGAAACAAAAAGTTTCACAGTGCACCTTTTACTAATTGAGTTGTGACTTCCTTTACCGTAATTTATTAAACCTGAAGTCATTCATGTAAATATCCCAAATGAATACTACATTGTTTGCAAATGATCTGTTCGTAATGCCATAACAACATAATTATGGGTTAAGGTTAGAAATTAGTGTCAAGGTTTACAATGGAGTACTTACAAAATCTGAATAACATATCATTCGTTCATTCGTTTCTCAAATTAAAACCAAAAGTAAGTAAAACGAAAAAATTACTTCTCCAAAACCAAAATGAAAAAAGGGATAACGATTTGTTTTTTTCTGTTTTTTCCATTTTTCATTTAAACACAAAATAGAAAACTTAAAACACGAAACAATATCTGTTTTTTTTTTTTTTTTGTTTGTTTTCTTATTTTTGGTTTTATTTTGAAAAACGTATGAACACTGATGCACTGTGTAACTTTTTTTTCTGGTTGGGGGTCCGTCACCTGCTTCTTTCTTACGGAGGTATCATTGCTTTGCCTGGAATGTTCCGCAGTATGACATTAAACAGCTCTACCTTATATTTATTCAATTCCATGAGCTCAAAAATACTGTCGTGGACCAAACAGAAAGGCAAAGACAAGGTATAAAAATAAGTTTAAATTTAATAAAGTAAAAAAAAAAAAAAGATATAATTTAACAAAGGCTGAAATTAGGTTTTATTAACAAAAAACTGGGGTAACTCAAAATCAAACAGAACAGAACAAAACTAACCCAACCAGACAAAGGAACAGTGGTGTTTAAATACTTAAGGACCAACTAAAGCTAAACACAAGAGGGAGGAATTACACTAAACTACGAACTTAATCAAAGCAACAAAAAGGCAAATAATTATAATACAGAAAATAATAAGTGATAATAAAAAAAGTAATAATAAAAGTGACCTTAAAGCAAACTACTAACTAACTAAATAGTGCTCCCTTCCCTCTTGTTGAGTCATGATGGTCTCTCCCGAAGGTCAAAAAAAAAAAAAAAGAACAAGTAAATCAGACTTATATTAACTAAAATGTGTGCACTCAAATTAGAATATAAGTATAAACAAAGGAATTAAATTATGTGTAATGTGATTAACTTAATGTAAGTGAAATGAAATGAAATTATACTGACAATATGAAGTGGTGGCAGAGGTATCCACCACAAATACTTAGAAAAACAAGTATTCTGAGCGGGGTCGCCTCCCCACAGATCTGACCTGTAACTTCTAGTTTGGTTTCGATGAAGATAGAAAAGTTTAATTCCATACTGTGAAACATTCCAGACAAAGCAACAACAATCTCAGGAGAAATGATGACGACGGACCCTCCAGTGGAAAAGTCCTGCACCTTTAAGACATTTTTAAACAATTTTGAAGCCAACTTTGTGAAATGCTCTCACTCGTCGGGTCAAAGTTTGCAGCCTGTCTGTCATTTTCACACCTTTTGAAGCTGTCTGTTGATTTGCACAGAGAAGGTGGCTAGCCTGGTGTGGGGGTCCCCTATACACGCGCTCTCCAGCTGTCTACTCTTAAGTCCTGTAGATATAGTGGACCTTAAGGCTCATTTGACATCTCTGTTTGAAGTATGGCTGGACCGTGTTATCAGCGTAAATCAGCTGTGCCCGAGCTAATATACCTCAGCTGTCAAACACCAGCTCAAAGGCGAGTGCTCTCTCTGCTCGGGACCTCGTGTTTGCGGAGGATCACATGACTAATCTGAGCGCAAACAACTACGATTATGACGCAGTTGTATGGCCCTGCAACAACGACATGCAAACCAAACACACACTTACACCTGTGTGCCCACGCCCTGGCGGAGTGGTTAGCTTTACTACAAGGTCAAATATGTCGCAGTAATCCTTCAGTCGTCCAGGTAGTATTGTTGGATGAGCCGCAAAAAAGGCTTCACTCAGAAAACCTTTGGCCCTTTGATAGAATTTTACAAGGTCAAATGGAAGAAATACTCGCTTTTGTTGCTTCAGTAAAGTATAAATACCAGAGCAAAACAATATTCAAGTAAAAGTAAAAGTAAAAGTAAAAGTACCACGTGAAAAAATCAACTTATCAAATGCTTTTTTTCCAGGGAGTGTCATTGTTTTGTCTGGAATGTTTCACAGTATGACATTAAACCTTTCTATCTTCTTCTATCTTCATGGAGACCAAACCAGACTAAGTTACAGGTCAGATCTGTGGAGAGGCAACCCTGCTCACAGTCAGAATACTTGTTTTTCTAGGTATTTTTTCGCTATAAAACCACCTATAATTGAATAAATGTAAGGTAGAGCTGTTTAATATCATACTGTGGAACATTCGGGCAGAGCAATATCCATAGAAACAAGCAAGTGACAGAACCCCAAACAAAAAAAAAACAATGTAAAATGATGGAAGTACCTGTTAAACTTAAAAGTATTTTGTTGAGATCTAATGAAGCTTCAAAAGTAGTGATTTTAATTCAGATTTGTGCCGAACTTTGTTCAACAGAAACAGCTGAATTGATTTTTTCTTATGCATTTTTATTTGTTTACTTGTTGTTATATTTTAGTGTGCTCAAAATAAACCCAAAGAAAATGAAATTCATTTTGCAAATAAGATGACAAAAACAACAGACATTCCTTTTGTAGCTTTATGGAACAATAAAACAGAAACAATGTTCCTGTTTTGTAGTTTGTTTTTGTAGTACTTTGTAGTTGTCCTTGTGAGCCTGTGAACAACGTCCTCAAGCCATGTGACTCAAGTATGTGGTAATGGGTCTTCCCTGTGCACAGACATACCAGTATGTATTCAGGTGAGGTTTGAATCGGAAACCTTTCTGTTAGTGGGCATTCTTTACCCACAATACATTTCCTTTGCTCCTGTTTCCAATACAACTTCACGTGTGTTTTGAAATGTAAAAAAGTGCATGACACAGTTTTTTTAGCTGATGAAAACTGCTGTTAAAAGAAGACATATGCAAGATATATGTTATTTTCTAGTTTTACATAAACTATAATACTAATAATACTATAATAACACATGTTGGTCATTATTTTACATTTTATTCATTAGACAAGATATCTTTAGTCACTACACAAACAGCTTATTGTAGCGTTTAAGGTATGAGTCATAACACTACAATTGCAGCTTTTCTGGAGAAGCGAATACTGCACGGTGATTGGTCATGCATCAGAAAAATAGCCTAAGAGTAAAAGTAAAATTTTCTATATTATATGCTCTATTACACAAAATGGATTCTTGGGAGCTTTAAGTCATGTTACAATGTATGTTACAGTCTGATCAAAAACATACCTGGAGTTGTGTTTTGTTTCATTTACACACGTTTGGGTAACCTTTTAGTATCAGTCTGTCTATATCTCCACAGCTCAAAAGTGGTAGTTTTCAAGTTAACAGCTACATTTTACCTTTAGTTCAGTAGAGATTGGCAATTTCAGGGTTGAAATCATCCAAAAACACAGCCTAATTTTGCAGGATTTGCAGGTTAAACATGTGAATGAAACAAAACAAAACTCCAGATAGGTTTTTGACGAGGAAACAGAAGTAATATGAGCCCTTTAAATGCAAAACACTGCACTAAACTCTAAACCTTGCACTTTTTCTCTCACTTCTACCACAAGCTGCATATTTCTATACTCAAAAGCCTACGTGATGCACGTGGTTAAACTTCCTATGGGCCATGCAGTCAGCTTTGTTTACTAGAGTCATTGCCCCGTACCCTGTGAGCAGACATCATGTGACTTTTACTGTTAGGCTATTTTGCTGATGCATGACCAATCACCTTGCAGTATTCGTTTCCCCAGAAAAGCTGCAATTGTGTTATGACTCATACCTTAAATGCTGCGATAAGCTGGTTGTGTAGTGGCTAAAGATATCTTGTTTGAGCACATAGATAGCTGATAATTTTTCACATTTTTGATAATGAAGTTATTGTTTCCATATGTAGTCAGCTATGGTGTAATGTAAAGCTTGTGCGTGAGGGAAGGACACGTGATGGGGCTGTTTTGAACTCTTATTTCTTTCCATGACTGGGGATTAGCCTGACACAGTGAGTCTGGAAGTGCAGGGTTCATGACAAGCCCTGGCAAGTCAACCATAGTTAACTTAATGAGGGTAGAAGAAACTTTTGACACACACACACAGACACAAAGAGACACAGACACACATATACACAGGCAGAGACACACACAGATACTGCACTGCACAGACACACACACACACAGACACACACAGTCAAATACACACACATACACACTCACACAAGCACGTGCTGCATGAATGTAAGCTATCACACATGATTATCAGGCCACTGAGTCAAACAAGCAAAACATCATCTCTGAGGCTGGTGTCAGGTTACTACTTTACCTTCTAAGGATCTTAACAGAGCCAGACACATTCACAATGCTTTGATTTAACTTTATGACAACTTTACACGTGAGATGCAAAAAAAATTAAATAAAATAAAAAAATACAGTTAAAGGTCCTATATTACGCCATGTTCGAAAAGTTACCTCATCAAAAATATACCTGGAGTTGTGTTTTGTGTTTCAGTTATGGTTATTATTTGTCTATCTACATCTCCCAAAGCTCAAAATGTTCTGTTCCTGCACCTTTTACCTTTTGTTCAATAGAGATTGGCAATTCCAGGGCTGAAAATATCCAATTGATGGTAGGGAAGATACTGTATATGGAGTTCAAAAGCACAGTGAAGCACTTCTTGTACTGCGACATAACATCACATGGTGTTTTCAGAGAAGAACTCAGCCTAAATATGCATGATTTGAGTGTTAAACATGTGTGAATGAAACAAAACACAACTCCAGGTCTGTTTGTGATGAGGAAACAACATTACAACATAGATCAATAAAGAAAATAGTGTAATATAGGCCCTTTAAGCACAATCCACAATGGTCTGTATGACTAGCCTGAGGTATTTAGGTTCAGACCAAAACAACTGAAGGTGCATTTGAGCTTCAAAGGGCTGCAAAGACAATTGTCCTCCATTAAGTGTCATTATTTCACACTCAAGATGAGGGTGCAAACTATTTAAAATGATTTTGCAATGCAGCGTTTTTGCACCTCTGTGGACCAGGGCACGCGTGGTGTTCAAAATGAAAGTACATGACTAATTACATGACACTCTGAATGCGGCATTCGATGGAAAAAACAACCACAGATACTGGGTTTAGCAAAAATAACAATAATATTTGCACAATCCAGGGCAAGAAAGGGGCTATCTTTTTGTATTTTATCAGGAGCTCTTGTTTATACTTGAACACCATGTTATCATTAACCAGTGGTGGAATGTAACAAAATAAAAGTAGTAAAGTACTGTGCTCTGTAAATTTTAGGTAGATTTTAAGATGGATACTTTTTACTTTTACTTTAGTACATTTAAGAGCAGGTATCTGTATTTTCTACTCCACTATTTTTCTGAACAGGACTGAAAGTAAAAGTATTTTTTATTATACTTTGAGACCAGCTGAAAAGGCTGAAGGTTTATTGTTAACACATTTGTAGTCTAAGCAATCAAAATTACAAATCTTTATAAAAATCACTACATTTGAAGCCTTATTAGATCTCAAAATCTGCAAAATACTAATACTTTTACTTGGTAGATCTTTTCATGTGATACTTTTACTTTTACTTGAGACTTTACTTTTTTGCCCTGGTATCTGTATTTTTACTTAAGCCATGTTAGAATCTTGTTAACTCATCAGAAACATACCCTGAGTTGTGTTTTGTTTCATTCACAATAATAAAGTAATCCTTTATTATTAGTCTGTCTATATCTCCAGAGCTCAAAATGCTCTGTCCCACCTTGTGATGTCATATAATGGTAGTTTTCAACTTTCAAGTAAACATATTTTTTACATTTTGTTCAGTAGAGATTGGTAATTCCAGGGATGAAATTATAAAAAAGGTGTATAGAGTTATAGAGTACTGAGCAAAAACACACTCGTATCACGACATGACATCACAAGGTGGAACAGAGTGTTAGTTTGAGAGAACAATAGCCTAAATATGCAGAATTAGTGAGTTAAACATGTGTGAATGAAACAAAACACAACTCCAGGTATGTTTTTCATGAGGAAACTACATTAGAACATAGAAAATAACACAACATGGGCTCTTTAAATCTAGCCTAGAGTTATTGTGACAACTGACAGCAAAGACAAGCCCAGTTACATCAGGCTCCAGGTCCACAATATGCTACAGTAGGTTTGATTGACAGGGCATGTTGCAGTTTATATAGATACAAATCTGTTTGCTTTTTACAGCTCCACATGACACACGTGTGACTATATGGCTGGATCTTTTTTGAGAAAACCAGTCCAGTAGTAGGCAACATTAAAAAAGCAGAGGTACTACAGGAAAACATGTTGCCAAAAACTAGTACCTTGTGATGCTTAGTGGGTTTTAAGACTATAGAAATTTGGAACTTGGACTCAGACTCAGACTTTATCCACAAAGGAAATAACTTGGACGCACTTGGAGTCTCCTGTGGCCCTATAATATGGAATAAGCAAAAAACAAGTATCAATTCAGCTCTAATTTGGATAAAACAGTTAATTATGTGATTCAATAATTGCCTATAACAAAGTATACTAAGCACTGCAAAGAGGAATGGCCCAGATAAACATCCTATATTACACCAAATTGACTCTTGTGAACCTTAAGCCATGTCTGAATGTTGTAACCTCTTCGAAAACATACCCGGAGTTGTGTTTCATTCACACATGTTTGAGTCATCCTTTCCGTCTACATCTCTAAAGCTCAGAATGTTCTGTTCCACCTTGTGATGTCATGTAGGGATAGTTTTCAAGTGAGCAGTTCCCCTTAACCTTTTGTTCAGTAGAGATCGGAAATTCCAGGGATAAAATTATCCAACTGCCTGTATTACCACATGACATCACAAGGTGGAATAGAGGGTTTTTTAAGTCTGAGGGAAGAACTCAGGCTAAATATGCAGGGTTTCTGTGTTAAAGGGACAGTCTGGAATTTTGGACATATGGCCTAATTTCCTAGTGAGTCAGAGTGTTGGAGACGTGTGGAGACACTTTTTTAAATATTCCATCCAGTCCTTGTATTTGCAGAGGTCACTGGTGCTAGGCTAGTGCATGTCAATGGCCATAATTAGCCTGACACTAAAAACAGTCTTACTCACTCCACAAAACACCCGAAACAAATATAACACCAGACTGTTAATGTAAATGTCTGTGTCGATAGAATAATGTTTGAAATAAAACTAACCTTGCATCGCATGAATCACCACATGTTGAGGGACTATTTTCTCATATATCAGTCCGCCGCTGCCAAGCTTTCCATCAGGAAGTACAACTCGCTGCTGCTGCTCAGACATAAATCCTTCAAATGTAAGTTTGGTTTAACTTTTAAAATTATTCTATCAACACAGACATTCACATTGACAGTCTGGCGTAATAAAATATTTGCTTCCTGTGTTTTGTGGAGTGGGTAAGACTGTTTTTAGTGGCAGGTAACTATGGCCATTGACATGCACTAGCCTAGCACCAGCGACCTCTGCAAATACAAGGACTGGATGGAATATTTTAAAAAGTGTCTGCACATGTCTCCAACACTCTGGTTAACTAGGAAATGAGGTCTTATGTCCAAAATTCTGGACTGTCCCTTTGAACATGTGCGAATGAAACAAAACACAACTCCAAGTATGTTTTTGATGAGGAAACAAAGTATAGATCAGAAAATAGTGTAACATGGGCCCTTTAAGGATTATTCAAACATATGTGAAACAAAATACAGCTCCAGGCATGTTTCTGATTATAACAGTATTATAAAATATAACATAGCTAATTCAGTAATGACAAATTATGCTCTAAAGTGTAACTCAATGCTTTTCTTGTGGTTCAGCTTTTTCTTTGAGTTGAGCTTTTAAGTATTACAAAAGAATAAAGAATTGTGTCAAAGTGGGGGATGGGAGTTTGTGAATAGCTCTCTCTTACTGGTAGTTTAGTTCACTTGTTAACTCCTTGCTTTAAGCGCCAAGTCCCATCTCGAGTACGCACTATTTCTCCTGGCCCCTGCACTTCTTGGCCCTGTACTGGCCGTGCACTGTCTCCTCTTTCGTCAGTTACGCCTTATGTGAGCCAAAGCATGCCTGCCTGTAGAGACTTTCCACTGCTCCAGACTGCAGCTGTGCACACCTACTCCAAAAGCCATAAAACTCACCCTGACCAACGCTTCTCTCTTTGCTCAAAGGTTTATGAATTCCTCAAATGGGCTTTAAAGATTAATCCCAGTTGAATCGAAATTTGGATTCTCGCTATTTGCAAATGGCATGGATTATTTTAGCCATCTGCAAACAACAAAATGTCCTGTCTTTAAACCTCTACATATTCTTAAACACGTGGGATTCTTGTATTAGTTTAACAGTTCATATTTCAGTCTTTTCTAATGTTAAAGATCTTATATTGCTCAAACTTTAAGTCATGTCAGATGTTGTTACCTCATCAAAAACATACCTGGAGTTGTGTTTTGTTTAAGTCATATAATTATTATTACTCTGTCTACATCTCCAAAGCACAAAATGCCCTGTTCCACCTTGTGATGTCATGTGGTGGTAGTTTTCAAGCTCCTTTTACCTTTTGTTCAATACGTAGAGATTGGTAGTTGCACGGTGGAAATGATCAAAATGATTCTAGTGAACGCGTATGGAGTTTAATAACGATATGTAACGATAATATACAAATCTCACTGTACGATATTATCACGATATGCATCTCACGGTACGATATTTATTGCGATATTTACTTTGAAGAGGCTAATTTAATTGTAGATGGGACACTTTTTTGCTCTTAAAATACCTTGACAAGATTTTGGTGTGAATTATTTTTGTCATAATCCCAAGAATTCAAGTAAAAAACAAATAACTTCATGTTGTCTGAGCTGAAATGAATCATGGGATATGTAGTTTATAAACTGTTGCTACTATAAAAGCATGCATTTAAGCAAAGGAACTTGTAATTCGATTTATTGTGAGCCTGTGAGACTTTTGATGATACGATATCACATTATTTCGGCTATTGTTACATCCCTAACCACTTCCTTTTTACCATACGACATCACAAGGTGGAACAAATTTGTTTGAGAGAAGAAGCAGGATTTGTGTGTTAAACATGTGTGAATGAAACAAAACACAACTCAACATATTTGTGATGAGGAAACATTATAACATAGATCAGAAAATCGTGTCATATGGGCCCTTTAAACATGTATCGTAAATGTAATCCTATTTGCAATGTTTGTGAGAAAAAACACACTTAGATATTTTGCCAAAACGGTTCGGTTTGTGCGAGATGAAGCACCCTCTTTCAATTTAGCTGGAGTGCAACTAGCGAACATTCCTTGCATGCAGAGGAGGGGTACACACAGCCCATTGCCAGGGGGTCCCCCAAGGCTGGTAATGACTCATGGCAAAGCTCCCATGTCCACTCCCACTCCACAACAAGCCACGTCTCTGGGTCATGGGTGGCGATGAAGAGGAGCGTACGAGTGCTGCCTGCGTGAAAAAGACCAGAAATCGAAAGTGGGGAGGGGTACTACGATGGGGGGAAATCTTCTCTTCTGCAAAACAACGGTTAGGTTTTTACATGCCATTTGGTGCGGAGAGAGGAAGGAACTGGAAGTGGGTCACTGTGTCTCGGAAAAAAAAGAAAGAAAATATAGCGCGGTTAAGCCAAGATTCCACTCGGGCGGGCTGTGCAGATGGGAAAATGCAAGGATCAAATAAAAAGATGAGGGTTATAAAACATATATGGGTTTTCGGATCTATAGGAAGGCTTTGCACAATCTAGCACAAGTATGTCTATATGTATTGTGTCATCTTTTGTAAGCCCTTGTTGTTTTGTAACTTGAATCAAAAGCCTGTAGGGTGACACAGCCAAAACAATATTGCTTTCTGTTGACATGTTTTTGGGTTGTGTCCTGCTGTGGTGTGGGATCTATTACAAGTGTTTGAAACAGTGTCATTGAACTCCAGTGCGACACACAGATGGGGAAACTGCTGTGAGTATGCAGACGTGCACGGGAGGAACCAGCTCTTTTGCTTATGCACTAGTTCAGTGTTTCTCAAGCGCCACAGCGAAAAGGACAGTTCTATTTTAGACCTGGTTTAGTGTTGATGTAGAATAATCCTGTTTTAGACCTGGTTTAGCCCTTGCATTTAAAAAAAAGCCCTGGTAGCCCTAGTTTAGATGTAGAATAGACCTGGTTTAGATCTATGTTGTTAGGTGGTTCTTGGTGTAAAATGTTTGAGAACCACTGCACAAGTTGGCACATAAATTCCTCTAAAAGTCAAATCTTTGTGGAAGGTGTAAGAAACATGTATTCGTAAATTGTCCTCTTTCAGGTTAGCCCTTGTTTAAAACCAGTATGGCAGTTGTATAGTTCTATTTTAGACCTGGTTTAGCCCTCTTTTAGAAATAGAATAATCAATTTTTAAACCTGGTTTGGCCCTATAATTCAAACCTAGAATAGTCCTGGTTTAGACCTTGTTTAGCCCTAGTTTAGATCCAGAATAATCCAGTTTTAGACTTGGTTTAGCCCCAGTTTGAATCCAGAATAATCCAGTTTTAGACCTATTCCAGTATTAGACCTGGTTTAGCCCCAGTTTGAATCCAGAATAATCCAGAATAATCCATTTTTAGACCTGGTTTAGCTCCAGTTTAGATCCAGAATAATCCAGTTTTAGACGTGGTTTAGCTCCAGTTTAGATCCAGAATAATCCAGTTTTAGACTTTATGTAGCTCCAGTTTAGATCCAGAATAATCCGGTTTTAGACCTTCTTTAATCCTAGTTAAAATCCAGAATAATCTGGTTTTAGACCTGTTTTAGTCCCATTTTAGATGCAGTATAATCCAATTTTAGACCTAGTTAAACCCCAGTTTAGATCCAGAATAATCCGGTTTTAGACCTGGTTTAGCCCTGGTTTAGATATTTAATAATCTTGTTACAAACCTGGTTTAGTCCTAGTTGTATCT
Source organism: Boleophthalmus pectinirostris (assembly GCF_026225935.1). NCBI lineage: Eukaryota > Metazoa > Chordata > Actinopteri > Gobiiformes > Gobiidae > Boleophthalmus > Boleophthalmus pectinirostris. The sequence continues at coordinate 31,067,269 of NW_026571190.1, forward strand.
ACAATAATTTGTTTTTTGACATGGTTTATCCCTATATATAGTTTAGATATAACATAATCCTGTTTTAGACCTGGTTTAGATCTGATAGTACTCACAAAGCAAGGCTATGTTATTAATCAGTGCTTGGTGTCAAAAGTTTAAGAACCACTGCACTTTGTTTGTTTCCCTGGCGACAGTGTGGAGTTTTTTGCATGGTCTTTTTGTTGTTTTGTTGTCCTTATGTTGGAGTCTCTCTTCCTCTGTAGACCCCGAGGCTCCTGGGCCCACGTTCACGCCTACAGCTGCACAAGGACAGAGCTGGAGGGAAAGGGCTTGTACAATAGAATCACATGTGTAAACTCTCAACAACACTCAAGTATGTTTGCATGCATGGCAATTTAACGATGACTTGCATTACCTTTGTTTTCTGGTGTTAGGAAATCTACTTGTTTACATGATTGCTTTACCAAGAATATTCCACAGTATGACATTAAACTTTTCCGTGGAGACAAGCATTTGGCGTCCCAAGACCAAGTTACAGGTCAGGTCTGCGGAGAGGTGACCCCATGGTTTTCCATTTCCAGAGTGCATGTTTTTTCAGATAAAAACAACAGTGATGAAATAAACACTGGACAGACTATGTTTAATGCCATAATGTGGACAATTTCTTGCCTGATTCATCAGCTGGTTTCACTTCGTAGAAACCGTCTGACCTCATAGCTTTAGGATTCGTTCTTTTTTTATTTAACCAATCGCTGCTATTTGGTCGTGATGAATGTAATGCGCTGCTAACGGGGCTAACTTAAGCTTTTCCCAAATTCCGTAGTAAGAAGGGCAATAACGTCTTTCCTCTTTAACTCTTTGTTCCAGCTTTAAATCCTCAATCTTGGGAATCGTTGAAAGTATGGATCTTCACTGTTTGGCTGGTGTCAGAACTTGTACTTCCCGGGGTTTTGAGAACGATGTAGTGTATTCCGATTCCTGACCTAGTCGCTGGAGAGAAGTAAAATTGAGCGGAGGCACTAGGTGGGGCCAGCCTGGCACAAGCAGGTTACGCACCGCACCTTTATTTGAACAATTAGCTTGATTGTTAGATTAGTAGGTTGGTCAATAACGCAGGCACTTTTATCACATAATGCAAATAAGCCTAGGGCAGGTTATTTTTACTACGAACTCACCACATTTATATTTAGACTACTATATGATGCTGGCAGGTTTATTTGCACAACTATAGAGACTCCCAGAGGGCAGGCTCTGGCTAAAACGGTTCTAACGTAAACACATATTTACTGAAGGGGATAATTACGTCAAATTATAAATACTGTAGTACACTATCAAAATGCCCTGCCACATTAACGCATCACCACATTTTTAGCACGTATACTTCCCATTTACTGTATTCTGATTAGCCCTTACTGTAATTAATGACGGTGGTGGAAGAGGTACTTGATTTTATTAGTTTTGTGTGCTATAGGACCTTTAAAACTAACCAGCGGCACGTGAAAATTTCCTTATCGTGCCAAATAAATATATCTTGCTTTCACACTAGAGCACTATGTAACTTTTCTGGTGGGAGATCTGTCTTCTTGTTTCCATGGAGATGTTATTGCTATGCCTGTAATGTTTCACCGTATGACATTAAACTTATTTATTTAGCATTTCTTTCCCTTTTTTTAAAAATTCATTGCCACAATACTTTGAAAAACATGCATCCTTACTTTGAGGTGGATTGCCTCTCTACAGATCTGACCTGTAACTTGGCCTAATTGTGTCACCTTCCCCAAGAAAACAGATATATTCAATACTCAGTGTTGGGTGTAATGTATTATAAAAGTAATGTATTACAGTAATGCGTTGATTTTTGCTGTAACGCAGTAATGTAAGGCATTACAGGGGGAAAAATTGTAATATTTTACTCGGTACAAATGTGAGTAACGTGCGTTACAATGCTTTTTTAACCTGGATTGAAGTGGTGGGTTTTTCTTCATAGAAATTCGCTAAAATCACCGTGAAATCAGCAGCGGTGAAACGCCGGAGACGCGGCCGGATAAACCTTCAGTTAACCGCGGGTGAAAGGACCGACCCAGAACTCTACGCTGTTTAGACCTGGTTTAGACCTGAGTCACTTCTGGTTTAGACCTGGTTTACAGTCGTCCCTCGCTCTAACGCGATTCACTTTTCGCGGTCTCGCTGTTTCGCTGATTTTTAGAATTTTTTTTTTTTTTTTTTTGTGCAATTTTGCATGCCTTTTGTTTTTAGTGTATGAACACGTATTGCGTTCCTCCCGCTGTGTCCTGATTGGCTAAGGGACTCCTGTCTACTGTACAGTACAGAATGTGTTCAGCTGCCAAATTTAAATAAATGTTCAATCTCTAGCAGTATGATTCTGAAGTGCTGTATGTCTGCAAGTTTTCTGTCTGACAAAATTCACAACGTCGACGAAACTTTCTGCACTGACAAAGTCTCCTGCGCTCACACCCAAAAGACAGAGGACGATGCAAACCGCACAAAAAGTTGGACTTCTGGACACGTTGAAGGAAGGTAGAAGTTACGCGCTGTAGCAGAGTTTTGCACCGGGTCTTGTACCCGCAAATAGTTGCTGAAATCAGGACCGTGAGCCTGAGCAGCAGGGTCCATAAAGAGCGATCGGGCGACAGCAGCTTTTACCTCCATGAGGTGTGGAGCAAAGCTGGTCCTTTCTCCTGCGGTCTCCTTCGAGCCCATCCTGACAGTGAGTCCTGTTTTAGTCCTAGTTCAGTTCTGGTTTAGTCCTCCTCTTCAGTCCTGGAATCAGTCTGAGGTTAGTCCTGTTATAGTCCTGGTTTAGTCCTGGTTCAGCTCTGGTTTAGTCCTGGTTTAGACCTTGTTTAGTCCTGGTTCAGTCCATATACGGCTCAAAAG